>NW_028270168.1:49359348-49662906 GCF_037043375.1 Chiloscyllium plagiosum
CATTTTTTTTTTGTCTTTAAGACAGTACAGAGAATGGAAGGCAATTCCATTCAATATGATCAATCCCAGTTTGACATTTGACACTATCCTCAGCAATATCTCAAAAATACTATAACCGATTAAAGATTCACCCAAATCCTTTTACTGATCGAAATCTATCACCCTTACTTGTTCTGGCCCTATATTGGATTCCAGACTCAAAGCAATCTAGTTGAACTTTCATTGCCCTATGAAATGACCTAGGAGTACTGTACTCATTGTTATTCAAGATGTACCACTGATCAGAAGCCACTGACACCACCTGTCATACTGGAAACAGGCTGAGGTTCTGCTTGACTATTTATAATCTCGGTGTTATAGTTGAACCTGGGTTAAGCTTCCAACCCCATATCCAAACTATAACAAAGACTGACTACCTTTAACTCTGTAATATCCTCTGCGATTGAGACTTGACCGAACAAAAGCTTGTGGTTTCAAATAAACCTATTGGAATATAATCTGGTGTCGTGTGACTTCTGACTTTGTCCAACCCAACAACAGCACTGCCACATCATTGAAACCTCATCCAAGACGTTGTTGCTTTCAGATTTTACTCCTCTAATGCTCAACCTATTTCCTACCCTCCATATATTTGAGGCCAGCTTAATCTTTGCTGTCTATGTCTATGTCATAATTTGCATCATGTCCTATTCACCAACTATCATATAACTGTTGATAGGGTGGCACAGTGGCTCAATGGTTAGCACTGCTGCCTCACAGCACCAGGGTCTCAGGTTTGATTCCAGCCTTGGGCAACTGTCTGTGTGGAGTTTGCACGTTCTCCCCGTGTCTGCGTGGGTTTGCTCCGGGTGCTGCGGTTCCTTCCCACAGTCCAAAGATGTGCAGGTCAGGTGAATTGGCCATGCTAAATTGCCCGTAGCATTAGGTACATCATTCAGAGAGAACGGGTCTGGGTAGGTTACTCTTTGGAGGGTCGGTGTGGATTTGTTGAGCTGAAGGGCCTGTTCCCACACTGTAGGGAGTTTAATCTAATCTATGTTGGCTCACAGTCTAGCTATGCCTTGGTTTTACATTGCAGTAGCAACTCCTGTGTGCTTGTGTTTGGATAGAGTGCAGCCATCACCTCCTTTCTAAATATTTCTAATCAACTTGGTCTAAGATGTTATTACATGCCTCTGGGGCAGGTAAGATTTGAACTTGAGCCTCCTGACTCAGAGGTAGGGACACTATCATTGCTACACCAGAGCCTAATGCTTCCCTTCTGCTCTTTTAAGACCAAACTAAAATCAGCTTACACTGTAATTAAAGCATAAGCAAACAGTTAGCAGAAACTTAATGTTGGTGATGCACCTGTAGAATGCAACTTTCGGCTCATTTAGATTACTTACAGTGTGGAAACAGGCCCATCAGCTCCACACCAACCTGCCGAAGCACAACCCACCCAGACCCATTCCCCTACACTTAACACTTTGGACAATTGAGCATGACCAATTCACCTAATCTGCACATTTTTGGAGGAAACCCACACAGACACGGGGAGAATGTGCAAACTCCATACAGTTAGTCACCTGAGGCGGGAATTGAACCCAGGTCTCTGGCGCTGTGAGGCAGCAATGCTAACCACTGTGCCACCGGGCCGCCCAACCAAAAGCAACCAAAATTAGATTAAAATGCTCCCTTTCTAAACTGAGTCTAAGGTCCAGTGATGTGGAGGAGCCAGTGTTGGACTGGGGTGGACAAAGTTAAAAAAATCACTCAACACCAGGTTGTATTACAACAGGTTTATTTGGAAGCACTAGCTTTTGGAGCGCTGCTCCTTGACTAGGTAGCTGTGGAGCAGGGCCATAAGACAGAATTTATAACAAAAGTTTACAGTGTCATACAGTGATATATTGAGCAAATATTTTTCAATATGTCACTGTATGACGCTGTAATCCTCTGCTATAAATTCTGAGTCTTACGATCTTATACTCCACAACTACCTGATGAAGGAGCAGCGCTCCAAAAGCTAGTACTTCCAAATAAACCTGTTGGACCATTACCTGGTGTTGTGTGATTAATAGTTAGCAGTGATACAAGATAAACCACGATTCAGTCTTAATAAAAACAGGCATAGATAATTGCATAATAACAATAGGTACAAATTACCTTGATGGATTAGGCATAATTATTAAGATTGATAGGAGTCAAACCGGACATGTGTTTCCCTTGAGTTTTTGTGATTTCTTTCTACTGTGTGACCTCATCAGATTTGGTGGAACTTAATTCTTTCAGCACCATTAACTTACACACCATCTTCCCTGACCCCTTCCCCACCTGAGGACCTTTCCCCCATTATTAACATTGTTAAAATCTTTTACACTTACAACCAGCCTCCAAAGTTTCCACAGGAGATAGTGATAAATTGCTGGGTTTTTAGCTTGAGGACTGTCAACATTGATTCCAACCAATTATTTCTCTGCTCAAGGATCTCCCATGTGTTAGATGCAGAGGGTGGCCTTCCTGGTAAACTAGGAAATTGATCCATTACCTTATCTGATGGAACTTTAGTTTCCTGACTTCCCTGTCCGGAGGAAATCTTCCCTGTTAGTGCAGGTAGATGTTCCATAACATCATCTGGAGAACCTTTAATCTCATAAATGTTTATCATGGGAGACAGCGTTTCTGCTATAACAAGTACTCTCTTCCCTTACAGTATCCTGGATTTTCAGACTAAACAATTCTTTCTTGACACAGAATCCTTACAATGTCAAAGTAGGCCATTTGGCCCATCAAGTCCACACTGACCCTCTGAAAAGCATCCCATCCAGTCCCACCTGTTGCCCTATCCTTCTAACCCTGCATTTCCCATGGTGCATCTTTGTGACTGTAGGAGGAACTCAGAGTATGCAGATGTGGGGCGAATGTGCAAACTCCACAGAGACAGTCGCCTGAGGGTGGAATTGAACCCGGGTCCCTGGTGCTGTGAGACAGCAGTGCATCCACTGAGCGACCATGCTGCACTTTTGACAATGTCTGAGTTGTGGACATTGGGGTGTCATTCATGCTATCGTATACAGCTCATCTCGATTTTGTTCAAGCAGTTATTAAGTTTTAATGTGTTGATATGCCGATATTTAAATACGCGAGCTCTTTACTTGAACTTACTGATGAAGTTTGACATCTTCATTCATCTTCTGTGTTGTTTTATTGACGCACTAGACATTTTCATATCCTTAATCATGTTAAAAAAGGACTGCAGCTTACTTATAATCTTCGTCACTGTCACCCTCATTCTTCTTTGGGATAGAAAGAATTGAAATGTCACTTTTTCACTTGTTTCTGCTCAAATCCCAGTACAAATTCAAATTGTCAGTAGCAATCTGTTCAGCATATATTATTGGTGTCTGAGCAACTGCAGCTCAAGATTCGTCAATGAGCTCCAGCGGGTTGTACTGCTCATTCTTGTTCTCAATATTTGCTCCTTCGGGCAAACTTTGCTGTGCTGGACAGTTCGAAAACATTGGTATAACTCCTGTAAAGTCAGCAACGATTTTCCTGTTGATAGTACGTAACTGTTATGTCCATCTGTGTAATCTCAATACATGTTTTTCTTTTTTACGGCTCCAGGAAGTCAAATTAAATCTTTTACTGGTTGGCCCTTTTCTGGTTGGTCCACAATGGTTTGTTTCTGAATTAATCACTCTCTTGGAACTAACCAAACTAATTTGGCAAACTGAGGTCACGATGTGCATGCAGGTTCACATCTAAGTTTGTGTGAATTCCATAAAGATTTTCAACTGTCTTATACTCGTTCTGGTGCCATATTACTGATAGCATTACCTTTGATCTAGAGTGAATCCATCCTCAGCAGATCTTTGTAGGCTCTAACTTCAGTTGTTTCAGCCACTTGACCTGTTTGGAAAGCAACACTTTCACTTGTATCAAACTTACAATTGATGGGATGTCTATTCACTGAATCATTGAGATTTGCAGGATAGAAGGAGGGCATTTTACCCATCATGTCTGTAACAGCTCCCAGAAGAGCTCTCCAGCTAGTACCACTTCCAGCCCTATCTCTGTAGCCCTTAAACCTCATCGCTTTCAAAAATATATTCAGCGCTTTTTTGAAACCTCTGATGGAATCCACTCCATCACTCTCCCAGGCAGCGCATTTCAAATTCGAACAACTCTCTGGGTAAATAACTATCTCCTCATTTCACTCTGAGCTCTCTAGCTGACAGTCTTGAAGTTGTGAGCCCTGATTGCTGACATACCAATTAACTTGTCAAAATTGTCTTAATGTTGAAAACCTGTCAAGCTTCTGTGCTCCTAGAAGAATAAGCCCAATTTCTCTAATCTTTTCTTGCATTTGAAATCCCTCATTCCTGGTATCATTCGAGTAAATCTCCTCTGCACTCCCTCTTTCCTTAAATAAGGTGCCCAGAACTGAACAAAATGTTTCAAATGTGGTCTGACCAATGGTTTGTAAAGGTGTGGCATAACTTCCTTACTCCTATACTCTGTGCCTCTATTTATGAAGCTAAGAATCCTATAAGACTCCTTCGCAACTGTTTCAACTTGCTTGGCCACCTTCAAAGAATTATGTTCTTGAGTCCCAAGATCCTACTGTTCCTGTGTTTCCCTCAAAGATGGGCCATTGAGCCTGTATTATTTCTCCATGTTTCTTCTGCCAAAATACCTTAAGTCACATTTCTCTTAATTGAAATTCATCTGCCAGCTGTCTGCCCATTTGATCCACTTGTCTCAGAAATTGCTCAGTATCATCCTCAGTAGCATAATATCAACTACCAATTCACATATTTTGTCCTAAACACCCATTTCCAAATCATTTATATTAATTAGAAAAAGCAAAGTTATCAACATTGATGCCTGAAGAACGCTACTTTCAACTCATCTCCACTCTGAGAATGCCTATCTATATCTTACACTATCTTTTCTATCTTTTAGCCAATTTCTAGTCCATGCTGCTGTTATGACACGGAGTAAATCCCTCTGCTAGTTAAAACCCGACTAACAGAAAAGCTCACTTCGCACCATAATCTGTTAGCTTTCGAAAGGCAAAGAACTATCCTTGCTCTTACTGTTTAAAGTAAAAATGAACAATTTTATTCTTTAAATCCAAAACATTAAAATAACAACTATTTATAACTCTGTTCTCTTAAACCTATCTTTTACCTCCCTCTCTACAATCTTGATCCAATAAATTCCCTCTTAAATTTATGGCAAAGCAATTTCAAAAACTGTTGTCATCCTCGGATGTCAACTTGCTCTGTAGATTTCTTTAGTTTGGCTTTGGCCTTCTGCTGCATAAATTTATTATGGACAGGTACCTTTCAGGGACCTATTCTGCTGACTGTTACGTTGGCGTTTGGGAGTTTTTGCTGTTCTCCCTCTAACCGTTCAAAAAGTCCGATTTTACACCCAAAAGCATTGGACCATTTCATTGGTTTGATGTCATCCCAAATAGTAAAATTCAAATTAGATTGGATTATGGTCTCTGGGGCATAATTTAAACTGATTGGCCAAATTTGAATTTGTTTTTGTACTGTGGTAACACAGAACCAGCCAATTGTGTCAACCAAATGTTACATTTTTAAATTGTTCAGCATACTCTTTCAGTCAGTCCTGGCCAGCTTCCTCTCTCTCTTAAAGGTATAGTACACACCTCCACCTTCATAACAATGCCAAGGACCTATTAATCACAAACAATTCTAATTTGCTAACCAAGCTGTCACATGGCACTGTGTAAATGCTTTCTGAAAGTCCAGATATACAACATCCACAACACCACCTTCATCCACTGCCTGTGCCACCTCAAAGAACTCAATTACATTTATTAGACATGAGCTGCTCTTAAGAAAGTCATGTTGACTGATTAATTTATTTTTCCCTCAGTGTAAATTGATATTATTCCACATCATGGCCTCCAGTTAATGTCAAGCTGACAGGACTCTTCAGTTCCTGGGCTTTCCTTTGATCTTTTCTTAAACAACAGCATCACATTTGCAATCCTCCATCCCCCCCAGAAATAATACTGTGTTCAGAGAGGCCTGGAAAATTTCAGTGAATGGCTGCATGATTTGCTCCCTTAACTCTCTCAGCAATCTAGGATATACCTCAACCAGGCCTAGCAACGTTGTCTCCACTGGAGTGCTGTCAAAGATTTTGGAACCTCTTCTCCATTACTATACTGCTCAATTGCTCAACACCTATGTCTCACTGAGTCAATATCAGCTTCCTCTTATTTGGTAAAGTCAAAAGCCAAGTATTAATTTAGTACATCTGCCATATCATTTTGTTCGGTGAGCGGATTACCCTATATGTTTACCTGATTGATAGACATACATTCTAACAAATATGATTTGCTTGAATAATTAATATCCCTATTGGAATTCTTTTTATCTAACAGAGTATTTTTCAGGTATATTTTGCTGATAACGAGGTTCAATGTTATTAACCTCTTTGTAGGAGTAAGTATTTATCCCTTTTGCTGCTCTGAAACTGTGACCCACTTCTGCACATTTTCTTGAAGTTCTGTATAGTTTTACAAATGTACCATTCTGTTGTCATATTCAGGCACTCATTGGGTTTATGATGTTGTTTCTTGTTCCATAGCACTGACACTGACTCTTCATATGTACAGGTTGGCCTATTGTGTCTGTGCTGGTCTGTCACATATGTCTCAGAATGTACTTAATAAAGTGGATAGATTCTGTTACTCTCCTGCGATAGGGTTGTCCTTCTCTCAGGTTTTATCTGTGAGGCCTCCTGGTTTTTGCTTCCAGCATAATTTGAAAATCTTTCTCCAAACACAAACCTTCTCTGGATAATAACAAATCTGACAAAGATTCATCAATAATTTTAACAATGATTCACTGTTATAGATTCTGATTTCAGACAGTTTCCACAGATCTGTAGCGATCATTAATGCCATCATTTACAAATTATCTGGGTGCTAAACCTATATGTTAAGTCTTCCTTTTCAAGAATCCTATCTGTTCTGAGTATCAAGACATTATTAAAAGTTATTGGTACCTCCTCAAAGGTATCTGTGTCTTCTTTTATAGCAGTCAAAAGCTGAGCTCTGGTTTACCTGTGCCAGGGACACAAGCTGCCTTTCCCAGCTCGGATACAAAGAACAATACAGCACAGAAACAAGCCTGTGCAAACGTATTATGCCTTTCTATACTAACACTGTCTTATAGAGTTATGTTAACGTACTCGGAGGAGTAGCAGTGTGCGTGACTGTCAGCATTATCTTCAGCGTATTGTTAAAAAGATAAAGCTGCACAAAATTACCCGAATAGAACATAGAACATAGAACAATACAGCACAGAACAGGCCCTTCGGCCCACGATGTTGTGTCGAACATTTGTCCTCGCTTAAGCACCCATCCATGTACCTATCCAATTGCCGCTTAAAGGTCACCAATGATTCTGACTCTACCACTCCCACAGGCAGCGCATTCCATGCCCCCACCACTCTCTGGGTAAAGAACCCACCCCTGACATCCCCCCATACCTTCCACCCTTCACCTTAAATTTATGTCCCCCTGTAACACTCTGTTGTAGCCGGGAAAAAAAGTTTCTGACTGTCTACTCTATCTATTCCTCTGATCATCTTATAAACCTCTATCAAGTCACCCCTCATCCTTCGCCGTTCTAATGAGAAAAGGCCTAGCACTCCCAACCTATCCTCGTACGATTTATTCTCCATTCCAGGCAACATCCTGGTAAATCTTCTCTGCACCCTCTCCAAAGCTTCCACATCTTTCCTAAAGTGAGGTGACCAGAACTGCACACAGTACTCCAAATGTGGCCTAACCAAAGTCCTGTACAGTTGCAACATCACTTCACGACCTTTGAATTCAATCCCTCTGCTAATGAATGTGGATGAACTCACCAGGTACACACCTGCTTTCTGTAGCCAGGAAATGGAAGCATCATGTTGGATGGACAAAGTTGGGAAACCAAAATTAATTCTCGGGGTTTATAGTTTCAGTGTGATATGAACACATACAGATAAGCCTCTTGACAATTACTACCAAGAATGTCGACTTCAGGTGGGTGAACATAATGGCTGAACTTTAACTCAATGATGAGAATGGTGGCTCAGTGTTTAGAAGGGCTGCCAGGGACTCGGGTTTGATTCCAGCCTTGGCTGACTGTGTCAAGTTTCCACATTCTCTCCGTGTCTGTGTGGGTATCCTCTCACAGCCCAAAGATGTACAGGTTAGGTGGACTGGCCAGACTAAATATGCTTGGGGGATACAGAGACTGAGTGGGATGCTTTTTGGAAGGTCAGTATGGATTCGATGGGCTGAATGCCCTGTTTTCATACTGTAGGGATTCTATGATGTCTTGACTCTTGCCTGACTAAGTTTACCTGCCCAACAGGCTTCTCGCCATCTTGTGGCAGAGGAATATCTCACACATGCTGCTATTGCAGGAAAGGTGATTGCCCATTTGAACATAGCAAGCTCCCACAATAGCTGTGGCCTACAGGAGGTAGCTGGGTCTCCTTTCTAATGTTGAGCTCTTCCATCATAATGGAATACCCATCACTAATTCAAATGGTGCCAAAACTGCCTTTAAGCAAAATTTAGGTTAACAAAATCAATGGAATGATTGATTCAACAGGTTGCTGGCAGTCTTTGATGAGTAGAAATAAACATTCAAAGCTCTGTTAGGTTTGGCATTGCCATGGTGCATAGAGTTCCTTGAATTTACAAAATCAATATAGAGAAAACCTAATAACAAAAGATATTTTCCCACAGGCTAATTCTTTTATCTTAGAACAGCAGTGTTTACTGAAGTTACTGATAAATTGAAGATTTCTTTGGCTTGTATTCTTGCACTGGTTTTGATAAAAGACATTAGCACTCAACAATTCCCGTGTTAAATTCAATCTCGATGGATTAAAATGGACTGGGATTTTTCAGCCTTACAACTGGAGTTTTTGAATTTTTTCTTACATTTGTGTTCTGAAGAAGTGGAGGACTGCAGCTTAGAATGGTTCCTGTTGTCCCTCAAACTGCCTGAAAACAATTCACTATCTTTTACAGCCGACATGATCTTTCACAACCTATACTACACTGGGGTCACTTTTAATACGTTTCAGTATTTCTGCTCCTTTTTAGATTCCTGGTGGTAATTTGAATTACTGTCACTTGGTGAGAAACAAGTGATAGTGGATCACCCACCAGTTTTGTACATTGCTCCAATGTGTTTCTCAACGGACTGCCGCTGGCCACCCATTTTAGCCATGCAATGCCTCCCTAACCATGACCACAATTCCAGCTGCACTCCCTCCCAATCCAGACCTTCACAGGTATAAGGGCTGAAACAGCCCCCACAGGGGAGGGGGTTCTTGTGTGTGGGAATGAGTTGTGGTTGTGAAGAGTGAGGATCCACTTTTCTCTAAAATTACAACTCAACTACAGACCACATTACAACCTTAGCCTAACACCGATAAAATTGACTCCATCTACATCTCTCGTTGCCGTGGAAAAGCAGCCAACATCATCAAAGACCCCTCCCACCCCAGCTATAATTCATTCTAACCTCTTCCATCAGGCAGAAGATACAAAAGCTTAAACACATGTACCAACAGGTTCAAGAACAGCTTCTTCCTTGCTGTTGTTAGGCTTCTGAATGGAGCTCACTAACTTTAAATCTAATTTGGGGATGCCGGTGTTGGACTGGGGTGATCAATGATTCAAACAAACCACCACTTAATTTTCAGTTATCATAGCATATTGAATCTTGCATTCAGTGAGGAAGAGAAGACCTGGTCTAAAACTAGAGTTTGATGCAGGGCTGTGCATCCATTGAGAATTAAGATAGTGAAGTATACTATTAAATTTGATGAAAAACTGTAGAATATTGCAAAGATTATTGGAAGAGCAGAATACAAAGAACAGCAAAGAATGACTGGAAGAATTATAAGCAGTGAGAAATTAGAAGGAGGAGGCTAGTTAGAAATATAAAATGAAAGTAAAATACTGCAGATGCTGAAAATCTGAAACAGACACAAAAACTGCGGGAGAGCCTCAACAGGTCCGGCAGCATCTGTGGAGAGAGAAATAGAGTTAACATTTCAAGTCCAGAACTGAAAGATGTTGGAAAATTTTTTGAATTGTTGTTTTAGCTGAGGCAGAGGAGGGGAATAGGAAAACTGTGTTGTAAAGGTCCAGTGTAAAAGACAAAGGGCCTGTCAATTGTGGTGAAAGAGAAAGAAGATGTAAAATGGATTTAAATCAAGGGGTTAAAGGAAGAGACTGAATCATCTCTACTGAAAGCAAGCTTAACGCGACACAAAAAGAGAAGGCTATGGATATGAGTGGTACAGGATGTAAGAAAAATAGAGAACAGATTTAATGTACTTGGTTTCTAAAGTTATGGAAGTCCATATTGAAACCTAAAGGCTGTAATGTGGATAAGCAAAAAATGTGTGTAGTTTTTTTGAACTTGTGCTTTGTTGGTACATTGCTGCAAGCCCAGGGTAGAACTATAAAAAGCTAATAATAACGTTTTCTACAGGCATTTCAAAAGGAAAATTGTAAGTAAAAATGAAGACTGGTCTTCTGCACAGTGAGCCTGGGAAAGTTAATAAAGGAGTACAAGGAATTGGTAAATGAACTGAACAGATATTTTGAGTCTGTCTTCACCATAAAGGATACAAGTAACATGACAGAAATAATTGTACGTCAAGAGGCAAAGGAAAGGAAGTCACACAAAACATTACAAACACTGGAGAAAGGGACTAATAGAACCAAAAGCTGACAAGTCCCGAAGTCCTGACGAGCTACACCCTACACTCGAATATAGTTGTTATAGCCCTTTTAGCTCAATTTTGTAGGAGGCTAAATGCTGGAACCTACTAATTAAGAAGGTTGTAATAGAGGACTTGGAAAATCAGGCAGAGTCAACATGGCTTTGACATAGGGAAATTGTGTTTGGTGAATTTATTGGAAACCTTTGAGGAAGTCACATGCAAATGTGGCTAAAGAAGAACCTGTGGTTATGGAGTACTTAGGTTTCCAGAAAGCGTTTGACGAGGTCCCACAACAACATATGAATCACAAGAAGTTATTGAGTGATTTGGAAGACAATTGGAATGTTGTCTTTTATTGCAAATGGAATGTATAAAAACAAATGTTAAAAATCACACAACACTAGGTTATGGCCCAACAGGTTTATTTGGAAGCACTAGCTTTCGGAGCGCTGCTCCTTCATCAGGTGGTTGTGGAGAATAAGATTGTAAGACACAGAATTTATGGCAAAAGTTTACAGTGTGATGTAACTGAAATTATATTTGAAAAAGACCCGGATTGTTTGTTAAGTCTCTCATCTTTTAGAATGACCACGTTGATTTCAGTTCTTTCGTATGTAACTTGCAAAACTTTCTTTAAAAGTTACATTCTCAAATGAACTTTAACAATTGGTGTCATGTCGGCCCAGATAATGCATTAAGGTGTGAGCTGCCTGTGTGAGTCTGTCTGTGCCACAATGGGCAGACTGATTCTAATCTAAAAAACGGATTTACAGAATCTTACAGTACTTTCTAATAAACATGTTGGACTATAACCTGATGTTGTGTGATTTTTAACTTTAACCCCAGTCCAACACTGGCGTCTCCCAATCGTAAATATAAATGGCTTGCAACTGGATATTCCCAAAGCAATATCTAGAGTACTGCGTATAGTTTTGGTCTCTTTATGTACAAAAAAGGATAATTTTATTAAAAACAATTTATAAAAGGTTCATTCTACTGATTTCTGGAGTTAATCTATGAGGAAAAGTGAGACCGGTTGGGCCTGTGACCACTGAAGTTCAGATCTTTTTGACACAAACGAGATGATGAGTGACTTGACAGGCTGAATGCTGAGATGATGTTTCACCTCATGGGAGAAACTAGCAAAATAGAATACTGTTTAAACATAAAGTCGGAAATATGGAGTTTTCTTTTCCTCTCTCAAAGGGTCATGTGAGTACAGATTCTCTCTCCAGAGAGAAGTGCGGGCAGGGTCATTAAATATTCTTAAGATTTCAGTAGATTTTTGAATGACAAGGGAGTCAGAGGGCATTAGGGATGGGCAGATAAGTGGAAATAAGACCACAATTAGATCAGCCATGATTTTATTGAATGGTAGAGCAGGGGATTTGAAGGTCTAATTGCTTAATTCATATGTTCTTGTGTACATCTGTCAACACACTAACAAGTAAACACACGCAAGTCACATTCACATGCACAGAAAACACACATCGTACAAAGTCAGCTGTTTATTCAAACAAATCTCTTGGATATTTGCATCTTTCAAGCTTTGGGGTACAGATACTATTGTCAGCCACACTGAGAGCTAAAATAACTGCAAAAGGCTGCAGCCAACAAAACAAAGTCTGAAGCTAGCAAAATCTTTCAATAATGTGGAAATGTGTGCAGCAGGTAACTGCAGACAATTGTATGCTGACCAGACTGAAGTCAGTCTGATGTCTAATCTCTGTAATGTAATTGAATTTTTATCTCTTAGCTTTGGGCAGTGTTTATTAGGAGACATCCCATCCATCTTCATGTCCATCTCTGCCTGTTAGATGAACACTGTCATCGCTTTTTACTTCTCATCTATTTTTTCCCTGCGTTATCTGCATGGTGTTCCCAAATAAACGTGTTTTGTGGATCTGCAGCAGTGACTGACAATTGTGACACTGTGGGGCTTCCCTGATTTGGGATATTGTGCACACCACAAGCAGCTACTGTTAACTTGTTAATCTATCCCAGTGAATAAAGTTAGAAATGAAATACAGGACAGCTCATCCTGTGCATAAACCTGGCCGGAATCTGACAGTACGAAGGAATTGGGTAGCTGAGCAGGATTATAGAGTGCAAGTTCTGAATATCGGGACAGTAAGAAGGGGCAAGGTTGGAAGCGATCCAAGGTTATTCAGAGACTTAAAATTTGGTATCTCCAGGCACAGAAGAAAAACAATTTGAACTTAAATAAAGGACCGAACTGTTTGACAAAGCGGTGAAGGATTCCGTGCTGAAATGGATTGTTTGAGGAAATAAACAAGAGGAGCTGACACCAGAAAAACTAATGCAGAAACAACATTAATGAACTTGAAAAATGGGGTGTCACTCGACATTGAAGTTATGTATGTGCAGTGGTGCATTTTGGTCAGAAGAATAGAGTCACAGAATTGTTGGAAAATAACATTCTGTACAGTTAAGAGAAGCAATGAGACTGAGGGAGACAGATACACAAATCAACAAATGTAGCAAGTTAACAGGTTAACAAAGCAATAAATAGTGCAAAAAATCTTCCAGATTCACCTCTGGATAGGTTAGACTCAAATACAGAGAATTGATGTTAAATATACATGGAACCTTGGATGTGGCACATGTAGAGCACAAAAACTCTTGTTTATGTTCTTTTCTTCATATTATAAATAAAATTGTTGGGGAGAGATGTTAAAGAGGACTCTTGAGGTCCATGTTTAGCAACACAATTGATTTTTATTTAGAGCTCTTTAATCATGCAGCTTGGGAAAAGTTCCTGGAACAGTGTCCACTGAACAGTCTTCCCTCCCATTCAAGTACAGCATTTTTATATATTTCACATTACAATAATCACATGCAATATTGATGTCATTGCAAGCCATGACAGCCCCCCACCCCGATACATCAAATCCTGTAAACACATGATCAATGATGGACAGCTCTATGGACAGTCCAAGATTTCCCATGACCCCATGATGTTTACCAGGCATCATTACCATCAGGTCTTAAATTCATACAGCATTCCCATTAATTTACATTCTAATGTCAACAGTTATACTCTTTCTCCAACATTTGCCAGACTTGCTTATCACTAATGGCTGTACAAATTCTGTTTTTCATTGTATTCATTGCTATCCTTATCAAATTTTGTTATTCATCTTATATTTCCCACTATCCCAATCACAGGTGATACAAAAAGATAGGAAAGAGATTTATTGACACTGCAGCCATAAACATCGACTCCACTGACACTCATGAGATTCACCAAAGATCGTTAGACAGCACCTTCCAAACTAATGGTCACAACTGCGGGGATGGACAAGGTCAGCAGATACATGGAAACACCACATTTGCAAGTTCCTTTCTATGCCACTCATCATCCTGACTTGGAAATATATTGCTGTTTCTTCAAGCGTCACTGGGTCAATGTCCTGAATCTCCCTCCCTAACAGCATTGTGGGTCGACCTGCAGCAAATCAACTGCAGCAATTCAAGAAGTCAACTCGCCAGCACCTTGTCAAAGGCAACTAGGGATGGGCCAGCCAGCAACACCCACACCCGAAATAAGAGTGAATTAAAAAAACAAATATTGTCTTCAGGAAAGCTTGAACAGACTGAGGCTCATTTCTTTGGAAAAGAGGTTAAGAGTGATGGAAGAACCACAGAATGCAAGGAATGGGAAAAGGTTGAATTGAATTGAATGGTTTATTATGATTTGTATTTATAGAATAGAATAGAATAGAACAGAACATTGCAGCTCAATACAGACCCTTTGGCCCTCGATTTTGCGCCAATCTGTGGAACCAATCTGAAGCCTATCTGTCTGACACTATTCTATTTTCATCCATATGTTTATCCAATGACCATTTAAATGCCCTTAAAGTTGGTGGTCTATGACAGGGGCATTCCATGCCCCTACTACTCTCTGAGTAAAGAAACTACCTCTGACATCTGTCCTATATTTATCACCACTCAATTTAAAAGTTATGTCCCCTCGTGCTAGCCATCACCATAGAGTCATAGAGATGTACAGCACAGAAACAGATCCTTCAGTCCAACCCATCCATGCCGACCAGATATCCCAACCCACTCTAGTCCCACCTGCCAGCGCCCAGCCCATATCCCCCCAAACCCCTCCTATTCATACACCCATCCAAATGTCTTTTAAATGTTGCAATTCTACCAGCCTCTACCACTTCCTCTGGCAGCTCATTCCATACACATACCATCCTCTGCGTGAAAAAATTGCCCCTTAGGTCTCTTTTATATCTTTCCCCTCCCACCTTAAACCTATGCCCTTCAGTTCTGGACTCCCCCAGAAAAGACTGTCTATTTATCCTATCTATGCCCCTCATTATTTTGTAAACCTCTGCAAGGTCACCCCTCAGCCTCTGACGCTCCAGGGAAAACAGCCCCAGCCTGTTCAGCCTCTCCCTATAGCTCAAATCTTCCAACCCTGGCAACATCCTTGTAAATCTTTTCTGAACCCTTTCAAGTTTCACAACATCTTTCTGATAGGAAGGAGACCAGAATTGCACGCAATATTCCAACAGTGGCCTAACCAATGTCCTGTACAGCCGCAACATGACCTCCCAACTCCTGTACTCAATACTCTGACTGATAAAGGAAAGCATACCAAACGCATTCCAAGGTCTCTTTGTTCAGCAACACTCCCTAGGACCTTGTCATTAAGTGTATAAGTCCTGCTAAGATTTGCTTTCCCAAAATGCAGCACTCCGCATTAATCTAAATTAAACTCCATCTGCCACTTCTGAGTCATTGGCCCATCTGGTCCAGATCCTGTGCTAATCTGAGGTAACCCTCTTCACTGTCCACTACACCTCCAATTTTGGTGTCACGGACAAACTTACTAACTATACCTCTTATGCTCACATCCAAATAATTTATTTAAGTGACGAAAAGTAGAAGACCCAGCACTGATCCTTGTGGCACTCCACTGATCATAAGCCTCCAGTCTGAAAAACAACCCTCCGTCACCACACTCTGTCTTCTATCTTTCAGCCAGTTCTGTATCCAAATGGCTAGTTCCCCCTGTATTCCGTGAGATCTAACCTTGCTAACTAGTCTTCCATGGGGTACCTTGTCGATCGCCTTACTGAAGTCCATATAGATCACATCTACCACCCTGTCCTCATTAATCCTCTTTGTTACTTCTTCAAAAAACTCAATCATCAAGTTTGTGAGACATGATTTTCCATGCATAAAGCCATGTTGACTATCCCTAATCAGTCCTTGCCTTTCCAAATACATGTACATCCTGTCCCTCAGGATTTCCTCCAACAACTTGCCCATCACCGACGTCAGGCTCACCGGTCTATAGTTCCCTGGCTTGTCTTTACCACCCTTCTTGAACAGTGGCACTACATTAGCCAACCTTCAGTCTTCCGGCACCTCAACTGTGACTATCGATGATACAAATATCTCAGCAAGGGGTCCAGCAATCACTTCCCTAGCTTCCCACAGAGTTCTAGGTACACCTGATCGATTCCTGGGAATTTATCCACCTTTATGCATTTCAAGACATCCAGCACCTCCTCCTCTGTAATATGGACATTTTAAAAGATGTCACTATCTGTTTCCCTACATTCTATACCTTCATCCGAGGAAAAAGGCTCTCACTGTCGACCCTATTTAACCTTCTGATTAACTTATATGACTCAATTAAGTAACCTCTTAATGTTCTTCTCTCTCATGAAAACAGCCTCAAGTCCTTCAGCCTTTCCTCATAAGATCTTCCCTCCATACCAGGCAACATCCCGATAAATCGCCTCTGCATCCTTTCCAAAGCTTCCATATCCTTCCTATAATGCGGTGACCAGAACTGTACGTAATATTCCAAGTGCAGCCACACCAGAGTTCTGTACAGCAGCAGCATGACCTCAGGGCTCAGAAACTCAATCCCTCTACCAATAAAGGTTAACACACCGTATGCCTTTTTAACAACCTTATCAACCTGGGTGGCAACTTTCAGGGATCTAAGTACATGGACACTGAGATCTTTCTGCTCATCTACACTACCAAAAATCTTAGCATTAGCCCAGTACTCTGTACTCCTGTTGCTCCTTCCAAAGTGAATCACCTCACACCTGTCCACATTAAACTCCATTTGCCACCTTTCAGCCCAACTCTGTAGCTTATCTATGTCCCTCTGTAACCTGCAACATCCTTCCGTACTGTCCACAACTCCACCAACCTTAGTGTCATCTGCAAATTTACTAGTCCTTCTCTGCCCTCATCCAGGTCATTCATAAAAATGACAAACAGTAGTGGACCCAAAACAGATCTTTGTGGTACACCACTGGTAACTGATCATGGAAAATATAGTGGAAAGTTTCATCTGTACATGATGTGGCCCATATGTACATCATGTGGACCATTGAGACTACTCTACCACTCAGATTATAACTGACCTTGGTCTCAAAACACATTTCCTTACCTATTCCCCTTATTCCTTGATTTCCTGAGAGCCCAAAAATCTTAGCCTTAAACAGCCTTCAATAATAGACCATCACAACCCTCTGGAATAGAGAAGTCCAAACATCCACACATTCCTGACAGAAGGCATTTCTCAGTCCTCAAAAACTGACCTCTTCTACGGAGACTATATCTGTGATGTCTCAATTTCTCACAACGTCTCAGTATCCACATTCGAGAACTTTGTCTGTTGCTCTCCTCAAACAAGAATATGGGCCCAATTTATTCAACCTCTCATCATAAAGAAAACCCTCTCATCCCAGAAGCAAATTTAGTCTGGCGAAGATAGATATATTCTTCCTTAAGTGCGGAATCTAAAATTGTACATTGCACTCAAGGAGCGATCTCACTGAAGACCTATTCAATTATAAGAAAGCTTTTTTTTCAAAAAATTGTAATCCAATCACCTTGTACTCAAGGGTAATTCATTCAAGTGTCCCCAGTTCATCAAGCACCTTGTAGCAAGTTCGCATTAACAAAATGCATGTTATATCAGAACAACTTGTACTTTAGATTAGGACTGAGTGCTGCAGTGCATTTGCAATCTACACATCTTATTCCAACTCTCTGCTTCCTGTTTAGTGCTGTTTGCCAAACTAATCACTTGCTGTTCCTTGTATGAGTATATCCAACTGCTTCTAAACACCAACATTTTTAAAATTTAAAATCACTCAAAGGCATTCTGCTCTTCTGTCCTTATGACTGAGATAATAGCCCTGCATCTTGATATTAATTAGAAGCAGAGGTCAGCTACTTGGCACCTTAAGCCTGTTCCACCTTTCAGTAAGATCATGGCTGGTCTTTTACTCTGCATTTTGACCTACTCTCCAACAACCTTTTATCCCTTTGTTTGTCAAGAGTCACTGTTTTTAAAATATTAATGAAGTCTTCTTCTACTGACGTTTGAGGAGGAAATCCAAAGACACAAAACCTTCTGAGAAAAATATTCTCCTTATCTGTCTTAAATGGGTTACCCATTTTGCACATCAATGACCCCTTTCACAAGAGGAAACATCCTTTTTACATTCGCCTTGTCAAGCCTTCTTGATAATAAACTATCTGCCACCCTGTTGTTCACTCAATTAACACGTCTGTGTCTCTTTGCAGCTTCTTTGTATCCTCCTCCCAGCTTACATTCCCCTCATGTTCTGTATCATGAGAAAATGTAGATACGGTCAGTTCTGGTATAACACAGTAGTGCCATTCACATGCAACCCCGTATTATAAAAAAATCATGTAATAGCAGCACCATTTAAACTAATGGGGCCAGAATCGTATTATAACCAATACATGCTTTAAAAGTTCGTACTTTAGAAAGTGCTCCCAATTCATAAGCATGTTACAGCAAATTCACATTAACAAAATGTACATTAGTTTAGGACTGAATGCTGCAGCACACTTGCAACCTACACATCTTATCCCAACTTTCTGCTTCCTGTTAAATATTCAATTCTTCATTTCCAGTAATAATATGCCCTCCAATAACAGAAGCACATAATCATTTGTGTGGCACCATACTGAATAACTTCTGGAATTTCAAAGATATGCTGGCTCCCACATATCTACCCTATGTTGAACCCAGGTCCCCAGAACAGTTCTTTGAGGATGTTACTAGACAAGTTGATGAGAGTTGAGTGGTGGATGTGGTGTATATGGACTTCAGCAAGGCATTTGATAAGGGTCCCCATGGTAGGCTCGTTCAGAAGGTCAGGAGGAATGGGATACAGGGAAATTTAGCTGTCTGGATACAGAATTGGCTGGTCGACAGAAGACAGCGAGTGGTAGTGGAAGGAAAGTATTCTGCCTGGAAGTCAGTGGTGAGTGGTGTTCTACAGGGCTCTGTTCTTGGGCTCTACTCTTTGTAATTTTTATTAATGACTTAGATGAGGAAATTGAAGGATGGATTAGCAAGTTTGCAGAGGACACAAAGATTGGAGGTGTCGTTGACAGTATAGAGGACTGTTGTAGGCTGCAGCGTGACATTGACAGGATGCAGAGATGGGCTGAGAGGTGGCAGATGGAGTTCAACCTGGATAAATGCGAAGTGATGCATTTTGGAAGGTCGAACCTGAAAGTTGAGTAGCGGATTAAAGACAGGATTCTTGGTGCTGTGGTGGAACAGCGGGATCTTGGTGTGCAGGTACATAGATCCCTTAAAATGGCCACCCAAGTGGACAGGGTTGTTAAGAAAGCATATGGTGTTTTGGCTTTCATTAACAGGGGGATTGAGTTTAAGAGCCGTGAGATCTTGTTGCAGCTCTATAAAACTTCGATTAGACCGCACTTGGAATACTGAGTCCAGTTCTATTATAGAAAAGATGTGGATGTTTTGGAGAGGGTTCAGAGGAGGTTTAGCAGGATGCTGCCTGGAATGGAGGGCTTATCTTACGAAGAGAGGTTGACTGATCTCGGACTGTTTTCATTGGAAAAAAGAAGGAAGAGAGGGGACTTAATTGAGGTGTACAAGATAATGAGAGGCATAGATAGAGTTGATAGTCAGAGACTTTTTCCCAGGGCACAAATTGTTAACACGAGGGGTCATAGTTTTAAGCCATTTGTCGGAAAGTATAGAGGGGATTTCAGAGGCGGGTTCTTTACGCAGAGAGTTGTGAGAGCATGGAATGCGTTACCAGCAGCAGTTGTGGAAGCGAGGGCATTGGGGATATTTAAGAGACTGCTGGACATGCATATGGTCACAGAAATTTGAGGGTTCGTACATTAGGTTTACCTCACATGAGGATCAATGGTTGGCACAACATCGTGGGCTGAAGGGCCTGTTCTGTGCTGTACTGTTCTATGTTCTATGTTCTATGTAACATTGTCTGGTTCTCTGGATTAATAGTCTAGCGATAATACCATCAGGCCATCGCCTTCCCATTGGTGCTTCTTACTTGAACCATAGGTTCGTTGCACGGTGGCTCAGTGGTTAGCATTGCTGCCTCACAATGCCAGGGACCCGGGTTTGATTCCAGCCTTGGGCGACTGTCTGTGTGGAGTTTGCGCATTCTCCCTGTGTCTGCGTGGGTTTCCTCCGGATGCTCCGGTTTCCTCCCACAGTCTAAAAGATGTGCAGGTCAGGTGAATTGGTCATGCTAAATTGTGCATAGAGTTAGGTGCATTAGTTGGGGTAAATATGGGGAATGGGTCTGGGTGGGTTACTCTTTGGAGGGTCGGTGTGGACTAGTTGGGCCAAAGGATCTATTTCCACACTGTAGGGAATCTAATCTCATTACAACTAGATCCCTCTTTCTCTTTCAAATTCGTCTTTCGGAAATGCTCTAAAGCCTGACTCTGAGAAGCAATACAACCTTTGAAACTCCCTGTCATGCCTAGAGAGAACAGGATCTATTGCCCTGACTGTGCAGCCCTCAGTCCTTTCCACATTCATTTCCATTCCCCTAATTTGAATGGCCTCCCGCACCACGATGCCCTGATCAGTTTCTCCATCCACTTGCAGCTGCTGTTCCTCACACGTGTTGGACAAAGACAAATTCTGATCGCTCCATCACAGCACCCTTGATCCAATCCCTGCCTGACTTGCAGTCCCATGTTCCTATCCTGACTATCTATCTAAAGTATTGCTAAGAACATAAAGGTTGTAACTCTCTCTCTGAAGAATATTCGACTATGTCTCCCTGTCCCAATGGAGAAAGTGAGGTCTGCAGATGCTGGAGATCAGAGCTGAAAATGTGTTGCTGGAAAAGCGCAGCAGGTCAGGCAGCATCCAAGGAGCAGGAGAATCGACGTTTCGGGCATGAGCCTTCCTCATTCCTGAAGAAGGGCTCATGCCCGAAACGTCGATTCTCCTGCTCCTTGGATGCTGCCTGACCTGCTGCGCTTTTCCAGCAACACATTTTCATCCCTGTCCCAATGTCCAACAATGTTTCCAACTGATTCAAGGAAGATAAACTTGCCCACTTTGTCTCCTGTTTCAATTTTTCTCTTGTTTTCCTCTTATTTTTCTGTAAACATCTTCTTTAGCTGGCTCTGGGATCATTGAATGATCTGTGTGGTTTTTCTGTTGATGGGGAGACAGCTGAGAGTGAAAATTGAAACTATAGCCCCTATAGAAGGCATTCACTATTGCAATGAATGCTGGGAAAGCTGTGCCTCCATACTCCTCCATTTATCTCTTCCATTCTCCAGCAAGAAACTGTTCAAATTACTGGTGCAGTCAGAGATCTGTGTGAGATTAAAGCCCTGACCTTACTTTCAATTCTCATTGAATCCGATGGAGTTGTTAAGCCTTACAGTTGTAAGCTTCCCATCTCTGTGCCACTACAATATCACCTTTACCTGTTGGCAGATTTCAGCTCTGCAAATCCCATAACAGCTATGGATTTTCATTTAGAACACAGAGAGCTGTGCAATTATCTCTTCACGTAAAAGGTCCCTCATGTGGCTCTTTGAACCCTTCCTCAGTCCTCATCCAATTAATAAAGCAATGGCATTTGCTAACTGAGGGAACAAACATTGAATTAATGTAGTAGCCACAGGGAATGTGCATTTAATGACGGCTGTTCCTGGTCAGGCTTGACATTCTTGCCTCCCTGGTCACTGACCCTACCTGTGATTGTGGTTAAATGCTCAAAATATAATGCAATTGTTTTATTGTTAATGAGACTCCTTGAGAGAAAGAATGCATTTCAAGAATTTATGATTGGAATGCATATCCACTTTCCAGAGCTGAGTGTTGTCTTTTACAAGCGGTTGGAGAGTGCAGTATTTTCCCTCTTTCAATTACATTCCCCCATTGTTAGGGCTTATACTGACAGAATGCTGCAGAATGCATTTGCATCTGCAGATAATGCTTAAGTGTCTGAAAAAAACGATATGAGTGAATTGCTGCTGGAATTTGCTGTTGAGTTTCTCACCTTTTCTTCATAAGGCAACAGGGAACAAAAATAAAGCAAAGACACTAGGTAAGGGGTTGGTCAGGAAAGGAGGGGTCTGGGGGATTAGAGGCTGAAGGGATTCTTAGTCCAGATGCGTCCTTCACTGTCAATGAAAGTTAATTAAATATCTGGACAACCGATGTCTGAATGTCACAATGTGACAGCTGGAAAGAGGAGATTTCAAGACTTTTGGCATCTGGTTGACGTTTTTTTAAAAAGAACTGTCTGCATGAAACAAGCAAAAATCGGGCATGCAATCCAAGAACTGATAAATGGATATTGACCAGAACCAAATTGGGAGCCACTAAAATTTCTGGCAACATGTTGCGGCCACAAGATGCATCAAAGTGTGTAATGAGGTGGATACGATGTGACTGAGAGTGTTACAAAAATTAATGCTCAGTTATTTGATCGTCTCACTCCGAAGCAAGACTGGGTTATGGTGGTCAAATGTGAATGTAATTGCCTCACAACCTGACCCTTTTTTTATTCATTGCCAGATCGCAGATAGCCATGGGTAACTGAAGCAAAACAAAGTGCAATAAAGATACGTGCGTAAGCTTGGGCCATGGCCTGATTGAATATTGCTGAACAAATGAGGTACCTAGGACAGATTTAGTGAGCTCCATTGTGTATACAGCTGAGCAAAGCTTCATCTAAACAACTAAAATCAAACACCAGGCAACCTATTTTCTACCCAGTTGAACACCACAGCATGTAATAGAAATGCCCTTGTGTTTACTATCCAGAGAGACCCAGACTGAGATAGAATCAGAAGGGAAAACAGGACTGTGTTATGCTACACTCATACTTACGTATTATGCTGCAGTCTGTTAATGAAACTCAACTGGAACAACGCTTAAACATTTATTCTTTCGACTGACAACATTCCCTGCAGCTTCCAGCTTTCGCAGAACTGGCTGTAATCAGTCCTGACTTCTCCATCTCATATCCGAAACTGGATTTCTTATTTCCCGGCCTACCACCATCCTCTGATATCTAATTTCACCAGTTAACTATAAAAAACTATTTTGCAATGGCCTTTATTCCATGCACACCCGACATTTATAACTTGGTCGGTCACTATCGATTTTTTGCTTCCAATGCCTGATTCCCTTAAACTTATCTTGATTAAAAAAAGAAGACACAATTTCTATACAATATAGATTTTGCTTTCTTGAAGAGTGCTCCTGCCTCAAGTTTCTGGCTTTATTTTATATTTGATACTTTACTTATTCTCCTTTCCTGCTTCAATCTATATGATATTTAGGACAAAATGGTGAGCTGTTGTCATGAGGTAAAAACACCTCCCCTGTGAGGGACCAACCTGACTTGCCAATCAGTGATGTATGAAGCAGAGTAGAGATAGGTTTAATATGAATGGATTTGAACTGTTATTTAATAATATTGTCCTGAGGAAAATCAGTCCTCTTGTCTTCTTGTAATCTTCTGTAAATGTTCATAAATAACTGAAACATAAACTGGAGAAATAAACCAAGTCATAACTTGTCAAACACCTCAAAGTACTACAGCCAAGCTTTGGAATTGTGGTCGCTGTTGCATTATAGGATGCACAGCATCAGTGTGTTTTAACATTCATTCATAGGATGTGGACATGACTGGCCAGGCCCAAAGAGCAATTAAGAGCCATTACGTAATGGTGTGGCAAGAGTCACATGTTGGTTAGACTAAGGAAGGATGGTAGATTTCTTTCTGCAAAGTTGTTATGGACTAAGCCAGAGCACTCAAAACATTCTTAAGCAGGCAGCCCAGACCATAACTTTGCAATTTGTTTCGGTAAGTGTACAATGAAAATTACTTGGACTAAGTTAACTAGGTTGACTGCCAGGTTTTAAAATAGTCAAACATTTATACAAAGTTACACAATGAAACACTAAAAACAGAATAAAGACCCCATACAGAACTCAGTCTATCCAAACTGGACTTAATTATGCTGTTGCAAATGTACACAACAGTCCCAATAAGCAAACCCCTTAAACACAGTAAAAATGAAACAAAGGCTGACAGGTTGAAGTTAGAAGGGCAGGAGGAGAGAGAGTCTAGCAGCCTGTTTCCACACAGGTCCACAGCTTAACTCCTTAACTAGTTTTGGACTAAGCTGCTCAGCTAGAGAGCTGGCCACGCCCCTTTGACTTATACAGATTACTTCTAAAAGCACAAAAGCTTTAGCCTAAAGACTCATCTTTTTACATCTAAACAAAAATGCCTTTCATCTCTGGACCAAACCCAGCCATTTCGGAGCCCGGAGTGTGTTAAGACCCCTTGGAGAAACATCAAAGACGCAGTATCCTTGAGAAAAGGAACAGCTTTTAGAAAAAAAGGACCAGCTTTGTGACAAAGGAGATAAGTTAACCAGGTTTTTTTTCACTACAATGCACCATAATTACTGGATGGTCATCATTCATTTTTTTATTTCAAATTTAATTGAATACTTCTTTTACCATCTGCCATGGTGGGATTTGAACCTTGGTTCCTATTGTACAGGAGGGTCATTCTTAATTGTGGTTGTCAAGCCTTGCTGTGAGACTTGTTCCAGAACCTTAGCGGCAACAGTGTTCCCATTCCAACCATCGTTGACATTATGCTGTGCGCATTTTGAACAGATGCTGATAGTTGAGAGGGTTTCGGCTGGAGGAACAAGCACTTTGTCCAACCACATAGTTTCCAGCATGTTCCAGCGAGACAAGACCAAAATCCAGAACCATAGACTGAAAATGTGATCAGCTGAATTCATCTGGAAATAAGAAGCTGGTAAAAGTAACTATGGAGCTATTAAATTATCGTGAGACTCACAAAGCTCACTAAAGCATAACACGAGAACTGTTGGAAATCTGAAATTAGAAACAAGAGAATCTACTTGAAATAATCAATAGATGTGGCATCTTTTGTGGAGGATGAAAGAGAGGTAACATTCTGATGAAAGGCTATTGGCCTTTCTTTCCATAGCTCTGGCCTGATGTCTGTATCGTGCAGCATTTAACTTTTTTATGTCCAACTGGTTGTGAATGTTTGTGGATGCAGTCAGGAAAGAGAGATGGAAACCACACCTAAATCAGCCACAATCTTATTGAGTGATGGAGAAGGCGTGAGGGGATTAAAATCAAACAAAGAACCAGAAACAAAAACTGAAATTGCGAGAAAAACTCAGCAGTTCTGGCAGCCTCTGGAGACAGAAACAATGTCAATGCTTCAAGTCCAATGACCCTTTCTGAGAACTGATTGTAGCTAGGAAAAGGCGGCATATATGAAGAAGGGGGAGGGGATGAAGTCAGCAGTTAAGTGGAGATGGAACCCAGAGATAGAGCATGATAGTTGAGCAGACAAAGGGAGAAACAAAAGTTGATAATGGGGACCAGGAAGTGAACATAGCACAACCAACTCATATTCACCTCTATATGGTTCCCATTAACAGTTTTTCCTTCTCCTGGGCAAACCTTCATCTATCACCCCTCACCTTCCACTCTCCAGTCTGCAGCTTATATACCTGCTTTTCCTAGCAATTAGCTGCTCTGAATAATGGCCACTGAACTCAAAACATCAACTCTGTTTCTCACCCGACAGATGCTTCCAGACCTGCTGAGTATCTCCACAATTTCTGTTTTATCTCATTTAGCCGAATCTTGCTCCTACATCCTATTTCTATATCCTTTAAAGAATAATTCTGTCATTATATGCTTTGGGGTCCTTTTTTTGTCCCGACAAACACTGTCCTTTGAAGAGACCTAGTAAGCTATTCAGTGGAATAAGCCACAAACTTGGGGCTAACAGGTATTGACAACTAATTGTCATCCTTGTCAACCACATTTTGATGAGGAACATTTATTGGTATTTTGCTGCGTTTTCAGTTTATAAAGATCACAAGACCACTGATCCTCAGTTGCATTGTTTCAATTTGTTCCCAATTCATCACCAGAAGTCATTGCGAAACAACATAGAGTCAGAGTCATAGAGATGTACACGATGGAAACAGGCCCTTTGGTCCAACTTGTCCATGCTGACCAGATATCCTAACCTAATCTAGTCCCATTGCCAGCACATGGCCCATATCCCTCTAAACCCTTCCTATTCATATACGCATCCAGATGCCTTTAAAATGCTTCAATTGTACCAGCCTCCACTACTTCCTCTGGCAGCTCATTCCATGCACGCACCAACCTCTGCGTGAAAAAGTTGCCCCTATGTCCCTTTTATATCTTTCCCCTCTCACTCTAAACTTATACTCTCTAGCTCTGGACTCCCCCATCCCAGGGAAAAAGACTTTCTTTCTTTATTCTATCCATGCCTCTCATAATTTTATAAACCTCTATATAGTCACCTGTCAGCCTTGTAAATCTATTCTGAACCCTTTCAAGTTTCATAACATCCTTCTGATAGGAAGGAGACCAGAATTGGACTCAGAATTCCAAAATTGGCCTAACGAATGTCCTGTACAGCCGCAATAGGATTTCCCAACCCCTGTACTCAATACTCTGACCAATAAAGGAAAGCATACCAAACGCCTTCCTCACTATCCTGTCTACCTGCAATGCCACTTTCAAGGAGCTATGAACCTGCACTCCAAGGTCTCTTTGTTCAGCAACACTCCCTAGGACCTTCCCATTAAATGTATAATTTCTGCTAAGACTTGCTTTTCCAAAATGCAGCACCTCGCATTTATCTAAATTAAACTCCATCTGTCACTTCTCAGCCCACTGGCCCATTTGATCAAGATCCTAAAAGGGACCATTTCATTTTATACTTTGTGGTCACTTACAGCATATATTAACTCTCCCATTTCCACAATCTTCTCTGAACCCACAAGCCATCAATATTGCTACACTTTTCTAAGTCTGGCTTCTTGTATGTTGCATTTTTAACTGCTGCCTATTGATGACCATGCCTTCAACTGTAGAGATTTTAAGCTCATGAAGTTCCCTCCTTAAATCTATCAACTATCTCTTTTTGTTTTTAAGACATTCCTCCAAACCAACCACTTTACCAAGCTATTGGCTACTAGCGCTATTGTAATCTTTTTCAGCTTGATGTTTAATTTTGCTTTATACACGTCATTGCAGAGCTCCTTGGGATGGTCACTTTGTTAAAGTTTCTACAAAAGTAGATGTCATTTAAAAAAAAGTTTGATTACCATTCAGCTCAGGCTTGAAGGGCCGAAGTGCCTGTTCCTGGGCTGTAAATTTTCTTTGTCCTTTGTTCTATGTCAGGTAATATTCAGCAGCAGAACGTGTTTGAAGAAGAAGATTGTCCACCACATCATCATGTTGCAGTGATTTTTTTTTTGTCTCACGGACACGTTTCTATAGCCTTTTATGGAGCACACAGCAAGTTAACATAGCTCACAGATTCATTCACAGAGTCATGGAAGGTGTTGATTCTTGTGGCACAGTTGTAGTGTCCTTACTTCTGAGCCAGGAGTTGAAGTCCCACCTGTTCTAGAAGTGTGTCACAGCATATCCGAGCAGGTTGATATAAACTATACAGGAAGGTCACTGAAAATCTTCCATTAGGTTAATGGAGGAAGGCATTGCTTGGTGTAGTACTGAGCAGCTCACTGTTGTTTATGCTCAGTTAGCTGATTGCAAGCATTTCAGAATAGAAGAAAGTGAGGACTGCAGATGCTGGAGATCAGAGCTGAAAATGTTCTTCAAGGAAGGCATCCTTGCAAGAGGATTCGCAGTAGGTTAAAATCTTCTCGGAGAAAGTGAGGACTGCAGATTCTCTCTAGGAGAAAGTGAGGACTGCAGATTTTCCGTTCTGATCTCCAGGCATCCTTGCAAGAGGATTCGCAGTAGGTTAAACTCTTCTAGGAGAAAGTGAGGACTGCAGATTCTCTATGAGAAAGTGAGGACTGCAGATTTTCAGCTCTGATCTCCAGCATCTGCAGTCCTCACTTTCTCCTAGAAGATTTTAACCTACTGCGAATCCTCTTGCAAGGATGCCTTCCTTGAAGAAGCACTCTTCCTCCCTGACTCTCTCCTCATTCCTGAAGAAGGGCTCCTGCCCGAAACGTCGATTCTCCTGCTCCTTGGATGCTGCCTGACCTGCTGCGCTTTTCCAGCAACACATTTTCAGCATTTCAGAATAAACCACTATAGCTGTTGGGTGTGGTCTGGGTCAAGATTACTCATGTTTCTCATCACTATTCAATAATCGCTGCAGTTAGGAATGCTTTTAGTAATGTCAAAAAGAAAAAAATATCAGTCCATGTATAAATGCTTAAACACAGCACTCAGAGAAAATAATTCACCTGTTTTAACTCTGGGTTGGGTGCTGAATGAATGAACATCTTACCTGATACCCTTCTCAGAGGTGAGAACAGGACTGAGCAGTCAACACCTTCTTCTCAAGCTGTTTAGTGTCTGGGGTCACAAACAACGTATAGTTACTTTCCAGAGCTAGAGGTTTATATTACTATAGCACCTATTTTTGGCCGAGGTGCATGCCAAAGAAGTGAAGTGGTTCAAGGAGTACAAAAACAGAAATTACTGGATAAGCTCAGCAGGTCTGGCAGCATCTGTGCAGAGAAATCAGAGTTCACGTTTCGGATCAAGCGACCCTTTCTCAGAATTCAACTCTGATTTCTCCGCACAGTTGCTGCCAGATCTACTGAGCTTTTCCAGCAACTTCTGATTTTGTTTCTGATTTACAGCATCCATAATTCTTTCAGCTTTTATTTGGCTTAAAGAGTGGTCACTGTTGAAATGTAGGAATTGATGCAGCAGCCAATCTGTACACAGTAGGCTCCCAGAATCTGCAATGAGGTAAATGCTTAAATTATCTCTCTCGGGTGCTGGTTGAGGAAATAAATATCGGCCAAGAAACTGGACAGATTGCCTTATTCCTCTTTGAGTAATAACATCCAATATTTTCTTGAACAAGGAGGGGATGATACAACCTGTGCTGTATTTGCACAGTAAGTGTTACCATCTTTAGGAGAACAAGGACAATGAAAGGTAAAAACAAAAAAACATGTACTGAGAATAATCAGCCAGTCTGACAGCATCTGTGGGGAGAGAGAAATAGAATTAATGCTTCAGTTGTCTGACCATTCACTAGACAGTTCTGAGAGAACGTTATTGGTCTGCAGAGTTAATTCTCTCTCTTTTATTAGATATTTTTCCAAACTGCTGCATAGTTCCATCATTTTCTGCTTTTATTTCGGATATCCAGCATCTATAATATTATGTTTTTGAATTAACAAAAAATCTATGCTAATCAGATCACCCAAACTTTCGTAAAGAAAGAAGAATTCCGTTTAGTAATTAGCATTCTGCGCTACAAGGACATGCCCTGGCTCTCACAGCTCTCTCCTTATTCTCCCTTTTGAAATGAACAAAAAAGCATCACAGAAAGGAGCTGACTTTCAATTCAGTTCCTTTTAAATCAGTGGGACTGCGGAGTGTGCTGCAAGTCAGCATTTGGTTCAGAAATTCAGTACCTGTTTAGACTCGGCAGTGCTCTGAATCTGCAGCCTGAATTAATGTAATTCCTCATACTTGGTAATGAATCAAAATTGTTACTTCCCAAGTCTCCCAGAGCTTTTACTTACACAGGTCAGGCTTGTTTCTTTCTGTAGAGTCAATGCTGAGCATTCAGACGATTACTGTTGACTGAAGCCTGTGTGAGACTCTGACAGGGCAATTAAAATCTCTCTAATCAGAGACTGGTTCTGTACACAGTGCATTTATATTCAGGATGCTTTTCACCACAGTGCCAGTGTGATTGTTTAGCATGTCAATGCAAATTGAATACAATAACAAATGTTCAGCATTATAAGGACTGTAGAGATGCATTGTCTGTTACCACGCTAATATTGTGAATATGCATTAGCAAACATTCTTAAACCATTTATCACTTGAGGCCAATTGCCATTGAGAAGAAGTTGCTTCCTGGAGCAACTGTGTTGGACTGATCTAGCTTGTTATTGGCAGCATAATAGGCTTCTAAGGGGATAGTGTACAATATTGCAAGGCTAATGCATCACAATGCAGTACGTGTTTTGCAATTATAAATCAGCTGGTGCAGCAGTGTAGTTTGTTAGTAATGACAAGTAGACTGCTGCATGATTGACCTTCAAGATAGCAGACTTCCACTAGTGTTGGGCATTTGATTCCATCAACAACAGCAAATGGCATTTATATAGAGCCTTTAACATGTCACAGAAGAGGAGTCAGACAAAAAATGGACACCAAACCAAAGAAGGAAACATTAGGACAGTTCATCAATATTGGTTTTAAGGAATGTCTTAGACCAAGACAGAGAGAGAGAGAGAGGGGTTACTTTAATAATGAAGTGAAAAGAAATGAGACAGAATTAGAGGGATGCAGTGCTCTTAGAATTTTCTAGAGTTGGAGGAGGTGATGAGTGATAAGGATATCGAGAGATTTGAACACCAGGGAGATGGTGATGTCCCGATGATATCATCATGATAGCTGGTGGAACTCAAATGCGATTCAAATGGAATTGAAAGCTAGCCTCACTGTTGGTAAATGTGAAACTATCTTCAATTGCCCTCGAAGCCCATTTGGCCAATAAAACCCTATAGAGGAATTAAATCAGCCATCCTTACCTGGCGTGGCTTACATATGACACCAGACCCACAGCAAACTTAACAATATCAAGGAAAATTAGAGATTGGTAATGAATATTGGCCTTACTAGCAAAGGCCTCAACCAATGTAAGAAGAAAATAAAGGTAAGTGTTTTAAATCTGATATTTATCAAACAATAACCAAAGATGTCAATTGAAGGTACTTAAAACCCTTCTGCCATAATACTTTACCTTGGTTTTTAGAAAGAATTGCAGATAAAATCTGCCCCCTCACCACATATTCCAGCCTTGAATTCCTGGTTGAGAAAGTCTGCTTTACAAGGTTGAAGTACATGAGGGCAATGGTGGCAGAATGATCTCATTGTGACTCATTCAGGCAGCCAGTTCTGATAGTCTGTAGCATTTGCCTTCTGACTCTGAAGGTGTGTTTTAAATGTCTTTCATTGGTTTTTTTTGCTACTGTGCCTCATTGAGCTGAATGTTTCTGATGGTGATACTGTTAGAAGTGAGGACTCTCTTTCATATTCCTTTGTCTTCAATACTGGTCTTTTGTGCTTTCCCTTTACTATCAGGGATCTCTAAGTTCAGCTCCTTGAGCATTTGGTTGCTCCATACAGAGCCACCTTCACTAGGCCTTTGTAGTTCCTAAGTTCAGCGAGCTTTTCTCTCAATTCTGAACACTGTCTTGCTCCAGTGCATCTTCTTCCAGCTTCTGAATGAGGTTTGTGTCTATGGAGTGCTCAGCTTCCTTCTTCGCTGCTTCCATTACTGTTGCTATCTCTATCTTCTGTTGCTGCCTGATGGCCTGTATCTTCTTAAATGCTTGAATTGTGCTTCTCTACTAGCTCCCCTGGCTTTCTTTCCCTTGTGCTGGGAGTCAAATCTACACCACTGTCACCATGTCAGATTTTCACAGATGACCAACCATTCCTTGTGATACTTGCCACTTCTAGCACTGGATAAGGATTATTTAAGATAGTTTGCTACGAACAATCCTCCCTTGCCTTTTATTTCTCTCGGACCTATCCACTGATTAGTGGTAGATAGTAGAATGCAGTAGAGTATCCACAGAAGAGGCACTGTTCAAGAGACAAGAAAACTTATTGCATGATTGCAATGAATTCAACTACATTTGGTCTAGTAAAATTACTCTGCGATTAGGAAGCTGCTATTGATGGTCCTCACTTCAAAACCAAGGGTGGAACTCTGTGTGACATCAGTAGAAAGGGTGGAACCAATATAACGTGAATATTAACCTGTTCAACACTGTTAGCTTGCACAACACCATTGGCTTCTGAAAGAGCTGCTGATCAGATTGAACACCTGCAGAAGAACTGTGTAACTGTCACATGGGTCTCAATTTGTATGTATGTCATGTCAGCTGCCAAATGCTCTGAATATCTGCAGCCAGCTTGCTATATCTGCGTGGCAGTTGGCTCAGTGCTTAATACTGCTGCCTCACAGAGCCAGGGACCCGGGTTCACTTTCACCATCGGGTAACTGTCGGTGTGGAGTTTGCATGTTCTCCCTGTGTCCACGTGGGTTTCCTCGAAGTGCTCCAGTTTTCTCCCTCAGTCCAAAGATGTGCAGGTTAGGGTGCTAAATTGTCCCATAGTGTTCAGGGATGTGCAGGTTAGGGTGGATTGACCGTGCTAAATTGTCCCATAGTGCCCAGGGATGTGCACGTTAGGGTGGATTGACCGTGTTAAGTTGTCCCCGTAGTGCCCAGGGATGTGCAGGTTAGGGTGGATTGACCGTGCTAAATTGTCCCTGTAGTGCCCAGGGATGTGCAGGTTAGGGTGGATTGACCGTGCTAAATTGTCCCCGTAGTGCCCAGGGATGTGCAAGTTAGGGTGGATTGACCGTGCTAAATTGTCCCCGTAGTGCCCAGGGATGTGCAAGTTAGGGTGGATTGACCGTGCTGAATTGTCCCGTAGTGCCCAGGGATGTGCAGGTTAGGGTGGATTGACCGTGCTGAATTGTCCCCATAATGCCCAAGGATGTGAAGGTTAGGGTGGATTGACCGTGCTAAATTGTCCCCGTAGTGCCCAGGGATGTGCAGGTTAGGGTGGAGTTCCATGCTAAATTGTCCCATAGTGCCCAGGGATGTGCAGGTTAAGGTGGATTAGCCGTGTTAAATTGTCCCCGTAGTGCCCAGGGATGTGCAGGTTAGGGTGAAGTTCCGTGCTAAATTGTTCCATAGTGCCCAGGGATGTGCAGGTTATGGTAGATTGACCGTGCTGAATTGTCCCCATAATGCCCAGGGATGTGCAGGTTAGGGTGGATTGGCCGGGCTAAATTGTCCCCGTAGTGCCCAGGGATGTGCAGGTTAGGGTGGATTAGCCATGCTAAATTGTCCCCATAGTGCCCAGGGATGTGCAGGTTAGGGTGGATTAGCCGTGCTAAATTGTCCCCGTAGTGCCCAGGGATGTGCAGGTTATGGTAGATTGACCGTGCTGAATTGTCCCCATAATGCCCAGTGATGTGCAGGTTAGGGTGGATTGACCGTGCTAAATTGTTCCCGTAGTGCCCAGGGATGTGCAGGTTAGGGTGGAGTTCTGTGCTAAATTGTCCCATAGTGCCCAGGGATTGCAGGTTATGGTAGATTGACCGTGCTGAATTGTCCCCATAACGCCCAGGGATGTGCAGGTTAGGGTGGATTGTCCGTGCTGAATTGTCCCCATAGTGCCCAGGGATGTGCAGGTTAGGGTGGATTGACCGTGCTGAATTGTCGCCATAATGCCCAGGGATGTGCAGGTTAGGGTGGATTGACTGTGCTAAATTGTCCCACAGTGCCCAGGGATGTGTCGACTAAGTGAATTTGCTCTGAGAATTTCAGGAATGGGGTGAGTCTGGGTGGGATATTCTTTTGAGGGTCAGTGTGGATTCAATGGGCTGAATGGCGTGCTTCTACACTGTTGGGATTCTATGATCCCTGGGTCTCCACATCGACCCAACCAACAAAGCACAGAAATGCTGTGTTTTCCTTAACTTTCCCCTCTGTTGATTTCTTGTTTTTAAATGCTGTGCCTGAAGGCTTGAAAGAGCTGGAATTAACAGTTCAGATCTGTTCTTCCCACACTCACTGGCTGACTTGCTGAGTGTCTCAGCTATTTCTGTGTTGCATTTCACAATTTCTCCATCGGCACTGTTGAATTATTGATAGTTGAGTTTTTGCTCAGAACACTAAGATCTGTTCGTGTCAGCAAGTCAAACATATGTAGAAAGATATACAGGAATGGGCACATCGAGTTAATGTTCACAGACATCATTTTTGTGTTGATGTGGCTCAGCTTGTAGCACTCTCAATGTTCTGGGCTCAAGTCCCGATGCTCAAAAACAAAACCCATAGCGAACAGTCCAATGCAGGATGGGGAGAGCATTTGTGTCATTTGGATATGATATTAAAAATCAGGCCCCATCTGTCTTTTAAGGTGGATGTAACAGATTGGATGGCATGATTTTGATAAAACTGGAGAGTTAACTGCATGTTGTGGGCGATGTTTATCTCTCAATTATCATGACCAAAACAGATTCTTTTGTCACAGTGACATTGCTATTTGTGAGAGATTAATGAGCATTAATTGGCTGTGATGTTTTCTCACTTGCAATGCAACTTGTAAAGAAAGTAGCCTATCATTTTCTGTATCATTTATTCTGAACTAAAATAGGAAAAGGAACATTTTAATCCCAAGGGCCAGGGAGGAATTGCTGTGCTGAAGAACCTCATTATGTGTGGCTTTTACACTGCTTCTGTGCTCAAGCATTGGGTAAATGTTTGTAGACTGGTCAGAGTGAGATTTAGCTGGCAGCACCTAGCTAATTGCTTTGCTTGTTGTGATGGGTGGTGAGTGCCAAAGATCATCAGCCTTGCAACAGCTTTCAGAGAACTTCCTGGGCAGCTGAACAGCTTATTGGTGTACATGGGACAGGAGGAATCTTTCAAAATGCTAGAAAGAAGGTTACGTATCTCACTCTCTCACCCACACACTCTCTCTGTCTGTCTCTCTGTCTCTGTCTCCATCTCTCTCTCTCTATGTAATAACAATACCTGAACCCTGAAGAAAGCTCGTCCTTTTTTTTCACTATTTATAATTAACGAACCAATCACCCTCTACCTCCTCTGAAGGAGTGAAAGTAGTTGGAGAAAGGAAATTGAAGAACAGAAAGTCCTGGAAGCCAGAACGAATGCCACAACAAAAGCTGGCGCGATTGAACTGTGTTTCTCAGATTGCTTTTCCCCCCCTACACATAAGTCCAACTTTATTTGTTTGTCTGTACGTATGTGTAGAAGTTAAAAGGAGGTCAGAGTGGTGCCATATGTCCACAGTTCATAACTTTGTTTCACAGAATAACAGAATTTCAGTATCATTGTGGTATAAAGTCATTAGGCCCATCATGCCTACACTAGCTCTGTTACCTAATGCCAGTCTATTATCCTCTCCTCCATATCTATCCAAAGTTGTTCAAGGCCTTCTTGAATACCCCAATTGAACCTGTCTCCATCAAATTTCCAGAAAGTGCACTCTATACCCTAACAACTTGCTGAGTGAAAATGTTTTTGTTTGGCATCACTCTTGATTTATTTGAACATCACTAAATCTATGCTCTCTTGTTCTTGATTCTTTTATGAATGAGGAAAGTGAGGACTGCAGATGCTGGAGATCAGAGCTGAATATGTGGTGCTGGAAAAGCACAGCAGGTCAGGCAGCATCCAAGGAGCAGGAATCCTGAAGAAGGGCTCATGCCCGAAACGTCGATTCTCCTGCTCCTTGGATGCTGCCTGACCTGCTGCACTTTTCCAGCAACACGTTTTCAGCTCTTTTATGAATGGTCAAAGCTTTACTCTATCTCCTCTATCAGCCTGCTCATGATTTTGAAAGCCTCAATCCCCCCCAAGTCAAAATGCTACCGACACTGGGAGACTCTTTGTGAGCTCTCAACAGCAGATCTTATTGAGATATTCCTTATAACCGTTCCACACTTTCAAGCCTGAATTCTAAATTTGTAAAAATTACTATGAGGGGCATGGATAGGATAAATAGACAAGGTTTTTTCCCTGGGTTCGGGGAGTCCAGAACTGGAGGGCATAGGTTTAGGGTGAGAGGGGAAAGATATAGAAGAGAACTAAGGGGCAACTTTTTCATGCAGAGGATGGTCTTTGTATGGAATGAGCTGCCAGAGGAAGTGGTGGAGGCTGGTACAATTTCAACATTTAAAAGGCATTTGGATGGATATATGAATAGGAAGGGTTTGGAGGGATATGGGCCAGGTGCTGGCAGGTGGGACTAGATTGGGTTGGGATATCTGGTCGGCATGGTCGGGTTGGACCGAAGGGTCTGTTTCCATGCTGTACATCTCTATGACTCTATGACTATGAATCTACAAGTAATAAGCACCTTTTGTGCAGCCATAACATTTATACCTTGCTCTGTCTAAACACCCGATGATCTGTCTGTCCTTGTTTGCTGTGATCTACCTGTACTGCTCACAAAACAAAAGTTTTCACTGTTCTTAAGCACATGTGACTACAATAAATCGGATTGGATCAGGTCTCCTCCCACCCTTCTTCTCTCCAGAGTGAACTTTCTCAACTTTGTCTGTTTTGTTCTGACTAAAGTGCATCACCTCACACTCCTCTACATTGAATCTCACCTGCCCTCTGTCCACCCACCTGTTACCTCTTTCACAGTTCCACATTGTCTACCTCAGAGTCTACAGTCCTTGCAACTTTCATGTTATCTGCAAACTTAGAAATTGTCTTCTGTGTGTTAAGATCTACATTATTAATATACATCACAAAAAGCAAGAGTCTCAGTGCCAGTTCCTAAGGATCACCCTGTCAAACCTTCTGCCAGCCCCCCCAAAAATCCATTAGTCTTGGCTCTCGGATTGCGTATGATTATAATTTACTTATTTGCAATAAATTGTAGTTGTTGTTAAGTACAGGAACCTGATATCCTGCTTATCTGTTTATCTCAACTTAAAAACTGAGCCTTGACAGCCCTTCGTGGTAACGAATGCCACAGAATAACTATCGTCTGAGAAGAGAAATTGCACCACATTTCTGCCCTAACTGGGTATCCCTTACCGTGAGACTAAGTTTCTATTCATAGACTCTCCTAAAAAGAGAAATTGTTTCAATGAAGTTGCCTCTCACTGTTCTAAACTCCAATGAATATAGGCCCGATCTATTAAATCACTCTTCATAAGTTAGTACTTCCATACCTGGCATCAGCCTACTCTCTGCTCATGATTTTGAAAACCTGAATTCCCCCAAGTCAAAATGGTGCTGTCACAGGGAGACTCTTTGTGAGCTCTCTACAGCAGATCTCACTGTTGCATTCCTTATAACCATCCCACACTTTCAAACCTAAATTCTAAATTTGTAAAATTTATGGTAATGTGCACCTTTTGTGCAGCTGTAACCTTGTCTGCCTTGCTCTGTCTAAACGTCCTATGATCTGTATGACCCTCCAATGCCGACAAAACGTCCCTTCTGTGACGGTACTCTCAGTGAGGTCTGACAATAGCTTTTATAGATTTAGCAAGAGTTCGCTATCAATATCTACCATTTGCTTTGAAATAGATGTTAACATTTCATTTGCCTATTACCTGCTGAAATTGAATGCTTTTTTTTATTCATTTGTGGGATATGGGCGTCACTGGTTGGTCAGAGTTTTATTGCCTATCCCTAGTTGCACTTGTGAAGGTGAATGTGAGCTGCCTTCTTCAACTGCTACAGAGCACCTGATGTGGGTAGACCCACAATGCTCTTAGGGAGGGAATTTGAGGAGCCAGAGGTGAATTACTCACTTTTGTAATGTATGTATTTCTAAATTCATCCTATATAGCCAACCCTATCATTTTCCTAATAACAAGCATTAAGTTAAGTGGTTGATAGTTGCCTGTTGTTTCTCAATTTCCTTCCTATTTGAAAAAAGATATTGTATCAGCAGTTTTTCAATCCTTTACCAGAATCTAAGTATTTTTGGAACACTAAAACTAAAGCATCCACTATCTCTGTAGCTACTGCTTTTAATATCTAATAATGCATTCCATGACATCAGCAAACTGACCAACCTTTAGCCCTGTTAGTTTCTCGAGCACTGTTTCTCCAGTGATAGTTATTAAATTTGCTTCTTCTCCTCCTTTTGAGCCTTGGTTATTTAATAATTTTGGAATGTGATCAGTGTCTTCTGCTGTAAAGACTGATGAAAGTATCTATTCAACTCTGCTGCCATTTCCTGGTTCTCCATTATTATGTCCCCAGGCTCTATTATCTCAGGAATGTTTGCTCACTTGCTCTTTTCCCTTTTACACACTTAAATTAGCTCTTGTGGTCTGTCTTGATATCATCTTGATGCCCTCAAAGCTTACTTTCACCGTTTTTTGGTTATGTTTTGTTGGTTTTTAAAACTTTTCAAACTCTCTGGCTTATAACTAATCTTTACCACATTGTATACATTTTTTCTTTCAATTTGTTGCAACCTTAACTTCTCTAGTTGACCAGGGCTGGCTGATCCCCTTCTTAAATTCCTTCCTTCTCTTCATTGTTCTGAGCCATGACCTACAATGCTGACCCCGGAATCCGAACGCCCTATTGTTCGAACAAATCGGAATCCGAACAATTATTTCGAGAAAATTTTTGCCCTAAGATCCAAACACATTTTTAGAATCCGAACACCATGTACCGTTCAGGTCGCACGTTGTTCAGTTTGTCCCGGGAAGTACTCGTGAAAGCATCTCATGCGTCCATCACTAGTTTACCTCGTGTTTTCACCTATGTTATTATGGAAGGTGAGTCACCTTCCATGCAGTAAACCCTCTCCCTCCTTCTTCCTCTCCAGCTTCCACATGCACCATTAGCACTCCTCACTAAGGTAAATGAAGTTATTTTCATGTTAGTACATTTATTTCTTGTTTTTATTATTATTACTTGATATTTAGGTCATTTACTCATCTTATTTTACCTTAACATTCCAGCCGGTTCTGGCTTCATTCTTTTGCAATTACAATTGTTTCAAACCCGATTTTCTCCCTCTCAAAATATATTTTAAAAATACCATGTTATAGTCATTGTTTCCCAGGGAATCTTTTACTCAAACATCATTTATTAAACCTGCCTCATTGTTATCATTGTAAATGTTGCTTGCAATAAATTAATTCTTCATTTGTCATTCAAGGAACATAACTGACTTGTTTCTGATACTGAACTAAATATGTTCTGATATGTATAATTAGCAACATCACCTTCTATCTTCCATTTAAATTTTGTTGTGAGTTGTGTGTTGTACACTTTCCTAGCCCAGATATTTCTGACTACTTCATTTAACACCAATTGTTTTGCACAGAGACGTCAAAGGAAGACTAGGGATATTTGACCAAGTGGGTTAATGATGCCAACAGAACCCATTGGTCTATATATACCTTGTTCCTCCTGTTTCTAGATGCTGCAGCAGCCTCTCAACATGGACATTGATCCCTGGTACATCGTGTATGGACAAGAAGCTAAGTATCACATTGTCACCGTTACATTTGGGTTGAATAGAATTAGAATCCCTACAGTGTGAAAACAGGCCCTTGAGCCCAACAAGTCCACATGACCCTCCAAACCTATTCCCCCAACACTATATTTACCCCTGACTAATGCGCCTAACCTACACATTCCTGAACACTATAAGCATTTCACCTGACCTACACATCTTTGGACTGTGGGAGGAAACCCACGCAGACACGGGGAAAAGGTGAAAACTCCATTCAGACAGTCGTCTGAGGCCAGAATTGAACCCAGGTCCCGTGAGGAAGCAATGCTAACCACTGAGCCACCATGCCACCCCTAATAAAACTGATGCATTATAAAGCCATTATCATTTATGAAAACATGAGACTTTGTATATACTGTGCCGCAAAAGTGCCCTCAAAAGGTTTATTTTCTTTTCCTTCCACTTCATTGTTCCAAGTTCTACAATCGGGAGGGGTCTGTGATTATTTCCTTCTCCAGCAGGGTACTTCCTGACACTGCCCAGTCTCCTTGTGAGGAAGGGGCACATGTATGAAGTGCCTCCTTTTCCTGCCTTCTGTGCCAATGCTTTCATGGGGTCCAATGAATAGGGCAATGGAGAGCAGATGTGTGTCCCTCTCCAGCACACCCGGAGAGTGCTGGGCCTAGCTCTCCATTAGAAAATAGTCCAGGCCTCTATTCTTCTTTCCAATGTGTATGACCTCACACTTTCTCACAGTTGCCATTTCTTTGCCCACTCTCCTAACCTGTCCAAATCCTTCTGCAGCCACCCTGCCTCCTCAATGCTCCAACCACCTATCTTTGTATCATCTTCAAACTTAGCCAGAATGTCCTCAGTCCCTTCATCTAGATCATTAATGTATAAAATGAAATTGATACAAGACAGAGATGGTATCATGGCAAAGGATTACGAGTAGAAACGGTGAATGACAGTAACAATGGGGTTACTGTGAGATTCGCATTGGAATGAAGAACGGTACTTAGTGAGAATGGAAACCTCAGCATCCTCACATGAACAGTCCTGCTGTTGTCCTGCTGAGGGACAGAATTCCTCCTTCACCGTAAGTGAGGAGTCTGATGTCGGGCACCTGTGCTGGCTCTTCACATTCTGTTATTTTTAACTTTTGTTTTCATTCTTTTGTAAGATTTAGATGTCACTGGCAGTATTTATTACCCATTTCTGGTTGCTCAGAGAGCAGTTAAGAATCAACCATATTGCTGTGGGTTTGGAGTCACGTATAGGATTCTGGATTAGAAGTGCTGGAAAAACACAGCAGTTCAGGCAGCATCCGAGGAGCAGTAAAATCGACGTTTCGGGCAAAAGCCCTTCATCAGGTATTCCTTTTCCAGCACCTCTAATCCAGAATCAGTTTCCAGCATCTGCAGTCATTGTTTTTACCTAGTCACGTATAGGCCAGACCAGGTAAGGGTAAAAGGTTTCTGTCCTAAAAGACATTAGTAAATCAAATGCTTTTTTACTCACAGTCAATCTGTTACCCTTACCTGGTCTGGCCTACATGTAACTTCAGACTTTAGTGTGATTGATTCTTTACTGCCTTCTGGGCTATTAGAAATTGTTCAGGGTTCTCAATGGATTCTGAATTACAAATAATGTTTTAATTTAATTCAAATTCTACCATCTGCTGCGGTGGAAATCAAACTCAGGACCTCAGGGTCTCTGGATTAATAGTCTATGATTATACCCCGATGCCAGCAGCCCCCCTGCAACTGACTGCTTTCTTTTGTATTGGTTGAAAGGGATGGATTGAGTGAGATGAAAGTGTGTGCGATTCTGTTAGTGCTAATGCAGTGGGAGAAACACTTCCCAAATGAGTGAGGAAGGACTGTGGAGGTGTGCTGTGATTAGGGGGTGGATGGTGGGGTGAGGGGGTGGGATAACGAGGCCAGAAAGATGTTACAGGCAATAGTGAGAGTGGGAGACTATGACCCTGAATGTGAAACAGAGATATAATGTGTATGAGGGATCAGAATCATCATCGCAGACAGGGATGACTCTTCCACTCTCAGGGTGGGTCCTTAGGTGGTTGGACAGGGCGATGTAGCTACCACAGGCCCTTTACAGTGGGGCAGGTGGTGGTCACAGGAAGGGGGTGGGTGGAACGTTGGTATGGCAGCGTGCTCCTTTCCCTGTTTTTGCCAGGTTTCTGCTTTTTCCCAATGAGAAGTCTCAGGGTGCTCAATGGCTTCCTGGATACTCCTCCTCCCCATTGAACTTTCTTGGGCCAGTGATTCCACAGTGTCTGTGGGCATTCCGAAATTCACCGGTTAAGCCTTGAGGGTATCCCTGAAGCACTTCCTCTTTTCACGGTCACCTGCACGGGGAGTCTCGCAACGGTCATGTGGGTGATGTGCCCAGACCATCATAATCAATCGAGGGTGATCAGTGCCTCAGTGCTGGGGATGTTGGCCTGCTCAGGGATATTAGTGTTGTTGTATTTGGTTTCCCAGCAAATTAAGAGTGTGACAATAATCCTGGTGGAGTGGAGAAGGTCTGACCTTCTTGTGGTGCTGCTCGTCAACTGTCCAGATTGTAGAAACAACGACTTTGATAGACCAGTCTATCAGGATCTTATGTTATGTGTCATGAAGGTGTAACGGTGTACTGTACCTTTAAATAGTTGAAAGCTACCAAAGACTGACAAAGCACACAGAATTCTGAACATGGTAGCAATATTTTTGTTTTGAACATTAGATTAGATTCCCTACAGTGTGAAAACAAGCCCTTCAGCCTGACAAGTCCACACCGATCCTTCGGAGAGCAACTCACCCAGACCCATTCCCCTACATTTACTCCTGACTAATGCACCTAATACTACGGGCAATTTAGCATGGCCAGTTCACCTAACCTGCACATCTTTGGACTGTGGGTATCTTAGGGCATAATTTAAACTGATTGGCTGAATTTGCATTTGTTTTTGTTTCATAGCAACCCATCTGCAACTATATGCTTTTGATCAAGTGTAACATTGAATAGTGACCTCTGGGATAGTTCTTTGCCTTTTGAATTTTAACAGAATGCAGCACGAGGTGAGTCTTTTCTGCATAGCTGATTTAAATTAGCAGAGAGGCTTACCCTGTGTCACAACACATGACCTCCTTTGATGAAGGTAGCCCTACTCTAACCACCCTGTCCACCTGAATCTTCAGATGTCTGTCAGCAAATCACAGTTCCATTTGCCCCATCTCTGACTTCTTCAGAATGACTGCCCCATCCCCAAGATGGACAGCCAGTGCTCGTCCAGCTAAACAGTGGCCTTGTAAAGATAGTGCTGGTGCCAGGAATGTTAGTCTTCAATGGGTTGAGGACTCTGTGTCTGTACCTAATAGAGTTTAGAAGGATGAGGGGGAAACTGATTGCAACGTACAGAAGCCTGGACAGAGTGGACATGGAGATGGTGTTTCCACTAGTGAGAGAATCTAAGACCCAAGGGCACAGCCTCAGAGTGAAAGAACAACGCTTTAGAACTGAGAATTTCTTCAGCTAGAGGATAGCGATTCTGTGGAACCCATTACTGCTGAGGGCTGTGGAGGCCAAGTAATTTAGTATATTTAAGATAAAGATTTTTGATAAGCAAGGGGATCACTGATATCAGGAAAAAGGCAGAAGAATGTGGTTGAGGAACATATCAATCATGATTGAATGACAGAGCAGACTCAATGGACTAAATCTTAATTCTGCTCCTATATCTTCTGGTCTTCTGGTCTTATGATATCCGATAAGTGGTGAGTTCTTCTGGAGCAGTGGGTTCTAGGATGAGGTTAGGTTTGGTTGAGGGGAATGCCATAGGGTCGGGGTCAGTAGTTAATAGGGTGAAACTATTAAGATACTGGAAATGATCTCCCACGGCCTCACAGAGAGAAACCTTCTGAGAGACTCAACAAAACTGACAATTAGCCAAGAAAAACGCAGAGTTCAGCTCGTATCTCAGCACGGAAGCAGGGAATTTGCATCATTTTTTTAGATTAGATTACTTACGCGTGGAAACAGGCCCTTTGGCCCAAAAAGTCCACACTGACCGCCAAAGTGCAACCTACCCAGACCCATTCCCCTACATTTACCCCTTCACCTAACACGATGGGCAATTTAGCATGGCCAATTCACCTAACATGCACATTTTTGAACTGTGGGAGGAAACCGGAGGACCCGGAGGAAACCCACGCAGACACGGGGAGAATGTACAAACTCCACACAGTCAGTCGCCTGAGGCAGGAATTGAACCCGGGTCTCTGGCGTTGTGAGGCAGCAGTGTGCCACCATGCCGTCCTAACCACTGTGCCACCGTGCCATGCTCTTTGCAAGAAACGCTCAACCGGTCCTGCTCTTTCACCCTTCCCTCCCTGCAGCCCTTCAGATATGTATGCCCATCAGATTGTTGAGAATAAGTTTATTTCGATTCATTCCCATGATCTTGGGGTTTCTGGGAGAGTCAGCATTTATTGTCCATCCTGTGGCCCTTGACAAGATAGGAGGGGTTATTTGTGAAATGTTGCATGAGGGAAGATATTCCCACAAAACTGGAGGGAGGGATTTCTAGGACTTTGACCCATTGTTGATGGAAGAACAATAGCAATTAGTGTTGTATTTCAGAAAGGGTCTGGAAGAATGTTTTTTTGTTATATGTGTCAGGAAAGTTGGCGAGGAAATACACCAAGACAGGCACTTATTGAGGCATGCCTTGTATGAATGCCAGAAGCAATAAAATTTCAGACCTGCTACATTACCTTGGTCAGTAACACGTCTCCAAATACTTTCTCAAATATAATCAGCTTCCATCATTCAATCTATTTCTGTATAACTCTGTGAAAATGTGTCCGTCTAGTTATAAATCAAGCAAGAAATCCCTTCAAACCACCTTGTCCTCAGTGAATGCTGCTTTCCTGTTGCCTTTGCTCTCCATGATGTTTGGTCCTTAGAATCTTCTAAATGTGTGCTGCCAGCAGAAGGACTTTCTTCTGAAGTTATGATCATATACTGAAAGCAAATTTGGATGACACTGTTCTTTCACCATTACTATGACATTGTTGTTACAGTTGTTCTTAAACTCATATCTTCATAATTCTAATCTTTCTCAATAGCAACGCCTCTTTGCAAGGTAAATTTTTGCTAAGTCAAATGGCCAGTGAAGAGTTTCAGATCCTGGGACTTTAGAATCTGGCCTTTCTAGTAGTTGTGCTATCATTTCATTGGTAGCAGAAGGTAGAAACATAGAAATATAGAAAATAGGTGCAGGAGTTGGCAAAGTCAAGTCACAGGTAGATAGGATAGTAAAGAAGGCGTTTGGTATGCTTGCCTTTATTGGTCAGAGTATTGAGCACAGGAGTTGGGAGGTCATGTTGCAGCTGTACAGGACATTGGTTAGGCCACTTTTGGAATATTGTGTGCGTTTCTGGTCTCCTTCCTATCGGAAGGACGTTATGAAACGTGAAAGGGTTCAGAAAAGATTTACAAGGAAATTGCCAGGGCTAGAGGATTTGAACTATCGGGAGAGGCTGAACAGGCTGGGGCTGTTTTCCCTGGAGCGTCAGAGGCTGAGGGGTGACCTTATAGAGGTTTATAAAATCATGAGGGGCATGGATAGGATAAATAGACAGGGTCTTTTCCCTGGGGTGGGGGAGTCCAGAAGTAGAGGGCATAGGTTTATGGTGAGAGGGGAAAGATATAAAAGAGACCTAAGGGGCAACTTTTTTACACAGAGGGTGGTGCGTGTGTGGAATGAGCTGCCAGAAGAAGTGGTGGAGGCTGGAACAATTGTAACATTTAAGAGGTATCTGAATAGTATGAAAGGTTTAGAGGGAATTGGGCCAAGTGCTGGCAAATGGGACTAGATTAGGTTGGGTTGTCTGGTCAGTATGGACGAGTTGGACATAGGGGTCTGATTCTGTGCTGTACATTTCTCTGACCCTATGATTCTATTTGGCCCTTTGAGGCCACGCCACCATTCAGTCTGATCATGAATGATTATGCAATTGCAATATCCCACTCCTGCTATCTCTCCATATCCCTTGATCCCTTTAACCACAAGGCCCACGTCCAGCTCCCTCTTGAATATATCAAATAAACTGGCCCCAACAGCTTCCTGTTCTGGAGAATTCTACAGGTTCAAAGAACATAGAACACAGAACAGTACAGACAGTAGAGGCCCTTTGGCTTTTGATTTCATGCCAGCCTTTTATCCTACTCTAAGATCAGACTAACCTACATATCCTTTTTTGCACTAACTTTCATGCGCCTATCCAAGAGCCGGTTAAATGCTCCAAATGTATCTGACTCTACTACCACTGCTGGCAGTGCATTCCACACACCCATCACTCTCTGTGTAAGGAACTGACCTTTGACATCTCTACTAAACCTTCCTCCAATCATCTTAAAATTGTGCCCCCACGTGATGGACATTTCTGCCATGGGAAAGTGTCTCTGGCTATCCACTCCATCGATGCCTCTCAACATCTTGTACAGCTCTGTCAAGTCACCTCTCATCCTTCTTCGCTCCAATGAGAAAAGCCCAAACCTTTCTTTATAAGACATGCCCTCCAATCCAGGTAAATCTCCTTTGCACCCTCTCTAAAGCTTCCACATCCTTCCTATAATGAACCGACCAGAACTGAACACAATATTCCAAGTGTTGTCTAACCAGGACCCTATAGAGCTGCAGCACAACCTTGTGGCTCTTAAACTCCATCCCCTGCTAAAGTGAACACATCATACCCCTTCTTAACAACCTTATCAACTTGGGTGGCAATTTTGAGGGCTCTATGGACGAGGACCCCAAGATCCCTCTGTTCCTCCACACTGCCAAGAATCCTGCCTTTAACCCTGTATTCTGCATTCAAATTTGACCTTCCAAAGTGAATGACTTAACACTTTTTCCAGGTTGAACTCCATCTGCCACTTCTCAGCCCAGTTCTGCATCCTGTCAATGTCCCATTGCAACCTACAACAGCCCTTTACACCATCTACAACTCCACCAACCTTTGTGCCATCGGCAAACTTACTAACCCATCCTTCCACTTCCTCATCCAAGTCATTTTTAAAAATCACAAAGAGCAGAGGACCCAGAACCAATCTCTGTGGAACCAAGCCCCAGGCTGAATAATTTCCATCTACCACCACCCTCTGTCTTCTATGGGCCAGTTAGTTCTGTATCTAGACAGGCAGGTTTCCCTGTATCCCATGCCTCCTTACTTTCTGAATGAGCCTACCATGGGGAACCCTATCAAATGTCTTGCTAAAATTGATATACACCACATCTACTGTTCTACCTTTGTCAATGTGTTTTGTCACATCCACAAAGAATTTAATATGGTTTGTGAGGCATGCCCTGGCTCTGAGAGAGATATGCTGACTATCTCTAATCAAACTATGGTTTTCCAAGTTATCATAATCCTATCTCTCAGAATCCTCTCCAATACTATGGCCACCACTGACATATGGCTAACTCCCATATGGGTAATTCCCAGGGTTATACCTATTCCCTTTCTTGAATAAGGGAATAACATTTGCCACTCTCCAGTCATCTGGTATTATTCCAGTGGACAGTAAGGATGCAACGATCATCACCAGAGGCACAGCAATCTCGTCCCTCACTTCCTAAAGTATCCCAGAGTATATCACATCTGGAGAATCGATGTTTCAGGCATAAGCCTTTTATCGTCCTGATGCAGGACTTATGCCCGAAATATTGATTCTCCTGCTCCTCGGATGCTGCCTGACCTGCTGTGCCTTTTCCAGCACCACACTCTCGACTCTGATCTCCAGCATCTGCAGTCCTCACTTTCTCCTATATCCCAACTGGCTCAGAGGACTTATCTATCCTGATGTTTCTCAAAGTTTTCAGCACATCCTCCTTCCTAACATCAACCTGTTCGAGCATATCAGTCTGTTTCACACCGTCCTAAGAAACATCAAGGTCTCTCTCAGTAGTGAATACTGAAGCAAAGTATGTATTAAAGACCTCCCCACCTCCTCCATCTCCAGGCGCAAGTTCCCTCCACTATCTCTGATCAGCCCGACCCTCACTCTGGCAACCTCTTGTTCCTCACATAAGTGTAGAACTCTTTCGGGTTTTCCTTAATCCTACCCACTAAAGCTTTTTTATGCCCCCTTCTAGCTCTCCTAAGTGCATTCTTCAGTTCCTTCCTGGCTATTTTGTAACCCTCGAGAGCCCTGTCTGATCCTTGCCTCCTCAACCTTAAGTAAGCTTCCTTCTTCCTCTTGACTGGATGTTCCACATTCCTTATCAATTAAGGTTCCTTCAACCTACCATCCCTTCCTTGCCTCAGTGGGACAAACCTGTCCAGCACTATCAGCAGGTGCTTCCTAAACAACCTCCACATTTCTGTTGTGCATTTCCCTGAGAACTATTCTCAGCTCGTCCCCCTACACTATCCCAAAATCATCCATGTGCTTATCCAAGGATTGTTTAAATCTCCCTAATGTGGCTGAATTGACTACATTGGCAGGTAGGGCATTCCACACCCTGACCACACTCTGAGTAAAGAATCTGCCTCTGACATCTGTCTTAAATCTATCACCCCTCAATTTGTAGTTATGCCCCCTCGTACAAGCTGACATCATCATCCTAGGAAAAAGATTTTCACTGTCAACCCTATCTAATCCTCTGATCAACTTGTATGTCTCTATCAAATCCCCTCTTAGCCTAAATCTAATTCTAAAAAAAAGTTCGTCTGTGGCCAAAGTCACTTACAACAAAAGCTGAAGGCATTGAGATGTCACCTGGATTGGTTAAACTTGCTTTTCCAGAGACAGTGATGTAGGCTTAAAAGTCACCTTTAGGATCCCTCAAGCTGTGGTAATGATAGCTTTACTCTGGAATTATAATGCGCAATATTTGATGAGAGATTCAGGGAAAGAATGAAAGAGTGGAAAAAAGTTAGTTCCAGATAAGTCATCTCTCTGACTCAGTGTTCGAATCCAAAACATTTCTTTCACCCACAAGCTGGGGGTCATGTGATCTCTTTGAGAGTGTCTCCATCAAGGCAGCTTGTACTTTACAAGCAAAGGACTGTCATTGCTGGAGCCAGCATTGTTTGTTTTGAAATGTGTTCTCTCGAGAAGTTTTTTTTTATGACTAATTAATAAGGGACTTCCCCTGGATCCTCTGGTTTTCTCCCAAGTCCAAAGATGTGTAGATTAGGTGGATCGACCATGCCAAATTACTCCTCATGTCCAGGGATGTGCAGGCTGGGTGGATTATCCATGGGAACTGCAAGGTTATAGGGCAGGAGGGACAGTTCTCTGTGGGATGCTGCTTGGAGGGTAGGAATCGATGGGCTGAATGACCTGCTTCCACACTGTAGGGGTTCTATGATTCCATGAATAAGGTTACCATATTAAAATATTGGATAACACTCCTTCAAAACATAAGTTCAACATCAGCACAAATACATGCTGTGCCAAATAGTATGTCTCTGTTCTACAAAGCTCTATATTATTCTACATATGACTTCTTATTAGAAGCACGATATTTGTGACTGACTGCTGAGTTCCTATTAGATGAATTCTAGCATTGAGGTTCCTTTTGTCTTCTTTGTGCTGTACCCTGCTACAACTCCATGCCTGGATCAATCAAGTCTAGTACTGCAGTGACAGATTCATCTCAGTCACTCTCTGGTAGATCTGCTGTAAAAAGCACTTGATGGGTTGAGTTGACATTGACTTAAGTAGCAGCACCTTTTCAACTGCAACAGGAACATTTCTATTGTTGGTCACTCTCTCAGCATATTGATTCTGAGAGCAGAGTTTTGGGCAGTTATGAATTCCTGCATTTAGGTTAACTCAACACAATCTCCCAAGCCAGTCAAAAATGTTTCTTTAAGTTTGGAACTGAAGGTCTTGAAATGTCGTACAACCATTCATGAGGGACACAAATACAATTACCTCACTCTGAGCTTTATCTTCCATATGTGACAGTTGTTGTCAAACTGTCCATTGGAGAGAACCATTCAACCATGACCGCACAGATCAGCGCGCTCGACTGCTCCACAAACCACCTCAGAAAAGAACAGCTATATAGCTCATTCTTGAGTGGTGATGTTCCCACTGGATATTGCATCATTGTTTTGCTAAATCTTCCTGCAAGAAAAAAACTAGGGCAAGTCCTTTTATTGAATTTCGACCTCTTCAGAGATTATATCTGCCACTCCCATTCACGGCCCCTATGATATCCTGTCCCTCCCCCTTTTTGGTCAGCTCCTGCTTGGAAGCCCAGTCCAGTTGGAATCTTGTCATATCAGGTAAGGGTCAATCACAGAATATTCAGCAGCTCTAGGGATGGGCAATAAATGTTGCTCCAGTCAGCTGCATCCACATCTCCTGAATGAATAAAATAAGAATTGATTGTTTATATGAGTCAGGTGGGTGCAGACAAGTTGTGTAACCCAAGTGGCAGGATCAAAGACTTTTCCCCATATTGTATGAGGTCCCTTTAAGAATGGGTACCAATCATCACAACTATTGCCTGACTTGCATAAGACAGAGACATGTTGCAAAAACTTGCATTCAACTTGTAACCCTACCAAATTTCAAAAGATTAGATTAGATTCCCTACGGCATGGAAACAGGCCATTCAGCCAAACAAGTCCACATTAACCCTCTGAAGAGTAACCCACCCAGACCCATTCCCCTACATTTACCCCTGACTAATGCACCTAACACTACGGACAATTTAGCATGCTGTGGGCAGAAACCCACACAGACACGGGGAGAATGTGCAAACTCCTCACATGACAGTTGCCCGAGGCTGGAATCGAACCCAGGTCCCTGGCACTGTGAGGTAGCAGTGCTAACCACTGAGCCACCATTCCACCCCAAATCACAATGAACTATTCACAAATTGTGGTTCTTAAAAAAAGTGGTATTTTTATCCACATAACTACAGGGAAGGCCTAGTGGTATTATCACTAGACTATTCATCTAGAAACTCAGCCAATGTTCTGGGGACCCAGGTTCAAATCCCACCACAGCAGATGCTAGAATTTGAATTCAATAAGAAATATCTGGAATTAAGTATATACTGATGACCATGACACCATTGTTGATTGTCAGGAAATATCCATCTGGTTCACTAATGCCTTTCGGGAAGGAAATCTGCTATCCTCATCTGGTCTGGCCAACATGTGACTCCAGATCCACAGCAATCTGAAATTGAAGAGCTTATGCCCGAAACGTTGGTTCTTCTGCTCCTCGGATGCTGCTTGAGCTGCTGTGCTTTTCCAGAGCCTCACTTTTTGAGAACAATCTGAAATGGCCTAGCAAGCCACTCAGTTGTATCAATCACAACTGAGGTCGGGCAATAAATGCTGGCCAGCCAGCAAAGTCCATGTCTCATAAGTGAATCAAAAAAACACGATATCAGTTTGTGATATGTGAATCTTTTAACCTCATGCTTGCCTTAGATGCTAACAGTGTGGCAGGATATGAGAGGTAACTAACTGCTGCAACCCAGTATGAATCACATGTGACTCTGCTGGTACTACTGCATTGACTGTTCAGTGGCATTTTGATGAAAATCTACTTCTGCGTGGCAAGACCTGTCTTCTTTCTGCAACTTGTACAGGCAGCATGCTTGATGTAAAGATTGTTAAAGGTAGCAATGATCATTTGAATCCCTACAGTGTGGAAGCAGGCCATTCAGCCCATGGAGTCCATACCAACCCTCCAGAAAGCATCCCATCCAGACTCAGCCTACCCCAGTATTTCCAATGCCCAATCCACCTAACCTGCACATCTCTAGACTGTGGGTAGAAACGGAGCACTCAGAGGAATTCCACGCAGACAGAGGGAAAATGTACAAACTACACATAGACAATCACCCAAGGCTGGAATCAAACCTGAGTCCCTAGTGATGTGAAGCAACAGTGCTAATCACTGAGCCATTGTGCAGCCTTGGATGGGTTTATGCTGTGTAACTATGTGAGTACACTAGATTTGCAGGACCACTTTTCTGTGGAAAAGCAACTTTATTAGATTCAGTGAGATCAGTGAAACCCGATCAGGTGTTTTCCTTGTTAGCGGTTCCTGTAGAAATCACAAATATGAAAGAGTCAAACTTCTCAAATGATCTCAGCAATAGAAACCAATGGACAGAATTTCATTTTGTAAACCTTTCACTGTAACAATCAAATGAAAATTAACAGTGTAAACATAAATTGACAGAAAATGTCATCATTAGAAAATATGAATGGTAGTTTCCAAAGCTGATACCAATGGAGATAATATTTGCACTGTTTGCGTTTGCAGTGTTTTGAGCATTTATGTGGCACCACATGCAGTTCGAAGGTTCTTCCCATCCTTCCAGTCGAGCTCATGTCCTCTCGGTCATGCTGGGTCTGATCATCGAAAGCTTCCAACAACTGGTTAACTTGAATCGGTTAACAGAGAGGGTTATTATCAACAGGATAAAAACCAAAAGACCTGCGGATGCTGTAAATCAGAAACAAAAACAGAAATTGCTGGAAAAGCTCAGCAGGTCAAGCAGCATCTGTGGAGAGAAATCGGAGTTAATGTTTGGGCTTGAGTGACCCTTCCTCAAAACAGTTCTGAGGCAGGTTCACTCGACCTGAAATGTTAACTCACCACAGATGCTACCAGATCATAGAATGCCTATAGTGTGGAAACAGGTACATCAGCCCAACAAGTCCACATTAACCCTCCAAAGAGTATCCCACCCAGACCCATTCCCCTATCCTATTACTCTACATTTTATCCCTGACTAATGCACCTAACCTACACATCCCTGAACACTATGGACAATTTAGCATGGCCAATTCACCAACCTGCACATATTTGGATTGTGAGAGGAAACCAGAGAACAAGGAGGAAATCTATGCAGACGCAGGGAGAATGTACAAGCTCCACACAGACAATCACCCAAGGCTGGAATCGAACCTGGGTCCCTGGCACTGTGAGGCAGCTGTGCTCAGCACATTGTGCCATCCCAGTGTGCTGACCTGCTGAGCTTTTCCAGCAATTTCTGTTGGTTATTATCACAGTTCCCTTACCATAACCACTCCAGAACACACCGGTTACAGGTATACACAGTTCTGGTAAAAACCCCTCAGCTCTCTAGCATGCCTGAATGGCCCAGACAGCTTTTAAGAACAAAGAACAAAGAAAATTTATAGCCCAGGAACAGTCCCTTCGGCCCTCCAAGCCTGAGCCAATCCAAATGTACTGTCTAAACCTGTCAGTCAATTCCTAAGCATTGGTATCCCTCTGCTCCCCACCTACTCACGCATCTGTCCAGATGCATCTTAAATGAATCTACCGTGCCTGCCTCTACTACCTCTGCTGGAAACGCGTTCCAAATGTCCACCACCCTCTGTGTGAAGTACTTACCACGTGTATCCCCTTTAAACTTTCCACCTCTCACTTTGAAAGCGTGACCTCTTGTAATTGAATCCTTCACCCTGGGAAAAAACTTGTCTCTATCCACCCTGTCTATACCCTTCATGATTTTGTAAACCTCAGTCAGGTCCCCCCTCAATCTCCTTTTTTCTAATGAAAATAAACCTAACCTACTCAACCTTTCTTCATAGCTAGCACCTTCCATACCAGGCAACATCCTCGTAAACCTTCTCTGCACCCTCTCCAAAGTGTCCACATCCTTTTGGCAATGCAGGGACCAAAACTGTACACAATATTCTAAATGCGGCCGAACCAATGTCTTGTACAATTTTAACATGACTTGCCAGCTCTTATACTTAATACCCCGTCCAATGAAGGCAAGCATACTATATGCCTTTTAGGTTTCTACTCTTTCAACTGTTTTCTATTATACTGTTGCATAGATTTCAATGAAAGGCATTGTACCATTAATGTACATTATATTACAACATATGATGCATTAGTATAAAATATATCTACCTTACTCTCTTTACAATCAGTCAGCTATCATTTGGACAAATAGTCTGCTAGTCAGTCAGCTAACTATATATCTCACATTATAGTCATTTAAGTCAACTTATGGCCCAGGCTATATGTGTAGGTCAAGATGTCATGTTAGTGTACACAGTTAGTTGCTAATAAATTTCCAGATATCGGTCTTAGTAAGAACCCAATTCAGTGGTGTATGTTATCTGGATTAATAGAGACAAAACCATAAATATTTTTTCTGTTCATTCATGGAACGAGGGCATCATTAGCTGGGCCAACATTTATTACCCATCTCTAATTGCCCAGAGGGCAGTTAAGAGTCAACCACATCACTGTGAGTCTGGAGTCATATGTAGGCCAGGCCAGGTAAAGATAGCAGCTGCCTTCCCGAAAGGACATTCATGACATTATTGAAATATATCACATTCCACACGAACATATTCACCCTTTGTCTGTTCTCTTTCTGTTGAACAGAAACTAGAATTTTTAAAGCTATATCTATTTTGAACAAAGACTGAAACATGATCCTGTAGCATGTTTGTTCTTTTCGGATGGCTTGTTTTGTTCGCAGCCAAGTTAGAAGTTGATCATGAAGTTACCATTAGGAAATTTGTTTAATCACCTCCCCCTCTCCGAAACCGGGCCTTGTGTGATGCTGGTTCAGTTGGAGACAGTGTCTAAAAATACAGGCTTTAAAATCATTGCACTACAGTTTGTAATCAATCACCAAGCGCAACCCTCTCTGGATATTTGCAGCCACAGTTTGAACATCCAAAGAGTGGTACAAACTACCTTTAGATATCCATATATATATTAATATATCAGAGTAATGTGTCTGAGCATCAGGAATTGAGTTTTTGGAGGATCACTGTCCAAAGGGACATTGAGATTCTGGAACATATCACCAGATTGGCAGGGGGGTGGAATCCTCAACAACAGGGAGGCAACTGCAAGGCTGGAAGGAGATATAGTAATCAAAAATAGAAGATTGAAGAGACAGGTCAGGCTGGAACATGACAGGGAGCGATCAATGCCTGTTGGATTAAATTGAGAAACAGATTTGTAAAGAGATCTCAGTTATCTGTAATAATAATAGTATGGTTATGATAGAGGATTTTAACTTTCCAAACATAGACTGGGACTGCCATAGTGTTAAGAGTTTAGATGGAGAGGAAGTTGTTAAGTGTGTACAAGGCAATTTTCTGATTCAGTATGTGGATGTACCTACTAGAGAAGATGCAAAACCTGACCTACTCTTGGGAAATAAAATGTCCACTTTACAGTGGAGGAAGTGCTGGATGTCTTGAAACACATAAAAGTGGATTAATCCCTAAGACCTGATCAGGTGTACCCCAGAACTCTGTGGGAAGCTAGGGAAGTGATTGCTGAGCCCCTTGCTGAGATATTTGGATCATCGATAGTCACAGGTGAGGTGCCAGAAGATTGGAGTTTGGCTAACAAGGTGCCACTGTTTAAGAAGGGTGGTAAGGACAAGCCAGGGAACTATAGACCAGTGAGCCTGATGTCGGTGGTGGGCAAGTTGTGGGAGAGAACCCAGAGGGACAGGATGTATATGTATTTGGAAAGGCAACATGGCTTTATGCGTGGGAAATCATGTCCCACAAACCTGATTGGTTTGGAGATGCCAGTGTTGGACTGGGGTGTACAAAGTTAAAAATCACACAACACCAGGTTATAGTCCAACAGGTTTATTTGAAAGCACTAGCTTTCGGAGCACTGCTCCTTCATCAGGTGGTTGTGGAGTTTCAGATTGTAAGACACAGAATTTATAGCAAAAGTTTGCAGTGTGATGTACACCCCAGTCCAAAACCAGCATCTCCTAATCATGACTGCCATCGACATCACTAACAGCTGGCTTAAAGTGGAGAGGATCAGCAAGAAAATGGCACATATCGACACAGATATCACGTTTTGACAGAAATGCAGGAAAGCAGGAAAGATCCCAAAAGGATTACGATCATGAACCCGCTCAAGTCAACCTACAACACAGACTACACCGAGAGATTTTGCCACCGCATCTCTCGCAAACCCCTCAATCATCTCGTACACCAACTCTACAGCAGGTGCCACAACCTTGAAACTAACAGAGTCCGCACTCTCAGCCTGCACTCAGGATACAGCAGTACGGTTACGGGATATTGGCAAACAGACAAGGTGACAAAACTACACCACGTATGTGCACACCAAGAACAAGAAACTGGAGAAACTTGGCATCACCACCAGCAGTAGCCAAGTCCACCCTGGCACCACGGTGGAAAATGTCATCACCGTGGAAAAGCCAATCGTCAACTTATTGGACCACACCCTTCAACCAGAAGAGATTGAAATTTTTAACAGGGGTCTCAATTTCTGCCCCACCACCAAAATGGACCCTATGGGTCTTGCAGCAGACACGGAGGAATTTATCAGACGAATGAGACTCCGGGAATTCTTTCAAGATGCCAACAGTGATCCCAATGAGCCCACCAAGGAACCGGAACATTCAACACAGGGATCCATAGAAGGGCGACCAAAGAAGGACTCAATTTGGACCCCACTGGAGGGCTGCTGCCCTGGGCTTGACATGTATAAATGCCAGATTCATCAGTCATACTCAGAGGATAGAGCAGAACATCACCCGATCACAACGTAACAACATCCATGCTCTCAAAACCAATCACAACATTGTCATCAAACAGCAGATAAAGGAGGAGCCTTCGTCATTCAGAATAGAACAGATTACTGCATATAAGTGTACCGACAACTGAACAACCAGGAATACTACATTAAACTACCGGCCAATCTGATCAAAGAGCACATCCAAGAACTAAACACATTGATCAGGATTTTGGATCCAGTCCTTCAGAGTTCCCTATGCGCCCTCATCCCATGTACTTCTCTTGCAGGTGACTTCTACTGCCTTCCAAAGGTACACAAAGCCAATACACCAGGACGTCCATTGTATCAGGCAATAGGACCCTGTGTGAGAACCTCTCCGGCTATGTCGAAGGCATCTTGAAACCCATTGTCCAGGGGACCCCCAGCTTCTGTCGCGACACTACAGATTTCTTACAGAAACTCAGCACCCATGGACCAGTTAAACTGGGTACATTTCTCATCATAATGGATGTTTCAGCACTCTACACCAGCATCCCCCACAATGATGGCATCGCGACAACAGCCTCAGTACTCAACACTAACAACTACCAATCTCTGAGCACAGTCCTACAACTCATCCACTTTATCATTGACTACAACATTTGCACCTTTGACAACCAGTTCTTAATCCAGACACATGGAACAGCCATGGGGACCAAATTTGCACGCCAAATGCCAGGTTCAAACAAGACTTTTTCTCTATGCAGGAGAAAGTGAGGACTGCAGATGCTGGAGATCAGAGCTTAAAAATGTGTTGCTGGAAATGCGCAGCAGGTCAGGCAGCATCAAAGGAACAGGAGAATCAACGTTTTGGGCATAAGCCCTTCTTCAGGAAAAAGGGCTTATGCCCGAAACGTCGATTCTCCTGTTCCTTTCATGCTGCCTGACCTCTGCGCTTTTCCAGCAACACATTTTTAAGTTCTTCTCTATGCAGGACCTCCAACCAACACTATACTCCAGGTACATTGACGACATTTTCTTCCTTTGGACCCATAGCGAGGAGTCACTGAAACAACTCCACAGTGTTATCAACCTACCATCAAACTCACCATGGGCTACTCTCTACTATCTGTCTCATTCTTGGACACATGCGTCTTCATCAAGGACAGACACCTCAGCACCACACTCTACCGCAAACCCTCAGACAACCTCGCAATGCTACACTTCTCCAGCTTCCACCCAAAACATATTAAAACAGCCATCCCCTGTGGACAAGCCCTACACATACACAGGATCTGCTGAGATGAGGAGGAACGTGATGAGCACCTGGAAGTACTCAAGAATTCCCTCGTAAGAATGAGGTATGATGCTGAACTCATCGACCGCCAGTTCTGATGTGCCACAGCAAGGAAATGTAATGACCTCCTCAGGAGACAGACACTTGCTGCCCTTTGTTGTCCAGTACTTCCCAGGAGCTGAAAAACTATGCCACGTTCTTCGCAGCCTGCAGCACATTATCAATGACAGATGCACACACACAGACACAGACACTCCTACACACACACACAGACACTGCTACACACACACACAGACACTCCTACACGCACACTCTTATAGACACACACACTCTCCTACAGACCAATGCACTCATGCAGACCCTTTCTCATACACTCACACATAAACTCCCACATGCACCCTCTCACAGATTTATACATCTTTACTCTCACACTCACACACACTCTCTCACAGACACTCATAACCCCCTTCCACATACACATATATAACCTGGTGTTGTGTGATTTTTAACTTTAAACTTGATTGAGTTTTTTGAAGAAGTAACAAAGAGAATTGATGAGGGCAGAGTGGTGGACATGATCTATGTGGACTTCAGTAAGACATTCGACAAGGTTCCCCATGGGAGACTGGTTAGCAAGGTCAGATCTCATGGAATACAGGGAGAACTAGCCATTTGGTTACAGAACTGGCTCCAATGTAGAAGACAGATTGTGGTGGTGGAGGGTTGTTTTTCGGACTGGAGGCCTGTGACCAGTTGAGTGCCACAAGGATCGGCGCTCGGTCCACTAGTTTTGATCATTTATATAAATGATTTGGATATGAGCATAAGAGGTATAGTTAGTGAGTTTGCAGATGACACCAAAATTAGAGGTGTAATGGACAGCGAAGAAGGTTACCTCAGATTACAATGGGGTCTTGATCAGGTGGGCCAATGGGCTCAGGAGTGGCTTGGGAAAGCAAATCTTAGCAGAACTTATACACTTAATGGTAAGGTCCGAGGGAGTGTTGCTGAACAAAGAGACCTTGGAGAGCAGGTTCATAGCTCTTTGAAAGCGGAGTCGCAGGTAGATAGGATAGTGAAGAAGGCGTTTGGTATGCTTTCCTTTATTGATCAGAGTATTGTGTACAGGAGTTGGGAAGTCATGTTGTAGCTGTATTGGACATCAGTTCGGCCACTTTTGGAATATTGCGTGCAATTCTGGTCACCTGCTTATCGGAAAGATGTTACGAAATTTGAAAGGGTTCAGAAAAGATTTACACGGATTTTGCCAGGGTTGGAGGATTTGAGCTACAGGGAAAGGTTGAATAGGTTGGGGCTGTTTTCCCTGGAGCGTCGTAGGCTGAGAGGTGACCTTATAAAGGTTTACAAAATCATGAGGGGCATGGATAGGATAAATAGACAAAGTCACTACCCTGGGTTAGGGGAGTCCAAACCGAGAGGGCATAGGTTTAGGGTCAGAGTGGAAAAGATATAAAAGAGACCTAAGGGACAACTTTTTCACGCAGAGGGTGGTACGTATATGGAATGAGCTGCCGGAGGAAGTGGTGGATGCAAGTACGATTGCAACATTTAAAAGGCATCTGGATGGGTATATGATGAGGAAAGGCTTGGAGGGATATGGGCTGGGTGCTGGTAGGTGGGACTAGATTGGGTTGGGATATCTGGTTAGCATGGATGAGTTGGACCAGAGGGTCTGTTCTGTGCTGTACATCTCTATGACTCTACGAAATTAACTGAAGGATCATCCAGTGAGGCTTTGTGGGTGGAGCTAAGGAATAAGGGGATGTTATTGGGGTTGCACTATAGGCCCCCAAATAGTCAACGGGCATGAGAGGAACAAATATGCAGGGAGACTGGGATGGTTTGCAGGAGCAGTAGGGTTGTTGTAGGGGATTTTAATTTTCCTAATATAGACTGAGACTGCCACATAGGGTGGGGTTTGTTCAGTGTGTTCAGGAAAGTTTCCACAAGCAATATATAGAGGGTCTGGAAGGGACAACACTCAACCTAGTCTTGGAAAATAGGGCAGGACAGGTGGTGGAGGTGACAGTGGGGGAGCACATTGGGACCAGTGACCATAGTTCTGTTAATTTTAATATAGTTATGGAGAGGGACAAAACTGGTCCACAGATTCACATTCTAAACTGGGGCAAGGTGAATTTTGACAGAATAAGACAGGAACTTGCAGGAGTTGATGGGAGTAGTTTGTTTATAGACAAAGGGACCTCCAGCAAGTGGGAGACCTTTAAAAGTGAGATAGCTGGTGTTCAAGGTCTGTATGTTCCTGTGAGGGTGAAGGATGAGGTTGGCAGGAATAGGGAATTCTGGATGGCAAGAGATATTGAGGCTTTGACCAGAAAAAAGGAGGTATGACTCAGGTACAGACAGCTGGGATCAAGGGAGACCCTGAAGGTATATCGGGGATACAGGAATTTACCGAACAAGAAAATCAGGGAGGACAAAAAGGGGGCATGAGATAGCCTTAGCTGAGCAGATTAGGTTGAATTCAATGAGGTTCTTTAAGTATATTAAAGGGAAAAAAAACTAGAGAGAGAATAGCACCTCTCAAGGACTATAGTGGACATGTGCGTACAGAACCGCAGGGAATAGGTGAGGTTCTCAATGAATATTTCTCCTCTGTGTTTACCGTGGAGAAAGACATGAATACTTGAGAAGTTGGGGAAGTTAGTGATCATATCTTGGGGACAGTCCATATCACAGTAGAGGAGGTGTTGGATGTATTAGAATGTATAAAGGTAGGCAAATCTCCTGGGGCTGACCAGATATATCCAAGAACACTGCAAGGGGCTAGAGAAACAATTGCAGTGGTCCTGGCTGATATTTTTGCATCATCGTTAATCACGAGTGAGGTCACGGAAGACTGGACAGTAGCGATTGTTGTTCCATTATTCAAGAAGGGCTACAAAAAAAAACCTGGGAACTATACATCAGTAAGTCGAAAATCTGTTACTTGAGAGGATTCTGAGGGATAAGATATACATGCCTTTGGAAAGACAGGTTTTGAATAGGTGTAGTCAGTATGGCTTCGTGTGTGGGAGATCATGCCTCACAAATTTGTTTGAGTTCTTTGATGAAGTGACCAGGAAGGTCGATGAGGGCAGGGCAGTAGACGAAGTCTATATAGATTTCAGTAAGGCCTTTGATAAGGTTCCACATGGTAGGCTGCTCTGGAAGGTTAGATCACATGGAATCCAGGGGAAGCTGGCAAATTGGATACAAAATTGGCTTGATGGTAGGAAGCAGAGGGTAATAGATGATTGGAGGCCAGTGATTAATGGTGTACCTCAGGTGTCAGTGCTGGGTCCTTGCTGTTTGTTATTTATATCAATGATTGATGAGATTGTACAGGTCATGATTAGAAAATTTACAATGACATTAAAATAGTCAGTATTGTGGACAGTGAGGAAGGTTATCAGAAATTGCAGCAGGACCTTGATCAGCTGGGGAAGTGGGTCGAGAAATAGCAAATGGAGTTTAATATAGATAAATGTGAGGTCTTTCATTTTGGAAAGTCAAATCAAGGTAGGAGTTTCATGGTGAATGTTATGCCCTTAGAAGTTTAGTGGAACAGAGGGACCTTGGAGTTCAGGTGCACGGTTCTCTGAAAGTGGGGTCCCAGGTAGACAGGGCAGTGAAGAAGGCTTTTGGCATACTGTCCTTCATCAGGCAGGGCACTGAGTATAGAACTGGAAAGTTATGTTGTAGCTATACAGGATGCTGGTGAGGCCACACTTGTATTGTGTTCAGTTTTGGTCACCTTGCTATCGGAAGGATATCGTTAAACTGAAAAGAGTGCAGAAGGAATTTGCAAAGACGTTGCCAGGACTAAAGGGTCTGAGTTATAGGGAGAGGTTGGACAAGCTAGGACTTTTGTTTTAGAGCATGGGAGACTGAGGGAAAATCTTATCGAAGTATATAAGATCATGAGAGGCATGGATAGGGCGCATGCATTCAATATTTTTCCCAGGGTTCTGGAATCAAGGACTGGAGGGCATCAGTTTACAGTTAGAGAGGAAAGAATAAAAGGGAACCTGAGGGGCAATATTTTTACACAGAGGATGGTACGTATATGGAATGAGCTGCCAGCGGAAGTGGTTGAGGCAGGTACATTAACAATATTTAACAGGCATTTGGATAAATACATGGATCAGAAACGTTTAGAAGGATATGGGCAAAGAGCAGGAAAATGGCATTAACATGGATGGACATATTGGTCAGCATGGACCAGTTTGGGCTGAAGGGCTTGTTTCCATGTTGTCAGACGGCCTGACACTGTATGACTCAAAGTGATTCATGGAAAAAGTTTCCCTATCTGTCTTTAAGAAACTGTTCAAATTCATATTAATGCTTTCTCTGAATTCAAATCCAATTTTCAAAGAGTCAACTCCTTGCAGCACAAGATATTCCTGTTCCATGGAAGAAATACCAGACCTTATGCGTTCTCAGACTGATTCCTGGGATGACATGACTGTTGTATGAAGAGAGACTGTACTGGTTAGGACTATCTTCACTACAGTTTTATATAATGAAGGGGTTGGAGATTTCATAGGAAGGATATTCCCGATGACTAGGCATGTCCAAAACCAGGGGTCACAGTCTCAGAATATGGGGCAGGCCATGTAGGACTGAGATGAGGAGAAAGTTCTTCACACAGAGAATAGTGAGCTATCAGATTGCCCTACCACAGAAAGCAGTTGAAGCTGAAGGGATCAAAGGGCAAGGGTAGAAATAGGAACAGGGTATTGAGTTGGATGATCAGTCATGAATGGCGGAACAGGCTCAAAGGGCCAATTGTTTATTATTCATTTGTGGGACCTGGGCATTGCTGGCTGGCCAGCATTGATAGCCCATCCCTGTTTGTCCTTGAGAAGGAGGTGGTGAGCTGCTTTCTTGAATCGCTGCAGTCCACTTGCTAATGGCCTACTACTGTTCCTGTTTTCTATGTTTGTGTTTCTCACGCACCAGATTAGTTTGAGACAAACACTTCCAATAACTATTTCCATTTCTGGAACTGGAACTTCTACTCATTGTATCAGCAGGGAGCTCATCTCATCAAGCAAAGAAGTCGCCATGGCTCCCCACAAGTACACGGCTTCCTGCAGTACGGGTATCATGCTGGTGATTGGAGATTTCTCATTGAAAGATTGATTGCTGCTTATGGAGCCAGTGTTGAACACACGAAGTTGAGAGAAATCTCAGCATTATTCCACTCTTCTCTCTGGATGGGGCAGACTGCAGCTGGTATGGAACCGTAGGATAACAATACAATTTTTCCATTGCTTTAATTTCTATCAAATACAGAAAAATGATGTAGACAGAACTGCTTAAAGTTAGCTTCTCAAAAGTTTTATCTTTTCATCACAGCATGGCATCGCCAAAGAACATCAAAGATTGTTTTCAGCAAAGCTTTGGATCAAAAAATAGCAGTTATAGGAAGTAACACTGGGAATTAAAAGGTACAGAGGCTTCTCTTCTCTATTTGATACAACGAGGCAGTCATGATATATCAGATGGTGCTGCATTCTTAAAAGGTAAGCCCATTGAGCTAATGCTACTATTAATTAAAACATTAAAATAAAACAAAGAACTCTGGGCGCTGAAGGTCTGGAACAAAAACAGAAACAGTTCTGAAGAAAAGTTACTGGACCTGAAATGTTAACTCCGTTTCTCTTTTCATAGAATTTTAAAGAATCCCTACAGTGTGGAAACAGGCCATTTGGTCCATCAAGTCCACACTGAACCTCTGAAGAGGTTGAGACCAAAACATGCACACAGGCTTAAGCTCAAAATATGTTCACATGTCAAAGCCTTAGGTCTGCCCAAACTCCAATACAATAAAGTGAAGCAGCCATAATCTTACCAGACCAAAGAGAGAGAGACGATTGGGGGTGACTGAATGTGAGGGCCACCACATCTCAGACAAGAGTGAGAGACCTTCATGGGCATTGAATCCATGCATTGCAACCAGCTGATTGAACTAACCAACCCCTTTGCAACATCATGTCAAGCTGTTGAGTGATCCCTAGTCAATCACGTGCACTTGCCAATTCTGGTTGACCTGATTGAGGTTTGCTGGCTAATGTGTTGCAGTGGACTGAGTGTATTACTCAGTTGCCTAAATAAACTCAATATGATGCCTGGTCAGGCTTTTGCCTGTCACACTGGTGAGCACATCTGCTGTTTTCTGCTCTTTTCTCTGCATTGATATTGTTCAATTGGTATATCTCGTGAGACAGAGTCAAAAGCTTTGTATTCATTGCTCATTTTTGCTCATTGCATCAAGAAGTTAACAGTTTGTGATCCATTTCCATAATGACTTTTAAGCCAAGGATAGAATCAAAGTATCATTGTATTTTACAGTCCGCAAGGAGGCCATTCAACCCATCGTGTCTGTACTGACTCGAAAGAGCTGCCCAGCTAGTCTCACTCTCCAGCCATATCTCAGTAGCATACTAAATTGATCATTTTCAAATATATACCCAGTTGAAACCTTCTATGGATTCCACCTCCACCACTGTCCCAGGCAGTGCTTACCAAATCCCAACAACTCTCTGAGTAAGTTCCCCTCATCTCACTCCTCACCTTCTTACTGACAATCCTGAAGTTGTGACCCCTAGTTACCAATGTTCGAACCAGTGGAACCAGAATATCCTTCTTTACCTTGTCAAAGTTGCTCACAATTTTGAACACCTCATTAAGGGCACTTCTTGAACTGTTTTGCTCCAAGGAGAACAAGCCCAGTCTCTGAAATCTTTCCTGGTATCGAAAATCCTTCATTCCTGGTACCATCTAGTAAATCGCCTTTGAACTCTCTCCAGGTCTTAAATAAGGTACCTAGAATTGAACTAGAATTGATCTATAAATATAGGTTATAGTTTAAAAATCATTTGTAAACCATGTAGACAAGAGTTCATCCTTCTTTTTATTTAATAACTTGGGAGATGTGAGTATCACTGGCTGAGCAGTATTTATTGCCCATCCATAACTACCCTGCAGAAGGTGGTGGTGAGTTGCCTTCTTGAACCATTGCTGTCCATTTGACATAGGTGCACCCACAATGCCAGTAGGGAGGGAATTCCAGGATTTTGACCCAGCAACACTGAGGGAAAAATGATGTATTTCCAAGTCAGGATGGTGAGTGGCTTGGAGCGGAACTTGCAGAAGGTGAAGTTCCCAAGTAACTGCTGCCCTGGTCCTTCTAAATGATAATGGTTATGGGTTTGGAACATGCTGAGTTTCTGCAATGTAACTTGTAGATAGTACACACTGCTACTACTGAGCATCAGTGATGTAGGGAGTCAACATTTCTTGATGAGGTACTGGATGACACTGAGGAATATGAGCTCCACTAACTGGGTGGGAGGTAGAGGATGTGGGTCCCAGAGGAGGGGATCCAGAACAAGGTGAGAGGTTATCAGGTCCGAGGGGTAGAGAGGGTGTGAGTTTGGGTATTCAAAGTGTTTAGGGAAATGATGCAAAGGGTGTGTGAGGTAAACCAGGCTCAATTTAATAACTAATCAGGAATTAAACTAGATATTTGAAAGTCTAACTTTTGTTAAGTAACTATTTACTTAACTGTGGTAGAACACTCAGAATTATCTAATTTCAGAGATACTCTCTGAAGGTTCTAAACACAGAAGGTTTATTAAGTACAATTTTCAATTTCCCAAACAGTGCCTTTAGTGTCTCCTCAGATAGCGATTCCGAAGGTTCAGAAATGATGATGTAGCTTTTGGAAGGCCTGAAACTTGGTATACTAATTGGATATTCCTCACAATTTGCTTTCCTACCCATCTTTGACTCACCAACAAATTTCAAAACACTCTCTTCAATGTCATTTATGTTGATTATAGATAGTTGAGGCCCCAAAACTAATTCTTATAGCACCTCACATTTTCCAAGCTGAAAATGAGCCAATCACTCTGACTCTGTTTCCTGATAGTGAGCCAATCCTCTATCAATTCTGATCTATCATCCACAGCACTGTCTTGTGTAGTAAGTTTTTATGTGGCACTTATCCAACACCTTTCAGAAACTACATTTACTGGTTACCCATTGCCCACCTTACTTGTAACAATCTCAATTACTTTGTTAAATAAGGTTTTCCCTTTCGCAAAATCACATTGACTTCGCATGACAGTATTATGATTTTTTAAATGTTTGGTTACCAGCTCCTTAATTTTCTCACTAACTGGTCAATAGTTTCCTGTTTTCTGTCTTTCTCCTTTCCCAAATAGAAATGTTACTTTGAAGTTTTCCAATCCTCTTGCCAGAATTTGAGGAATCTTGGAAGATGACAAAAAATGCATCCATTCTCTCCACAACCACTCCTTTTAAGATCTTAGGATGCAGGCCAGGAAACTTATCAGCTCTTAGTCCCAGTAGTTTTGAGTTCCTTGAGGTATACAAGGTAATGAGAGGCATGGATAGTGTCAATAGCCAGAGGCTTTTCCCCAGGGTAGGATTGACTGGCATGAGGGGTCATAGTTTTAAAATATTAGGAGGAAGATATAGAGGAGACGTCAGAGGAAGGTTCTTTACACAGAGAGTTGTGAATGCATGGAATTGTTGCCAGCGGCGCTGGTGGAAGCAGAGTAATTGGGGACATTTAAGTAACTGCTAGACATGCACATGGATAGTAGTGGATTGAGGGGAGTGTAGATTAGGTTATTTTATTTTACATTGGATTAATCCTTGGCACAACATCGTGGGCTGAAGGGCCTGTTCTGTGCTGTACTTTTCTATGTTCTGTTTACTCATGTTCTGTTGTTATGATGATTGTTATTCCCTTCCCCTTTCTTTTGCCTCTTGATTTTCTACCATTCTTGAGATTTTTTTTGTGTCTTCCCATCTAAAGATAGTTGAACAAAAAAAAAACTTGTTCAAAATCTTCTCCATTTCCATTTTTCCCATTATCAATTTCCAGTCTCTTGGCTTGAGGGATCACCATTTAGTTCAGTTATTTTTTTCATGTTTATATACCTGTAAAGGAAGAAGATAATGAAGGTAGATGGTATAAAAGTGCTGACATGTTTTTACTTTGAAAGGAAAAAAAAACACTATTGCCTCCATGATCTGTTGGCATGAACACAATGAGAAGCTGACTTCAATGGTCCTCATGTGATAAATATCAATCAGTGCTAATGGGTGTTGGTATGTATGGTTGATTAGGATATTATTTTGAAATTAATATTTTTACAGTAATAAATGAAATGCATTACTATAGTTGTGCTGTCTCAGATTATACAAACATATCTATTAGTCCAGGAGATTATCAAACAAAGGAAGCTCAGGAGGTTTTAATGTACCAGTGGAGAATGCAGTGTCAGGTTCCTCTGCTCCGGGCTTGTCCATCTGTCCACTCTTTCTCTCTTTTTCCTCTGTCTTTTTTTCATAAGATTTTAATGTGCTTTATTTTAAAAAAATAAAGAAAATGTAACTTGGAGCAGCTGGAGGACCAGAGGGGAGCAGCTGAGGGCTGTAACCGAATGGGAGTGAGCTGGAGGACCAAACGGGAGACAGTTGTTGAACTGGGGACCGGGCGGGTAGTCAGACGCATGTGTGAAACCTCCTGCTCTGATCTACTGCAATGTAATACCTTTCTGTAACCTGATTATCAGAGTCTAATGTTTGTATCCTTTTAAATTCATTGCTTATATCTAATTTGCACTATGAACTTCATTGAACTTTATTTTTTAAAATTTCTATATTTTGCATCTTAGGTACATCTTTTGTACCTACGATGGTGCTGTGAGGGATGACATTGTAAACGTTTCACTGTACTCCTGCGTTAACATTCTCATAACAACAAACCTAACTCTGAATTCTAACTTCTGAATTCTGAAGGGAGGTAGTGAGTTTTACTTGCTGAGATATGAATATTAATGCCTTGATATGTCTGTACTGGCTGTTTCAGAAATTTGTTAAGTGAGTTCAACCTGCTAACAGATTTGCAGAGTGATGTCCCATGTTGCTTACCAAGGAATTAAATAAAATAAAAATAGATTTCTAGATTTCTGCATTCATGTATTTAATGATGTATAATCATATCTCATTTTGCTTGAGGGTTAGCAATCTATCCTTCAGAAGTGTAGACCAGAATAAATGTCTAGGAATCCTGGCGTGACCCTTTTTCACTTGTTCTATTCAGAGTTGACTCCCAATGACTATTAAGGAGAGGCTGGATATGCTGGGATATCTTCCCTGGAGCATAGGAGGTTGAGGGGTGACCTTATAAAGAGGCTTGTAGAGGCACCCTTATAAAATCAGGAGGGGCATAGATAAGGTGAACAGCTAAGGTTGTTTTTCTCCCAAGGATAGGGGAGTCCAAAACTAGAGGGCACAATATTAAAATGAGAGGACAAAGATTTAAAATGGACCTGAGGGGCGGAAGATGGTTCATATGTGGAATGAGCAGCCATAGGAAATGATAGATGCAGGTACAGTTACAACATTTAAAGGAAATTTGGACAGGTATATGAATATGAATATTTTAGAGGGATATGGGCCAAACATAGGCAGCTGGGACAATTTTAGTTTGGGATTATGCTTGGGCCGAAGGGTCTGTTTCCATGTTGTATCACTCTGTGACTACAGACAAGAGTTTATTTTCTATAAGTGAAACTAAGATTGACACAGACACATATTTCAATAGGAGTTTTAAAAACAGCAAGAAATTCCTCTGTCTGATTTGTGTTGTACCGGCTACTGAAAGATGCTCATTGTTTCATCCTGTTTATGACTGACAGAAATCCAATTTCCTTTTCATGTCATCCTGACAAATATTTTAAAAAATGCAGCAAACTATGTCCAAACAAATATTTTTCCCATGACTTTGATTATAATGTAGACACATGTTTGGCTAGGTGTACCTTGTGATTGTGCTGTAACAACCTCCCCCCACCCCCACCTCATACAAACCTTGATTTCTACTTCAAGGACCATAATTTCCCCTCCCTCATGATTAACAATACCCCTAAACACATCTCCTCCATTTTCCACACCTCTACCTTCAAATAAAACCACCCCCAAACACAACAAGAATGAAGACCCTGGTCCTCACAATCAAAACTGTTAATCTCCGAATCCAGCTCATCATCCTCCGCCATTTTTGCCACCTGCAGTCTGACTCCAACACCAAAATTAGATTTCCCTCCCCACACCTATCTGCTTTCTGCAGGGACTGTACCCTCTACAGCTCCCTCATTAAGCCCACAATCCCCATCAATCTCTCCTCCACACGTGGAACCTTCCATTGCAACCGCAGGGGGTGCAAAACCTGTCCCCACAACTACCCCCTCACCTCCATCCAAGACCCCAAAGTATCATTCCAAGTCCAGCAGAGATTCATGTGCATCTCCTCTAACCTGATTTACTGCATCTGTTGCTCCCCATGTAGTCTCCTCTACATCGAAAGGCCAAGCACAAACTCAGGGATCGGTTCAGGGAATGTTTACGGTCTGTATGCACTAATTAACCTCACCTTCCAGTTGCCAGCAATTCCAACACCCCTTCTCAGTCCCCTGATGACATGTCCGTCCTGGCCCTCCTCCACTGTCAAACCAAGGCCATATGCAAACTGGAGAAAGAGCAACTTATCTTCTGCCTCGGGAGCGTACAACCATACAGACTTAACACAGCTTACAAATCTCCCCACCTGCCACCCTATCCCAGGTCCAACCCTCTCTCTCCCTCCGCTCCCTTGACCTGTCCAACTTGCTTCCTACCTATCCGCTCCACCCTTCCTTCTGACTAATCAGAACCACCCCCTGCTTGCATCCACTTATCACCATTCCACCTACCTTTCACCCAGCCCCACCACCACCCACACTCTCTGGTTATTTCGCAGCCCCCTTACACTCCCCCGGTCCTGATGAAAGGTTCCGATCTGCAATGTCGATGCCCCTACTCCTTTGATGCTGCCTGATCTGCTGTGCTTTTTCCAGCTCCACTCTTTATCCACTCTGACTCTCCAGCATCTGCAGTCCTGACTGCCTCGAACACTTGGTGCCAATCCTAAAGCAAAGTAACGAGACAAATTTCCTCAGATATTTTAGTCACCAAAGAGGCTCTGATGTGGTTAAGATGGGGTTTAAAGCTGAAATGCCGGTTTAGCACATGTTTAGTGCAAGTTGCAAATGTGGCCAAGATATTGGAAGTCAACACGATGAATGGCTGTCTGTAAGATCAATTTATACCTAATTGACGCTGGCATGCTACTGCTTTTAAGAGCTGAGTATGCTAATAAGCTAAAGGCCAGGATGACCCCACATGCCCAGTAGTCACGAGGACACCAAAGAGCAGCAGATTAGCCTATGGATGTTGTACGTAAATTAATGTTACTAGAAGTTATCAATTTGGCTGTACAGTAAACCTGTTTGACATTTTCAAGTAAATTAAATATCTGTTGTTTACGACAGTGTGAGGGTGTTAATTCAGTGTTAATAAAAACAACACAAGAGTACAGCAACCACTTAAATTTCTCATGAGCTCTCACTAAGAAAGTTACATGACATTTTCATGGCTAGTTCTTAACTGAGTGCCTCTTGCATTTCGGAAGTTGTATATCACCAGGCACTTTTCACTTGTTTTGACTGGAGTTTTGAGGAGGAATTTCAAAACCCATTGTGAGACTTTCCAGGTCACTTTGTCAAGCTTTGCCCACATCCCAAAATCATGCTTTCTGGAAATTATTTGAGAAGTTCACCTAAAAGATTAAGTACTGTGCTACTGCTGGTTGTACAGTTAGACACCTTCTAAGGATCATAAGGAGATGGGTCATCTTGCTAAGGGCCCTCCTTGCACTTCAATAGGTGTTGGGGAGGGTCATGAGTCCAGGTAGAGCAGCATCGAGACAGATGGACAAAGGATTTTATCGTATGCTTCTCCCGGACTCCCACTGTCACCCTGCAGTTATAGATACTTCTCTTCCTCCAGATCTACTCTGCTAGGACTCCGTGCTTCATCCAAGACCTGAGCCCCTTTTCCCTTGGTCCCTAGATATTCTAGGGACTTTATCAAGTAAAATTCAATAGAAACTGCTAGAATCTGAGCTCTTCATAACTTAATAAAAATATTTTGCTAACTATTTATGTTTAGCACAATGCTCTATGCAGAATCCTCTCTTTCCAGTCTTTTGCTGTCTAATCTTTTACATGACCACATATTTGAGTACTAATCTTTAATTCTGAAGTAATTCCTTCCCTATTCTGTATTTTTCTGTCCTATTTACAAATGGGATTATTAATTCATACCGGAGCTAATTTTCTTGCATCACACTTTCTATGGATAACCCCATCGGTTGGATATACTGGATAATGTGTGAGCATTATTTTCAGTGCCGCGTGATGCATGGATGGGTAGCATCTCTGTGTTTTTCAGACCTGCAGAGTCAGTGATCAATAACAATACCCTGAAGATGGAAAATGTACTGCCTGGTGTTGTGACGGATCAAAGGAAGTCAAACCGAGTGAGCTACACCTGAAGAACAACTGATCTTGTCACCTACTGTCTCTCCAAGTTGGTAGTACACACATTCTCTGAGAACAAAGAGAATTCCTGCCATTTAAACAGAGACTTCCAGAAATACTCAGCAGGCCAGACATCATCTGTGAGGAGAGAGACAGAGAGAGGGGGAGAGAGAGAGAGAGAGAGAGAGAGAGAGAGAGAATCAACTGTTGGGAGGGCAGATTAGTTGGATATTGTCACCAATGATGAGGAGATTCAGAAGCAGTGTAATGTAAAAATGTTGAAAACTCTCAAACCTGAACTCAACTCACTTGAAACTGCCTTTGGTTTTAACAGAGGCAGCACCGGACTGGAGAAGTCACCATGGTGACTCAATGGTTAGCACTGCTGCCTCAGACTTCCAGGGACCTGAGGTCAATTCTACCCTCAGCTAACTGTCTGTGAAGAGTTTGCACATTCTCCCTGTGTCTGCATGGGTTTCCTCTGGGTGCTCTGGTTTCCTCCCACAGTCTAAAGATGTGCAGGTTAGGTGGATTGCCCATAGTGTCCAGGGATGTATAGGCTAGATGAGTTCACTGTGGGGAGAAAGTGAAGACTGCAGATGCTGGAGATCAGAGCTGAAAATGTGTTGCTGGAAAAGCGCAGCAGGTCAGGCAGCATCCAAGGAACAGGAGAATCGACGTTTCGGGCATAAGCCCTTCTTCAGGAGTTCACTGTGGGGTCTAGGTGAGATGCTCTTCAGAGGGTTGAATGGCCTCTTCCTGCACTGTAGGGATTCTATGGTCATGTGAGAAACAGGTGATTTATCCACACGGAATCAATGAGTTCCTTATTTAAATTCTTCCTTTGAGCTGCATGCCTCGGAATCTTTACCCATTCTTTCTCCTCAGTACAGGCCACAGACAACACCTCTACTCATCTCCATCCTTTGACTGAGGGCTGGTGATAGAGCCTGTTACACTGAAACACCGATCAGCTTCTCAACCTGCTGACTGCGCACAGGAAATAGAGATCTTAAAAATATTTTGCAGGGCTTGCCTTTACACTAAATAAGGAAAAACTGGTATCCAACAGATTGCTTGCGGGGAGGAGGGGTTGGGTTGTGGGGTCACATTTGCAGTCAGAACAAAGGTATTCCATAACGTTATAACCCATTCAGAATTCAGCGTGGACATTGTAGTCACTTGTGGACCAAGCAGACTCCGTTACACTGGTGAAACCAAACCTGTGTGCCCATTGAAATTGTTGGGATTCTATGTTCTATTCGCTGTTCCTCAGGACACACACCAAGACATGGAGGACCATCAACTCGGTGAAGGATACTCTTTGGTCTGTCTGAAACTTCTTGGTTTTCCAGAGAAAGGAGTTGACTCTGACCAAGTGTGGCAGACTGGCACCTTCCAAAGTCCAGGACTTCGTGCACTAAAGTTTGAGGCAGCTGCTGTCAAGGCACAGTGGGGAAGGACCATTGTCTAAGTTCATTCTGCCGATGTCTTATGGGGTCCATTGTGTTATCAGAACCTCCTGGTGCCTGAAGTATATGTAATATAATCTTGTACAAGTAAGAAAAGCCTTTGATTTGCTTGAGGGATAGAGCCGAACTCTAATGCTTGTTTTTTTTTCATATGAATTAGAATTCCTACAGTGTGAAAACAGGCCGAACATGTCCACACTAACCTTCTGAAGAGTAACTCACCCTTACCCTATATTTACACCTGACTAATACACCTAGACTACACATCCCTGAACACTATGGGCAATTTAGCATGGCCAATTCACCTAACCTGCATATCTTTGCGACTGTGGGAGGAAACCAGAACACCTGGGGAAAACCCATGCAAACACAGGGAGAATGTGCAAACTCCACACAGTCACCCGAGGCTGGAATCGAACCTGGGTCCCTGGTGCTGAAAAGCAGCAGTGCTAACCACTGAGCCACCGTGCCACACTGCCAAACTTCTGCAGTGACTATGTATACATATATATACACAGATATTTCCTGAATAACATTTATTTTTAAAATTAAAATATTCAGCACAGGTTCACTGTCACACAGAAACTGGCCATGTTATTGGGTCACTAGTTGACTCAACCTGCTCACTTGCACTTGACCAATAAATTAGAGAGTCCCCATAAGCAGCTATGCATTTCAAATTTGCATGATTGAGCAGATTTACCATTGAGCAAAGACATTACAACAATAGTGACCAGAGTAGAGGCTTCGTAACACAGACCAGTCACAAGCATCCTTTGTCATAATGATAATTATCACAGTCACTGTCAAAGCAGACAGGAGCACTGCAGGACAGGGAGATGGCAACTCTGAGGAAATGCATGATGGGTAATGCAGCATTGGGGAGTAACGGGATAAGAGGGGGGCATTTCCTATTGTTACTTGCAATGCAAATATGAGTGAGTTTCACCCAAAATTCAAGGTACAATCATGTGTGGCTTGACGTCATTTCACAACAATGACAGAGTCACAGAGGTGGAATTCCAAGATATCATCTCATAGAGTCATAGAGATGTACAGCATGGAAACAGACCCTGCGGTCCAACCCGTCCATGCCGACCAGATATCCCAACCCAATCTAGTCCCACCTGCCAGCACCCGGCCCATATCCCTCCAAACCCTTCCTATTCATATACCCATCCAAATGCCTCTTAAATGTTGCAATTGTACCAGCCTCCACCACATTCACTGGCAGCTCATTCCATACACATACCACCCTCTGCGTGAAAAAGTTGCCCCTTAGGTCTCTTTTATATCTTTCCCCTCTCACCCTAAACCTCTGCCCTCTAGTTCTGGACTCCCCGACCCCAGGGAAAATACTTTGTCTATTTATCCTATCTATGCCCCTCATAATTTTGTAAACCTCTATAAGGTCACCCCTCAGCCTCTGACGCTCCAGGGAAAACAGCCCCAGCCTGTTCAGCCTCTCCCTGTAGCTCAGATCCTCCAACCCTGGCAACATCCTTGTAAATCTTTTCTGAACCCATTCAAGTTTCACAACATCTTTCTCTGTGAATAATTTTACATTCCACAACTACAAGTTGCCCCTTAAACATAGTAAAGTCCAAGTAGCTTTACTGGAGTGTTATTGGACAAAATATAATGTTGAACCAAAGAAAAGGCCTGTCGAATACGTGACCAAATGCCTCAGTCCAACTGAAAGACTATAAGGAGCATCTTAAAGGATGTGGACCCAGTAAAGAGATGTCCTTGAGTAGTCTTGTGTAACAGGGGACAAAACAAGAGACAGTCCTGTTAATATAGCCCAGAAAATGTGACGGCTGGTGCTGCCACAGAAAGCAGTGAGTCTCCAGTGATTCCAGGGCAGCTTTTCATTGCAGGAAACATGCCCAGGCAGTGCACAGATTCATGGAACACAAGTGGGAAATGCTCCAGGCAAACACATTAGTGCTCTATATATCTACCACTACACTACACAATACATTTAACTCAAGTTATATCTTACAGTCTGTCAACCCTTCAATGTGCAAACCTGAAAGTATCAACTCTTGTGGGTACTAGGAGTCCTCTGTGACATTAAAGATAAAACAATGGCTACTGTTTGTTACAGCTCAGTTCTTAACTCAGCTGTAAATTCCCTACAGATTCGGAACCTTGTTTTGTACTGTTCACTTGCAGCTGTGTAGCCGAATACACTGTGAAATGTGTGGTTTAATACACTTTCAGTTTCCAGACTTTCCTCTCTTCTTGCTGCATTTCCAGAAACCTGACAATTGTGATTATGTGCGTGCTGTCTGACGGAAACACTATTACCCCAATTCTATGGTGAGGCATTTGAATCCCCTTGTTTCTTTGTCTCTCTAACACCAAGCCCAACCTGTAATGAAGAATTCACCTTTCAGTTTGGCCCACTAGTTCCACCTTTCTGTGCCCAGAACGTAAAAGACATTTTTTTCTGGTTGCTGTTCACACTTTAAATCAGAGGATTACAATACTAAAGCTGCTTTATCTGCACTGTATCTTTATTCAGTTTAATTGTGTGTGTTCTGATACATGATGGCATGTTTTGAGTTGCTTCAGACTAGCAGACCCTCGTGTTTGTAGTGTGAGCACGATGGTAGAGGTCAGTCGTCATATCTAGATGTTGGGCACAGTTCAGCATTCACACTATAACCTTTAAATCAGAAGGGTATGGATTTAGTCCCATTTGGGAGATTTGGTTACCTACTCAATGCTGATATTCCAGTGTGGTATTGGAGAATTGCTGCACTGTCAGGGGAGAGACATTAAATCAATTAAATCTTTTATCTTGGATGTAAATGGTCCCATTGTACTGCAGCAAGGAAGAACTAGGAAGTAGTCAAAATTGATTCCTAGTCAAAATTGATTCCTCAACCAACATTACAATCAAAGGATCTGTTTATTATTATAATATAATTTGTGGATCTTTCTGTGCACAATTTGTCTGCCGATTTCCGTATTTTCATGAATGACCTAAGAGGTGCTCCTCAAGTCATACAGTCATACAGCACGGAAACAGTCCCTTCATTCAAACTCGTCCACACTGACCAGACATCCCAATCTGACCATGTCTCATTCACCAGCATTTGGCCTATATCCCTCTGAACCTTCCTATTCATATACGCATCTACATGCCTCTTAAATCTTGTAATTGTACCAGCCTCCACTAGTTTCTCTGACAGCTTGTTCCATGCACGCACTACCCTCTGTGTGAAATGCTACACCTCAGGTCCTTCTTAAATCTTTCCCCTCTCACCTTAAACCTATGCCCTCTAGTTTTGGACTCCGGTACCCTGGGGTAAAAACCTTGGGTATTCACCCCAAACATGTCGCTCATGACTTTATAAACCTCTGAGGTCAACCATCAGCCTTTGCCACTCCAGGGAAAAAAATGCAGCCTGTTCAGCTTCTCCTTCTAACTCAAACCCATCAATTCCGAAAACATCATTGTAAATCTTTTCTGAACCCTCTCAAGTTTCACAACATCTTTCCTATGGAAGGGCGACCAGAATCGTACACAGGATTATAAATGTAGCTTCACAAGTGTCCTGTAAAGCCACAAGACATCCCAACTCCTCTACTCAACATTCTGACCTGTGAAGGCAAGCCTTCTTCACCATTCTGTCTACCTGCCACTCCACTTTCTAAGAACTGTGCACCTGCACTCCTAGGTCTCTTCTCATAAATTATAACTGTTACAGACCAAACCAGACCCTCAAAATATGTTAAGAATGTCGCCGAGATCGCAACTATTTCTTGTTTGAAAGGCAAATGTAAAGTGTCCAGATGCAATGCCCCTGGTCAAATGACTTGATGTTACGCAAAACACGAGTTAATCAAATATTATAGTTAATCTATGAGAAAAGAAAGAACGAGAATGACTTCACTCCATTGCAAATTTTAACAGAATAATAAATACAGTAACTGTTACTAATTATCTGTTCCAATATAGCACCATCCCAAAAACATACCCCTTGACAAAATCCAATAAGTAGATTTGTCTCACAATTAACTCCAGCAACCCAGAAGGAGAAACATCAAGAGAAAACTCTGAGGGAGTATGACATAACTACAGAGGCCAGTATCCAGTCACCAAGTCACCCTTGATTTACTTGTACACTGTACACTGGCTGTGGCCAGCCAGCTTGGAGTCAGTCCTTGACTGAGGGGGTTCTCCTGGTTATTTTCCTTCTTTTAGTTACTTTGTTTCCTATATTTCTTTTGGAGGAGATTTTAAATCTCCTGGTTATTTTTTTTTAACCGCCACACTACCACCTAAGTGCGGTAGTGCTTATTTTATCCCCAGCACCCATGGTGTGTGTGTGCAGGTGTGAGACACAGTGAAAGACACAAAGTGCACGGATCTTTATTCAATTTCCACCACCAGGAAGATAGGAAAACACCCGGGTGGCCAGTGACAAACACTGCCCTTCACATCAAAGGGCAGTGCTGTGTGATCAAAACAGTGAAGGGGAGGGTAGGGACTAAATCAAAATAGAGTTGGAGGGAGAAATCTCCTGGTTATATCTTTTTTTTTCTTGGCAAACACCCGGGTGTCCAGTGACAAACACTGCCCTCCAGGGACTCCTATTTATTTATTTATTTATTTATTTTCTTTCTTTGTTCTTTTTAAAACCCCCACACTACCACCTAAGTGTGGTAGTGCTTATTTTATCCCCAGCACCCATGGTGTGTGTGTGTGCAGGTGTGAGACACAGTGAAAGACACAAAGTGCACGAATCTTTATTCAATTTCCGCCACCAGGAAGACAGGAAAACACCCAGGTGGCCAGTGACAAACACTGCCCTTCATATCAAAGGGCAGTGCTGTGTGATCAAAACAGTGAAGGGGAGGGTAGGGACTAAATCAAAATAGAGTTGGAGGGAGAAATCTCCTGGTTATATTTTTTTTTCTTCTAGGGCAAGCACACCTGGTTTTTTTTGCACACCTTTTTTTTTCTTTTCTTTTTCTTTTTTTTTCTTTTAACCCCCACACTACCACCTAAGTGCGGTAGTGCTTATTTTATCCCCAGCACCCATGGTGTGTGTGTGCAGGGATGAGACACAGTGAAAGACACAAAGTGCACGGATCTTTATTCAAATTCCACCACCAGGAAGATAGGAAAACACCCGGGTGGCCAGTGACAAACACTGCCCTTCACATCAAAGGGCAGTGCTGTGTGATCAAAACAGTGAAGGGGAGGGTAGGGACTAAATCAAAATAGAGTTGGAGAGAGAAATCTCCTGGTTATATTGGTCAGCCAAGGCTTTCCTGATTGGGCAAGTTAACAATCCTAATCAATGACGTCATAGTGAATAAGGTCCACCTGGTCCCAATCACTACATCCCTGCCCCCCCCTCCGAGTCCAGGGAGATAGACCTGGTCTTTGGCTTGTAGCTTTTCCTGCAATGTTTTTGCCCAAAATCCAGTTCCTCTGGTTCAGCCCCTGACACTGACAGCATGTACCAGACCGTAGCCCACCTCATGCAACTGGAGCATCTTGGGAATATCTCTTCTACCATTACAGCCAGAATTGAGGCTGCATCCATCTTGGATTCTGAGGTTTTCTTGACACTAGACGGAGGGGGAGAACCTACAGTTTCCGACTGACATTCTGGCTGTTTGGAGGGTCAGGTATGTTTTGCTCTTGTCCCGTTTGCAAGCTTTCAGGCAATCCACATGTTTGTTCAGTACTGTATCCCCTCCCCAAACTTCATAAGTGATGGGACCTGATGTGGCATAAACTTCACCTTATATACATACAGGGTCATGTCCCTGGTTCTGGCATCCCCGAACTTGTCCTTGTATTAAGTTATCTCTCCAGCTCAGTGGTAACACATGGCTGGCATTGGCATTCCTGCTGCCATTTCACCCTTCCCCAGGTCTGGAAATGGTCGGGAGTCTACTCCCCATCAGCAACTCTGCTGGAGCGAGTCCTGTTCTTGCGTGAGGGGTGATCATAATCGAACAGGAACCAGGACAGTTTGGTATCAAGTGATACTGTCAGCTGTTTCTTTGATACTGCCTTCAATGTTCTTTCTGCTAGACCATTGAACAATGGATGGTATGGAGCTGTCCTTTTGTGCTGAATTCCATTTGATTTTAGGAGATATTTGAATTCCCCGTTGGTAAATGAGGTCCCTTTTTCTGCGACCAATAGATCCAGGAATCTGTGCATCACAAATGATACTTGCAGCTTCTCAATTGTCATCCCTGATTTTGCCGAACAGATTTTATGCACATCCAACCACTTTGAATGGACATCCACAATGACCAGGAACATTGAGCCCATGAAAGGACAGGCATATTTGCCATGACAAATATGACAAAGGGTCAGTTAGACTTGAAACGTCAGCTCTTTTTTCTCCTTACAAATGCTGCTAGACCTGCTGAGATTTTCCAGCATTTTCTCTTTTGATATTTGCCATGAAACCAAGTCCACAATTTTTCTGGACGTTTCCATGAATGTGGAGGGCACTGCTGGTGGTAATTTATGTCCTTGTTAGCACTCTGGGCACTGCCCCATCCACGCAGCTATGTCACCATCCAATCCTAGCCACCAAACATATCTTCTCGCCAGCATCTTCATCTTGGAAACCCTTGGATGACCCTAGTGGTGTTCAACCAGTATCTGGCAGTGACCTTTACTCGGGACAATCACCTTCACTCCCCATAGTTAAATGCCATCCTCTACGGTGGTGGCATGGTGGCTCAGTAGTCAGCACTGCTGCCTCACGGCGCCAGGGACCTGGGATTGATTCCAACGTTGGAGAACTGTCTGTGTGGAGTTTTCACATTATCCCGTGTCTGCATGGGTTTCCTCCGGGTGTTCCAGTTTCTTCCCACAAATCAAAGATATGTAGGTTAGGTGAAGTGGCCATATTAAATTGCCCCATATTGTTCAGGGATGTGTAGGTTTGGGGTAAATGTAGAGAAATAAGGTAGGGGAATGGGTCTGAGTGGGTACTCTGCGGAGGGTCAGTGTGGACTTGTTGAACCAAAGGGCCTCTTTCCACACCTTAGGGATTCTCAGTTCTAAGTACAATGACCTGGTCTTGCTGTGTCCAAGAAGGTTTCAATCTGGGTCGCGATGCCCCTTCTGTTTCCCCCATTACCACCAGCTGTTTCAATTTCGCTAGGACAGGATCTTTTTGTGTCCAGTCGGATATTATCAGCGGTGACTGGAAGGGTGTCCAGAAAGTTTAAAACCAAAACAAATTCTTCAAGGGGAGGCACTATCAGTGATGTATTTGTCAGTGGGAGGCAGCTCAAGGAATCCGCATTAGTTCCTTGGCTTTCTTGATGGTGTTCAAGCTTGGAGTTAATGAGGACTGCAGATGCTGCAGAGTCAGAGTTGAATAGCGTGGCACTAAAAGAGCACAGCAGGTCAGGCAGCACCTGAGGAGCAGGAGAGTTGATGTTTTAGGCAAAAGGCCTTCATCAGGAATGTTCTAACTTGTATGTGCTAAGAATAAGGGCCCCAACGCTGAATTCTGCTGGAAGCCTTGGGCAGCCTTCAGTAGTCTTAGCAAGGTTTGTGAACTGTTACTGTGACAAATTCCCATCGGTAGAGATACTGGTGGAACTTCCTCACATCAAAGATGACCACCAAATCTTCCTTCCCTACCTGGACATATTTGTGTTCAGCGTCAGCCAAAGTCCAGGAAGCATACGTTATCGGGCGTTCCTCTCCATTGGGCCACCAGTGAGCCAATACCGTACAGAGAGATATCGCGTGTCAGCACCACCTCTGGCTTCGGATCGTAGTGGTCCAACACATTAGATTCACTTCCCTAAAGGCTGCTTCTTGGCTGTGTGGCCATTTCTGAGGCTGGCACTTCTTCAACAGCAGGTGTAAGGTTGCCAAGATGGAGGCCAGGTTACGGATGAGTTTTCTGCAATAACTCATAACTCAAAGAAAGACCTAAGCTCTGGCACAGATGTGGGAGGCAGAGGTCTTTTGATTGCCCTCACTTTCTCTTTCAATGAGTATAGCCTGATTTTGTTGATTCTGTAACCCTATTAGGTCACTGGGAACACATATTTTTCCCATCTAAGGCCCGCCTGAGAGAAATGTTTAAGCATTCTGTCTAAGTTCTCCAAGTGCTCTTTATTGGTCTTCCCTGTTACTGGTACGTCATCTAGATAAATGGTAACCTGAGATAGCTCCTGTAAAATGTTCTCCATGGTCAGCTGGAAAAGGGTGCAGGCTGATGATACTTCAAATGGCAGTCTTGTCTGTTACTATAAACCTTTATGGACATTAATTGTAGCATATTTCTGGGACGTCTCATCCAGTTGCAATTGCAGGTTGGGAATGGCTCATGTCCAGCTTCATAAAGGACAGCTCTCCCCAGTCAACTTTGCATTCAAGGCCTCTATACGAGGGATGGGGTATTTATCCAGCTGTGGGACACAGTTTACTGTTTGTTTAGAAACCCCACAAAGGCGAACTGAGCCAACAGACTTCCCAATCGATATGACCGATGCTGCCCATTCTGCACTGGTTTGATGATTCCTTCACTCTCCTGCCTCCTGATTTCCACCTCTACTTTTGTCCGTAACGCTTGACAAAATCTGGGAATTGTGTCCTGGTCGACATATAAAGTGGCTTTGGCCCCTTTAATAGTTCCAAGCCCTTCTTGAAAAACTCCTGGGTATTTCATTAGATTTTCACTGAGGCAGCCACTTTCCAAAGGAAGCAGGTTGAGCCAATCTAGGTGAATCTTTCTCAACCAGTTCTGCCCAATAGATCTGCGCCTGGCCCTTTTAATACTGCACCAACTGCACCAACTGCTTTCAATCACTACAGATATCAGCCAGGAGACATTTACTGCAGCTTTGAATTTTGTTCAGACTCCAACAGCAAATTATTAATCATAAAAAAACTAGAAATCCTGGTCTGTGAGAGCTGGCCACACCCAGCAAGGCTGCATCTATTGTTCCAATTTTTAAAAAAACTCCAAGACCTCCCAAGCTCTTTACCCTATCGGCCTTCACGAGCCACTAGCTTGGCACCTACTCACTTCTTAAAGCCACAGCAGTGTCACATAGCATTCTTTACGGATGTCCTGACGTCGATATATTAATGTAAATCTTTCTTTTCCCGGGAAGCAAAGAAGGGAATTATTTGTGAGGTAGAATTCGGAATGTACACACCAATGGTGTTGGCAAAGTCTTCCAATGTCTGTCATGCTGTGATTCGGTAAACATGAAGTCAGAAATTGCAGACTCAAAAGTTCGAAAGATTCCTCAAACCAGGTCATAGCTGCTATTAGTTGTCAGTTGATGCATCCAAGATTGCTGAGCATTTCAAAGACATGGAATGACAAGAATCTGTGCACTTTTCCTCTGTTACAGTCAACTGAAAGCCACATGGATAGGTAGCTTATCCTGGCGTGGTTGTTCTGATGCAGTTTCACCACTGAAACTCCCGTGCAGGCTTCAATCATGTTCTCCGCCCGGTATATGGAAGAAATAAAGCAGGATTAGAAGAATGGCAATCTCAAATGGTGAGTCCAATTTCCTTTACTGCTTCATTAGAAAAATGATCAAACACTGTACAATATTTATAGCAGAGTAATTAAGCATATGTAAATCAGAATGTATATGTAAAAAAAGCATTCATGGGTAATGATTATCTTGAAGCAACTTAACAAGAAATTAGATGACATCACCTTCAACACATTGAACAATTGCTTAAATATGAAGTAATAAGTGATAGACAGTAATTGCCTGAATTATACACAGAAATTCCCTGGAGCTGAATAATCTCTGCAATTCCTCATACATTTTATAGTTACAAACTAATGTATTCAAATAAACACTCAGATTGCCAAGGAAGTAATGAGATGCTTTTAGTTCCAGACCCTCTTAAAATATTCTATCAAAGAGTAATAAAATTATGCAAGGGATCTGAGAATGTAAAAGCTGCAATGTGACTATTCCTATAAATGGATATTCTGATGTTCAGTTAACCGAATTCAAGTTCCAACACAGAACCAATGACTAAGTTTCTTACAAGGACTAGAATCTTTGAGCAGTGTTTAACTCCTGACCCTTATTAACATCTCCCGGCTCATTCTGATGAAAATCAGTAAGTAACACAGAAGCAAGCCCCATCCAACACCATTTTGATTTCACCCCCTCCTACTCTCTCTCCCTTTTGTTGGTTTGCACTGCCCATAATGGACTTTAGACATGAGTTAATCAATTGGAAAATGTAGGTGATTTACTAGTGATGGTTAATAGTTGAAAAAGGATGCCATGAATCATTTGGTTTTGGAGGAAAAATAAAGTTTCAGTTGTGTGTAAGAGCACTTCTTGATGTAAAAAAGGCACACACAAAACCAAGGGCTCTTGTGGCATAGTGGTAGTGTCTGTATCGTTGAGCTAGGACATCAAGGTTCAAGTCCCACCTGCTCCAGAGGTGTGTAATAGATCAGTGGATAGCTTGATTTTCCCAAGCAAGACCAGGATTTCCAACTGATGGGGAAATACAGCGAAGAAATTTCAGCACAGTGTAAAACAGACAGTCACCCATTTCATACCACAGGTCAGGGGGGAATTTATATCTGCTCTTGTTGTTGGTTCTGTGGATGATTGGTCAGGCCACAAGAGAATTCCCAGGCTTTGTATTGTGCGTTGTACTTTGAGCTCTTTAAGATCCACCTGAAACAGTGAGAAAAATCTAATGATCATACAGATTATAAGCAGGAGTTAGTCACATAGCCTGCTCTTTAGGCTTATCCTACCATTCGATAAGACCATGATTGATTTGATTATTCCACGTTCCTGTCTACCATTGAAAACCTTTCCTCCTCATGTTTAAGTACAATCCATTAAGTTCACCTGTAAAAATATACAAAGTGTCTCCTTCCACTGTCATTTGAGGAGTGGAATTTCAAAGACTACCAACCCTTGGAAAAACAATTTCTCCTTATCGCCATAATGGACCACCTCTCATTTTGAAACAGTGACCCCTCGTTCTTTATTCCCCAACATTCGTTCTGTCAAAATCTTATATGTTTCAATCAAGTTTTGTATTTCTAAACACTGATGGATACAAGGCTTGCCTGTTCAAACTTTTTTTCTTAAGCCAACACACTAATTTAGCAGTCTAATAAGCCTTCTCTGAAGCATTTCCTTTATATTTACATCCTTCCATAAGCAAGCAGACTGATATTATACACAGTACTCAAGATATGGTTTTATCACTGCCCTGCACAACCAAAGTATAAATCCCCTTCTTTTTTATTCAAGCCACTTCACAATAAATAATAGCATTCTATTCACTTTACTAATTATTTGTTGTACTTGGAAACTAACCTTTTGCAATTCATGCACTCGGACATCCAGATCCTGGCAAACTCTCGTCATGTAGATTTTCCAAGTTTGTTTTTAAATTCTCCCTGCTAAAATGGACAATTTTACATTTTTCTACATTGTATTTCATTTGCCAGATCTTTGCCCATTCACATAACCCATCATATCCCTTGTAGTGTCCTTATGTCCTCTTCACAAGTTACATTCCTCCATTTTGTTATGTCATCAGCAAATTTAGTAACCATACCTTTAGTCCTTTGATCATTTGCAAACATTGCTAAAATTTGAGGCCACAATGTTAATTGTTCTGGCATACCACTTACGACAATCTTGCCAACCAGAAAACAATCCATTTATGTCAATTGTTTCCCGTGAGCTAGCCAATCTCTTATCCATGTCAATATACTATCCCCTGGAGCACGAGTTTTAATTTTCTGCAATAACCTCTGCTGTGGAACCACAACAAAGTTTTCTGGAATCTAAGTACAGTACATTCACCAGTACCTCTTTACCCACAACACATTATCACTTCAAAGAACTCCAAAGTACTCTAGGGTAGCATGATGGCGAAGTGGTCAGCACTGATGTCTCACAGTGCAGGGGAACTGGGTTTGATTCCAAACTTGAACAAATATCTGTGTGGAGTTCACACATTCTCTGTTATCATATCTGCTTCAGTTTGCTCTGGTTTCACAGACCAAAGGTGCGCAGATTAGGTGGATTGGCCAAGGGAAATGTAGCTTTACAGGGATTGGGTGGGATTCTCTTCAAAGGGTTGGTGTGGACTCAATAGGCCAAACAGACAGCTTCCACACAGTAGGTATTCTATGATAAGTTACTTAAACAGCATTTCCCTTTAACAAAATTATTTTGACTCTGTCTGATTAGCTTAACCTTTTCTGAAGTCGTAATAATATCTGAACATCTTTCCAATGGTGGATGTTAAGCTAACTGTCCTGTGGTTTCTGGCTGCCTGTTTTCATCTCTTTTTGAATAAGAGAGAGCCATATTTGCTGTTATCCAATTTAATGGAAACTTCCTAGAATCTAAGAAATTTTGAAAAATTAAAGCCAACACTTCAGGTATCTCCTGAGCCACTTTGTTTATCATACTAGGATGAAGTCCATTAGAACCCAAGGACATGTCAGCTCACAGGTCCAACAATTCACTGAGTACCACTTTCCTGAATATTGTATTTTCTCAAGCTCCTCCCTCCTTTCCATGTCCTGACCGTTAACATTCTTAGTTAACTATAGACGGTGTGTCCTGCTGTTGGAAATCGTCTTTATCCTTAAATGGATCCATTCTACGTAATGTGAAATATTCTGACTTATCCCCTTAAATGTCAAACAGTGCTTCTCCATTGACCTGTCCTGTATCCTAATTAGTCAGTTCCATTTTAGATGTTTTTATTCTGTCATAATTGCCATTGTTAAGTGTAAAACATTCATGGGGTGAGGTTGATTGATTGATTGATTGATTGTCATGTGTACCATGTGCAGTGAAAAGCTTTGTTTATGAGCAGTACAGGCAGGTCATAGTAAACAAGGATTTACAGATCAAAAGAGGCTTAAACAGAGGCATAAAGTTTACATTGCTCAGAGCATGCACTAGCCCAGATTAATGTTAGCAGGATCAGCATTATTTGAGGCTAGAGAATTCATTCATCAGTCAAATAACGAATGGGAAGAAGCTGTTCCTGAACCTGCTGGTACATGTGTTCAGAATTCTGTATCTTCTGCCCAACAGAAGAGGTTGTAGAAGATTGTTACCGAGGTGCGATGGGTCTTTGATGATGTTGACAGTTTTTTTGCAGCAACAAGCCATGTAAATGGAACCCATGAATGGAAGGTTGGCTTCCGTGATGGTCTGGGCTGTGCACACCACTTTCTACAGTTTCTTATGGTCCTGGGCAGAGCAGTTATTATACCAGGCCACCATGCACCCAGACAGTATGCTTTCAATGGTATATCTGTAGATGTTGTTGAGGGTCCTTATGGACTTGCCAAATTTCCTGGGCTGCCTGAGGAAGAAAGGGCGTTGTTGTGCCTTCTTGACCATTGCATCGATGTGGGAAGTCCAGGACAGATTGTCGGTATCATCACTCTGAGGCACTTGACACCCTCTACCCTCTCAACCTCAGTTCCGTTCATGTAGGTGGATGTGTGTTCTCTTCTTTTCTTTCTGAAGTCAATGATCAATTGTTTAATTTTGCCAACATTGAGAGAGAGAGAGGTCGCTCTCATTCCACCACGTCAGCAAGTCTTCTATCTCCATTCTGTATTCTGACCTGTCATTGTCAGATATCTGTCTTACTACGGTGATTGTCAATAGTATTCATTTGGAATTTGGCAACGTAGTCATGGGTGTACAGGAACTACAGTAGGGGGCTGAGGATGCATCCTTGAGGGGTTCCAGTGCTGAGTGTTATTGTGGAGGAGCTGCAGTTCCCTATCTTCACTGACTGCGGTCTGTGGGTCAGAAAGCTGGGGATCTGGTTGCAGGAGGTGGAGCCGAGACCAAGGTCACAGAGATTGGAGATGAGTCTAGAGGGGATAATCGTGTTGAAGCAGAGCTGTAGTCAATGAGCTGGAGTGTGACATAGGTGTCTTTGTTGTTAAGATGTTCCAGGGGTGACTGCAGGGCTAGGGATATGGCATCTGCTGTAAACCTATTACAGCGGTAGGCAAACTGTAAGCGATCGATGTGGGCTGAAAGACTGGAGATGATGTGGGCCATGACCAGCCATGAAGGCGATGACTTAACAGTATTGTTGCGAGACTATAAATACATAAACTCAGCTAATGTTCTTGGGACCTGGGTTCGAATCGCATCACAGCAGATGGGGAATTTGAATTCAATTTAAAACAAAGTCTGGAATTACAAATCAACTGTCAGTAAGACCCGCTCTGACTCAGCAAATTTCCCAGGGAAAGAAATCTACCATCCTCACCTTATCCTGTCTCCATGTGACTTCAAACTCAGAACAACGTGGTTAACTCACAACTGCAAGTCACTCATGCTAGGGACAGGCAGAAATACTGCCCAGCCAGTGAAGCCCATGTCCCACAAGCATATTTTTTTAAATTATTTTGTACCTAGTCTTTTCTCCCTCAACAGGAATGTAAAATCAAATTATGATATGATCACTACTGCCTAGGTATACTTTCACTGTGAGGTCATTAATTAATCCTATTAATCTAGAGCAGTCTTCCACCTCCAGGACCTCAGAGTGAAGCGTGGTACATAGAACATAGGACATAGAACAATACAGCACAGAACAGGCCCTTCGGCCCATGATGTTGTGCCGAACATTTGTCCTAGCTTAAGCACCTATCCATATACCTATCCAATTGCCGCTTAAAGGTCACCAATGATTCTGACTCTGCCACTTCTACAGGCAGCGCATTCCGAGCCCCCACCACTCTCTGGGTAAAAACCTACCCCTGACATCCCCCCTATACCTTCCACCCTTCCACCTTTCTGTCCCCTTGTAACACTCTGTTGTACCCGGGGAAAAAGTTTCTGACTGTCTACTCTATCTATTCCTCTGATCATCTTATAAACCTCTATCAAGTCACCCCTCATCCTTCGCCGTTCCAATGAAAAAAGGCCTAGCACTCTCAACCTATCCTCGTACAACCTATTCTCCATTCCAGGCAACATCCTGGTAAATCTTCTCTGCACCCTCTCCAAAGCTTCCACATCTTTCCTAAAGTGAGGCGACCAGAACTGCACACAGTACTCCAAATGTGGCCTAACCAAGGTCCTGTACAGCTGCAACATCACTTCACGACTCTTGAATTCAATCCCTCTGCTAATGAACGCTAATGCACCATAGGCCTTCTTAGAAGCTCTATCCACCTGAGTGGCAACTTTCAAAGATCTATGAACATAGACCCCAAGATCCCTCTTCTCCTCCACCTTACTAAGAACCCTACCGTTAACCCTGTATTCCGCATTCTTATTTGTCCTTCCAAAATGGACAACCTCAGACTTGACAGGGTTGAACTCCATCTGCCACTCCTCAGCCCAGCTCTGCATCATATCTAAGTCCCTTTGCAGCTGACAACAGCCCTCCTCACTATCCACAACTCTACCAATCTTCGTATCATCTGCAAATTTACTGACCCATGCTTCGACTCCCTCTTCCAAGTCATTAATAAAAATTACAAACAGCAGAGGACCCAGAACGGATCCCTGCGGAACTCCACTTGTAACTGGGCTCCAGGCTGAATATTTACCATCTACCACCACTCTCTGCCTTCGACCGGTTAGCCAGTTTTCTATCCAAATGGCCAAATTTCCCTCTATCCCATGCCTCCTGACTTTCCGCATAAGCCTACCATGGGGAAACTTATCAAATGCCTTACTAAAATCCATGTACACTACATCCACTGCTCTGCCCTCATCCACATGCTTGGTCACGTCCTCAAAGAATTGACTCATGACTCATGGCCCAGTGCAAACTGGAGGCCAGGTGCCAGTGTGGATTGGGTTGGAAGGACTGTTGTTTTTATTTCTCTATTTTCTAATTATCCATACAATTTGTAATGCTGAATTTTACATTTCTTTATTTTTCAATTTATTTTCCTAAGAACTTGAACTGAAGTACCTGTATCTAGGTGCCTCATACCTAAGATGGCACCACAAATGGCAACTTGTCAACTTTTCACTATATTCATTTGAGTGCATGATACAATAAAGATAATTAAATTCAATTCAATTATCTCATTGCATAATACCGATAGTAGAAGAGCCTACTCTCAGGTTGGGTCCAGAATGTGCTGTTCTGAAAAATTGTTCCAAAAACATTCTATTAACTTCTCATTTTGTCTACCATTGCTAATCTGACTTTTTTGGTCTTCCGCCATGATAATCACCGATGATAAGCTCCCATTATCTCTTCCTTTATAATCCAACCTATTGTGTTGTGACTATTATAAAATATTCTATCACATCCATTGCAATTTAGTGCCTTTACAAATTTCTCATCTTGATACAAACCATTTCTACATCTTAGTGTCCTGAACTTAGGCCATCACTCTCTCTTGGAAATGATTCTGCTTCTCACCTTCCTGAACTGATCCTTTTGCTTCATTACTTAACTTAAAACACTCTTGACATTTGTTTCTACGTATGTTTCACCAGAACACTGTTCCCACAGTGTTCCAGGTATTGACAATTGCAACCATACAGCTCCCACTCTCCAGTACAGTCACCAGTGCCCCACAAACAGGAACATCCTTATCCCACACCAACCTTTCAAGCCACATATTCATTTCTCTCATCTTATTTGTCCAATACCAATTTGTACATGACTCAGATAATAATCTAGAAGGCCCACCCCTATCAGTGTAAGTTCATTTCTAGCTCTCAGTAGATATCCCTAACCATTGTACCAGGCAAGCAATGCAGTCTTCTAGACTCATTGCTGCAGAGAACAATGTTGATCCACTGAAATATACTGTCCCTATTACATTCCACATTTCTTCCTCCACCTGAATGGCTTCTTGTACCTTGGTTAGCTCTTTCCCCCTTCAGCCCTCAAACTCAGCCAGACAAGCTGAAAAAACCTCAAAACTTGGACCATTGCAAAGGTTCCCGCCTTCTAGTTCCCTTCTCCCAACTCGCTCACAGTCATACTTTCCTTTCCCTGACTAGAGATCAAACCAAAAAACTTTTTTTCCCACTTGATGTGACTCCCTCCTGAAATAAAGTGTGTAAGTAACTTTCCACCCTCCTGATGTGTCATCGACATCACAGTATGACCTTCACTTTTGATTATGTAAATAAATATTTATTTTATATATCATATTAACCTCACTACCAGTCCCTGATTTTAAAATTTCAGAATATAATAGACCCAAACTTCCCAAACTTTTTCTCACAGATTGGCAAAGGTAGCAAAAGCAAAAGACTATCTCCTTACATTCTTTCCCCAATTTCCTAACTCACTAAACTCTGAGACCTCTCTTCAAAGTCAGACGAAGTCACACTGGGTTGCCTCTATTTCAATTTTTTTTCTTCTTCTTGCCCTAAAGAGACTCTAAATCTCTTGGTTTTGTTTTTCTCATTTTTATAGATCTCCTGGGTATTTTGTTTTCCTCTATTTTCATGCTGTGAGTTAGCTCATCACCAATGGCAGAAAAACCACTTTCGCTGGTTTCCTTAATTAACTAATTTCATCTACTCTCAAGCATACCCTACTTAAGGCTGAGTGAAAATTAGTGTTTAGGAATTTTTTAGTTACATGTTAAAAGTGAAAAATGAAGAACTAGATTTTTAGATTTTAGATTGGATTTTTAGATTTTAGATTAGATTTTTCGAGTAAGATTAAGAATTCCCTTGCTCACCAAAACCTCAGTGCTCTGCTCGGCGTTGCACTCCAACAATTGAATTGAATGTCAGTGACTCAGTGTTGCAGCTTTGTGGTGATATTGAAGAGTTAATCTGACTATTTGCAGAGTTTAATAGAAAAGGTGGACCTAACCACAGGAGACCTTTGATGGAAAAGTGGGTGTGTCACTGTCTTTGAAGTGGGAGGTACAGGTTCAAATCCCACCTGTTCTAAAGTGGCATCATAACATGTCTTCACAGGTTGACTAGAATATATCTACTTTATGACAAGATAAAGCCTCATGATTTTGCATCTCATGGCAGGATGGACCCATACAAAGATGTTTCGTAAACTCAGTTCATGTTTTTATTGCCTCAGGAGATTCTTATAAATACCCTTTAGTGGAGTCATAAAGTCTTAATCACAAGGCACAGAAGCAGACCACGGAGACCAACCAGTCCATGCCAACCATGTTCCAAACGAAACTAGACCCACTTGGCTGCACTTGGCCCATATCCCTCCAAAACTTTCCTCCTCATAAACTTATCCAGAAGTCTTTCAAGCGTTATAACTCTACCTACATCCAGCACTTTCTTGAGCAGTTCATTCCACACGCAAACAACTCTTAATGTAAAAAAAAGTTGTCCCTTATGTCCTTTGTAAATCTTTCTCTTCTCACCTTAAAGATATGTTGCCAAGTTTCAAACCCCCCCCCCCCCCACTACCCTAAGGAAAAGACCCTTGTCATCCACCTTATCTATAGCTCTCATGATTTATAAATCTCAATATGGTCACTCCTTAACCTCCTAAATTACTGGAAAAATGTCCCAGTCTTTCCACTCTATTTTTAAAACTCAGACCCTCTGTTTCTGTCTACATCGTGTAAAATCTCATTGGAACCCTTTCCAGTTTAATAATATCGTTCCTAGAGCAGGCAATATTAAATGCACACAGTACTCCAGCAGAAGCCTCACAAACATCCTGTATAACCTCAACATGACATTCCAACTCCTATACTCAGTAGTCTGAGCACTGAAGGCAAGCATGCTAAATGCCTTCTTAACTATCCTGTCTACATGTGACACAAATTTCAAAGAATTCTGTACCTGAACCTCTGGGTCTTTCTGTTCCACAGCACTGCATGAGATTAAGAATATTATATGGTGACAACAAGACCAACTTGTAGACATTTCTTCCATGGCGGAAGATCGTTAAGCAGCTCCCAAACAAGCAGAAGCATGTCTGAGATGGTGCAAAAGATTAACAATATGTTGTGTCACATCTGGCCTCACTCTAAAGATGAAAAAATAATTAATTTATTAAGTGTATGTCATTGAATTAATAATTCATTAACAAATAAGTTAATTCATTAAATGCATTGTGCAGTCAACGCTGTAGTCAGACAAGTAATCAATAAAAAATGCACAGCATAAGGGAAAAAGAAACATTGTAACTACTTCAGTCTGTGAAAAATGCCATTGTCAAGCGGGTTAAATTAAAAAGCATACACAGTTAACAAGAGGTGAGTACCAAAGCTTTTATCAATGATATTTACAGACTTGAAAGATGCTTGTGGTATGATGTCAGTGTACTTATTGCTGAGCCAGGAGGCCTGAGTTCAAGTCCCACCTGCTATAGATTTGTATAATAACATTTCTGAATGGACTGATGAAACAGGCTATATCTACAAACTGGCAGAGACCTGAGAGCATGGAAGCTTAAAGTAAGAACTAATCAGGGACAGAATACAAAATCTGCCTGAAGTACTGTCTGACCATTTTGTTGTTGAGTGATTCCTTAATGTAAACAAAGGTAATTCAACTGAACAGACAAGTTGAGGTCAAGAAGTAAATTCAATCATTGATTTGGGTTGGATCATATCTCAAAATGCTGAAAATGTGTGGCTGGAAAAGCGCAGCAGGTCAGGCAGCATCCAAGGAACAGGAGAATCGACGTTTCGGGCATAAGCCCTTCTTCAGGAATGAGGAAAGTGTGTCCAGCAGGCTAAGATAAAAGGTAGGGAGGAGGGACTTGGGGGAGGGGTGTTGGAAATGCGATAGGTGGAAGGAGGTCAAGGTGAGGGTGAGAGGCTGGAGTGGGGTGGGGGCGGAGGGGTCAGGAAGAAGATGGCAGGTTAGGAAGGGGGTGCTGAGTTCGAGGGATTTGACTGAGACAAGGTGGGGGGAGGGGAAATGAGGAAACTGGAGAAATCTGAGTTCATCCCTTGTGGTTGGAGGGTTACTAGGCGGAAGATGAGGCGCTCTTCCTCCAACCGTCGTGTTGCTATGGTCTGGCGATGGAGGAGTCCAAGGACCTGCATGTCCTTGGTGGAGTGGGAGGGGGAGTTGAAGTGTTGAGCCATGGGGTGGTTGGGTTGGTTGGTCCGGGTGTCCCAGAGGTGTTCTCTGAAATGTTCCGCAAGTAGGCGGCCTGTCTCCCCAATATAGAGGAGGCCACATCGGGTGCAGCAGATGCAATAGATGATGTGTGTGGAGGTGCAGGTGAATTTGTGGTGGATATGGAAGTATCCCTTGGGGCCTTGGAGTGAAGTAAGAGGGGAGGTGTGGGCGCAAGTTTTGCATTTCTTGCGGTTGCAGGGGAAGGTGCCGGGAGAGGAGGTAGGGTTGGTGGGGGGTGTGGACCTGACGAGGGAGTCACGGAGGGAGTAGTCTTTTCGGAATGCTGATAGGGGGGGGGGGGAAATATATCCCTGGTGGTGGGGTCCGTTTGGAGGTGGCGGAAATGACGGCAGATGATACGCTGTGCATGGAGGTTGGTGGGGTGGTAGGTGAGGACCAGTGGGGGTCTGTCCTGGTGGCGGTTGGAGGGGTGGGACTCAAGGGCAGAGGAGCGGGAAGTGGAGGAGATGCGGTAGAGGGCATCATCGACCACGTCTGGGGGGAAATTGCGGTCCTTGAAGAAGGAGGCCATCTGGGTTGTACGGATTTGGAACTGGTCCTTCTGGGAGCAGATGCGGCGGAGACGAAGGAATTGGGAATATGGGATGGCGTTTTTACAGGGGGCAGGGTGGGAGGAGGTGTAGTCTAGGAAGCTGTGGGAGTCGGTCAGTTTATAATAAATGTCCGTGTTGATTCGGTCGCCCGAGATAGAAATGGAAAGGTCTAGGAAGGGTGGGGAGGAGTCTGAGATGGTCCAGGTGAATTTGAGGTCGAGGTGGAAGGCGTTGGTAAAGTGGATGAACTGTTCAACCTCCTTGTGGGAGCACGAGGCAGCGCCGATACAGTCATCGATGTAGCGGAGGAAAAGGTGGGGGGTGGTGCCAGTGTAGCTGCGGAAGATGGACTGTTCCACATACCCTACAAAGAGGCAGGCATAGCTGAGGCCCATGCGGGTGCCCATGGCTACTCCTTTGGTTTGGAGGAAGTGGGAGGATTGGAAAGAGAAGTTGTTGAGGGTGAGGACCAGTTCAGTCAGTCAAAGGAGGGTGTCAGTGGAAGGGTACTGGTTGGTACGGCGGGAAAGGAAGAAGCGGAGAGCTTTGAGTCCTTCGTGATGGGGGATGGAGGTGTACAGGGACTGGATGTCCATGGTGAAGATAAGGCTTGGGGACTTCTTCCTTTCCCGCCGTACCAACCAGTCCTCCCAAGGGAGGACCGCAATTTCCCCCCAGACATGGTCGACGATGCTCTCCACCGCATCTCTTCCACTTCCCGCTCCTCCGCCCTTGAGCCCCGCCCCTCCAATCGCAACCAGGACAGAACCTCACTGGTCCTCACCTACCACCCCACCAACCTCCATGTACAGCGTATCATCCGCCGTCATTTCCGCCACCTCCAAACGGACCCCACCACCAGGGATATATTTCCCTCCCCTCCCCTATCAGCGTTCCGAAAAGACCACTCCCTCCGTGACTCCCTCATCAGATCCACACCCCCCACCAACCCAACCTCCACTCCCGGCACCTTCCCCTGCAACCGCAAGAAATGCAAAACTTGCGCCCACACCTCCCCCCTCACTTCCCTCCAAGGCCCCAAGGGATACTTCCATATCCGCCACAAATTCACCTGCATCTCCACACACATCATTTACTGCATCTGCTGCACCCGATGTTGCCTCCTCTATATTGGGGAGACAGGCCGCCTACTTGCGGAACGTTTCAGAGAACACCTCTGGGACACCCGGACCAACCAACCCAACCACCCCGTGGCTCAACACTTCAACTCCCCCTCCCACTCCACCAAGGACGTGCAGGTCCTTGGACTCCTCCATCGCCAGACCATAGCAACACGACGGTTGGAGGAAGAGCGCCTCATCTTCCGCCTAGGAACCCTCCAACCACAAGGGATGAACTCAGATTTCTCCAGTTTCCTCATTTCCCCTCCCCCCACCTTGTCTCAGTCAAATCCCTCGAACTCAGCACCGCCTTCCTAACCTGCAATCTTCTTCCTGACCTCTCCGCCCCCACCCCACTCCGGCCTATTACCCTCACCTTGACCTCCTTCCACCTATCGCATTTCCAACGCCCCTCCCCCAAGTCCCTCCTCCCTATCTTTTATCTTAGCCTTCTGGGCACACTTTCCTCATTCCTGAAGAAGGGCTTATGCCCGAAACGTCGATTCTCCTGTTCCTTGGATGCTGCCTGACCTGCTGCGCTTTTCCAGCAACACATTTTCAGCTCTGATCTCCAGCATGTGCAGTCCTCACTTTCTCCTCATATCTCAAAATGACAGACTTGATGGAGTATGTTAATTTTAGAAGCAGACAGGTGGCAATAAGAAACACCCAAGGCAGGAGGTGCATGCATCAACCAGCCCAACTAAGTGTTGTCAGTGTAGTGCAAGGAAGCCACAGGTTTGAAAAGCTATATTGCTAAGGAAGCCCAACCCCTCTTTTTCAGGAAGCAATGTCATTTCCAAACTGTGTGATACATCACGAAGCCTGTACAGATAAGCTGAAAACATGTTCTCAAAAGATGGCAAGATTTATAAAATAAAGAAAATAGAGACGCCTTTTCTTGGCGAGAACAAGGAACCAAGCAGGAGCTGCTGGAATGCAGGTGGAAATAAGATAGGCTTCAGGTTAGACACAGGTGCATTAGTTTCAGTTCTATCTGATGCTGAAGCATGGTGGGAAAACATGTTCCTTTTTGCCTTCATGTGTAAAACAAAATAACGAGGAGATAGAGAACTCAAAGTCATAGGAATGACTCAATGCAACTATTCTTAATATAAAGAGAAAAATCACCTGAATTTTATATGGAAACCTAAGCCAGTATCGCTCACCGTCAAGCAGAAGTGTTTGTATTGACTTATCTCTGATTTTCAGAGGAGAGAAACTAGAAAGCTAACACGATCAGCCTAAAAACATCAGAGCTAAATGTTGACAGCTATTTACTGGAAAACTGAGAACATTATACCACTTCACATTATGTTGTGAAACAATGCCATGGTGCCAGCTCACACACAAAAAAGATTCCTCACCCACTCTTGTCAAAGGTAGAGAAGGAATTTGACAATGTTCAAGCAAGAGGTTATTTGACATGAGACTGGTGCTCTGGGGTGATGCCAGTGCTATAAACTAACAGATGTATCAGAATCAGCACAGACCTTGCACAGATGAACAAAGCAGCTGAATATGGATTTCATCCGGCATGTGAATGAGAGTTTTACAAAATTTGGAACCATTCAATATTCATGAAGTCGGTTGCATTTCGTGTTTCTTTATTACACCTACACTCATTGATGTATCTAAGTTACTCACAATATTCATTATTCCATTTTGGAGGGTTTGTTTCAACAGATTATTCTTTCACATTAAATCAGTGCCAGAAATCTTCCAAAGAATAATGTCAAGCATCTGGGAAAGACTAGATGGAGTTGCATATCACATTAATGATGTCCTGTTCCAGGGATCCAATCAGACAGAACAACTTTGGAGTGCAGGTTCATAGTTCCTTGAAGGTGAAGTTGCAGGTAGACAAGGTGGTGAAACGACATTTGGAACACTTGCTTTAATTAATCAGCATATTGAGTATAGGAATTGTGATGTCACATCAAGGCTACATGACATTGCTTCTGCCACTTTTGGAATACTGTGTTCAGCTCTGGTCTCCCTGCTATAGTAAAGATGTTGCTAAACTTGAAAGGGTGCAGAAAAGATCTACAAGGGCATTTCTGGGGTTGGAGGGTTTGAGCTATAGGGAGAGGCTGAATAGGCTGGGGCTATTTTCCCCCTGCAGCATTGAAGGCTGAGAGATGACCTTATAGGCATTTATAAAATTATGAGGAGCAGGTTTTAGTGTGAATAACCAAGGTCTTTTCCCCAAGGTAAAGGAGTCCAAAAATGGAGGGTATAGGTTTAAAGTGAGAGGGAAAATATATAAAAGGGACCTAAAAGGCAAATTATTCATGCAGAGGGTGGTATGTGAATGGAATGAGCTACCAGAGGAAGTGGTGGAGGCTGGTACAATTGCAATGTGTAAAAGGTATTCAGATGAGTACATGTAATAGGAAGGGTTTAGAGGGATGTGGACCAAATTCTGGTGAATAAGACTAGATGAATTTAGGATATCTGGCTAGCATGAATGAGTTGGACCGAAGGATTTATTTCCGTATGTCTCTATGGCACAAGATTGCAAGCTACATTGCAACACCTACAGGAGGCAGGACTTTGCACAGCCATCTGCCAAGTACCTTGGTCATGTTGTGGATGGATCTGGCATAGGAGTTGCTTCACAGAAGACAAGAGAAATTAAGGAATTTCTACTTAATCGGAATGTGATTGGTCTCCAGAGAGTAAGGCATCATCTACAGGACTGGAATTTATACTCATTCTTTCAGAAACATTCAGATGGAAAATGTATCGCAGTTTACTACACATCCTGTCCACTGAGAAAGATTGATCAGAGACATGCAGTAATGAGAGAAAGAAGGTTTTCAATTTAGGGGAGATGGTGGCATTGTGATTTTGTCACTGGACTAGTATTTCTGAACCTAACTTAATCATTTGAGAGGCATGAGTTCAAATGCTAGGGGAGCTCGTGGATTTTAAATTCAACGAATAAATTGGGAAAGAAGGCTAATCTCAGTAATGGTGAGCATGGCACAATCATCATCTGATGGAAAAAATCTGTCTAGTGCACCAACGTCCTTATCTGGTTCAGACCTGCAGCAATGTGATAGACTCTTAACTGCGCTCTGAAATGGCCTGACAAACTGCTCAGTTCAGGGACAGTCAACTGATGCTTCATTCCATGAGCTTATGAGAAGTTTGCAGATCATGTTCCTGATCTTCCCGTCAAGATGGAGACAGAGCAGAAAATCTTAGTGACACTCTTTCAAGGGGTTGGCAAAGATACCTCCATGAGTAAAATGACTCAGGCTGAGAATGACAAGGTTTGATACTGAGTCATAGCATCTTTTGGGAAAATTATAGCAGATATTACATAGAAAATTGTAGCAGATGGTTTGTCCTACATCCCTGTAACAAATCAATGTAACTTTCATTAAAGCCATAAGCTTTATATTGATAAGAATCACAACTCTATCAGCAACAAGTCAGTGATAGGATGAAATCGGAGATGTATAGAAAACTGATGAAGAAAGTGCTCAGGTCAGAGAATGCTGTAACAAAGGATGGCTAGCACGCATCCAGACAGTTCCATTCTCAGGCAATAACATGAATGTAATGATTGTAATGAGGTCAGCCAGTTGAACATCGTAGAGCATGAGTTCCCTGATTGGGGCTGTTAATTTGGTCCAATCAAGGAACCCTGGCTGACAGCTAGAAAAGGGGAGTGTCAGAGATACTGACACTCTGCGAGCTGATTCTGAAGAGGCAGTACGCAAATAGGACTATTCATGTAAATAAAGGGTGACTTAGTGATGGGATACCGGCCTCTGTGGAGTTATTTCAGTGGCAATGAGAGTAAAGCTTGTTCCTGAAGAAACCTGCTTGTGACCATCTTCTTTGATCTGGTCTTAGCATTTCATACATCATGCCTTTGGGAAGTGTGCCTCATTTGATCCTGCCATTAAGGTTAGGCCCAGTATGTGGAAAGAATGCATTATTTTTTTCTGGGAAAATGACATTGTGGCAGATGAAAAGTAATGAGTAATTCTCCTGACAGCCTGCAGAGCCATAGCTTTTTATGTTATTAGGAGCCTAGCATTCACTGAGGCAACACATATTCAAACCTTTCAAGATTGTCAGGCATAGTTAAGGAATACTATGACCCTAAACTGTTTCTAAATCTGAAGCACCATCAATTTTATTCAGCAATACAAGAACCAAATGTTTGATGAGGTTAAGATGGCTGCAAGACTTTGATTTAACCCTTAATGAGATGCTTAAAGACCACTTGGTATATGGAATTAATGATATAACTACACAAAAATGCCTACTAACTGAAGCTCAACAAGACTTCAAAACAGGCATTACAATTGGCTTTATCTTGGAAAATGTGGTAAATGGCACTTATGTGTTGTACAATACTCTGATTGAAATGGACACAAAATTCATTCTGGACTCCAACCCTCAGATTTGGGCAAGACTTTGGCTAGACTGAGAACCTGTAATGGGACACCTTTGCCAGTCTGACTGAGCTTGGGGAACATTACTAGAGTGAAGGCAATTTACATTGCCTCATTCAGGATATATTCTCATAAGAGTGATCTAGGTCAGCCCACAGCGAAACCGCCAAAACAAACCCAAACTTTGGCCAAACGGTTAGCATTTTCTTCGGGATCCTGGCTGGTAAGCCATTTCAGTTGCTGCTGGTATGTAGACTAGAGACATCTACTAGAGTCCAACTAGAACTAAATTGAGTAAGGTAACTCATAAGCTGGTATGCAGGAGAGTGCACACTCTAGAAAGTCCATGTACATGTGGGCTGGAACAGTTAAATTGCTTAACAACATCAAACTCAGAACCAATCAAAATAAATATCGAGTTAAACAGCCACCCAGTCCTAATGGAGGTCGATACTGGTGCAGCTGTATCAGTGATTGTGGAACTCATCTTTAACAAAATTCACTCTGGACTCCAACCCTCACGTTTGTGCAAGACCTCGGCTAGACTCAGAACCTATAGTGGGGAACCTTTACAGATTAAGGGTGCAATATCTTCTGAAAAACAATTAGTCAGCTACCAGTGATTGTTGTCAGAGGCTTGAGCCTGGGCTTGATGGGGTGAAATTGATTGCAAAACGTTCATCCAGATTGGTTGAATATTTTTCAGTCGGAAAACGGCTGCTTGAACGAAGTCCTAATGAACTACCCAGGAATGTCTAGGCACTATCAGAGGAGACAAGGCCACCTTGCATGTTGATGAGGAAGAAATTCCACGATACTGCAAGGCCTGTCCAATGCCATTTGCAAAAGTAGAGGCAGAAATCAGGACGCTGGAAAGTGAAAGAATCATCAAAGAATTGTGGAATGTCCAGGTCAGTCCAGGTTGTGGAATGGGCAGCAGCGGCCGTACCAATTGTGAAGCCTGGTGAGTTGGTTTGCTCTTGTGGGGATTTCAAACAAATGGTAAACCATTTCTCACAGCTGGGTAAGTACCCAATCCTTTGCGTAAAGAGGTTAAACATAAAGCTGGAAAAGGGGCTGACTTTTATGAAGCTTGACATGGGCCTTATTTGATTATAGGACCACCCACATGCAACTACAGGGATAGCACCAGCAGAGTTGTTAACAGGTAGAAGACTCTGCATCAGGTTAATGCTGATCTTCCTGGATCTTGGCAGGGGAAGGGTGAAGTGGCATCAGGAATGCCAATGCTGGCCACAAGACTCCACCAAATAAGAGAGACAGTTTGGTACAGGGGGCAGAATCATATAAATGGGCCCACATGGGTCAGGGGCATGATTGATGCGAAGTCAGGACCAGTGATGTGTAACGTTCGGATAGGTTCAGTTGTTTTAAACAAACACATGGAGCATGTGAAAGCCATAAATTCGCAAAATGTGCCCTGCCTCCCAGAACATTCAAAAAGACTGCTGGAGCACATGGGTTCACCCTCTCCATCAAGTGTTGATGAGTCATCAGAATCACAGAGGAACATGACAGAAGTAGCTGCCTCAACACCTTTGCTGCTGGAAGAAAGGAGTGAAATACTACCATAACTTTCCTGGCGCAAGAAGCGAGCCCCTGTATGTTATGCACTGCCTGTATCAGACCCAAAGTTGGAGGAACCTGACCCGGTGTTAAAACGCCCCGGGACCCTTTTCAAGAAAATGGATCGGCCTATGTCCTCAGGCTCAGCCGGAGAGAGATTTAGTGACTGTAATGAGGTCAACCAGCTGAACATCATTGAGTATAAGTTCCCTGATTGGGGCTAATGATCTGGTCCAATCAGGGAGCCCTGGCTGACAGATTATAAAAAGGGTCAGAGATACTGCCACTCTGAGAGCAGACTCTGAATGAGACAGTACTAGTGTCATAAACTCTTCATATGTAAATGAAGGGTAATTTGGTGATGAGATACCAGCCTCTCTGGGGTTATTTCAGAATAGAGAGGACAAATGTCCTGAGAGTCAGCAAAGGGTGTAGTAAAATATTGAGCCATAAGAAATAGGAACATCCAATTTCCTGCATTTTCCCATTTCTCTGAATTTCTCTTATGATCATGAATCTACTTCTATTAAATATAAACAAGGAATCACAAGGACTCTGTGGCAAAGAGTTACAAAGCTTGCAACCCTCTGAGAGAAGAAATTCCTCCTCATCTCAGTCAAAACTTGGTGCCATTTTAATCGAAGAGTATACCCTCTGGTCGGAAAGTCTCCCATGAGGAGAAACATCCTGTCTGCATTTCCTCTGTTAAGCCCCTTAAGAATCCTGTATATTTCAGTGAGATCACCTCTCATTCTTCTAAGCTCCAATGAGTGGAGTCCCAACCTGTTTAGACTTTACTCACAAGCTAATCCATACCAGGGTTCATCCGAGTGAACCTTCTCTGAACTGTCTCCAATGAAGGGGCATAATATTCTGATCAGAGACCATTGTTCTCAAAATCGTTAGGGAGGTGATATCAAGCTGTATTATGGGAGCTCTTGGCCATCAGGACACAAGGGAATTATTGATATCATCTACATTTCTATCATGACCATAGGAACATTTTGGAACAGAGCTCATTGAACCCTAAGGTTTGTGGTAGTTGAATAAATATCACAACAGTGAACCCCAGAGAGGTGACAGCTGATCATAGTACAAATGCAAACTGCGAAATGTTTATTCATTCTAGTTAAATAATTAAATAATTCTTATTTCACGGTGTATATGGTTACGCTGGACCTCACTAAGATCTTTTTCTTAAATCAGGTCCCAGGCCTAATAACCTGACATCATCGGGAATTACAAAGTCTGCCAGTAGCTGATATTTTTGAACCTTGTTTACCATGTTGATAGTCGATTCCCACCCCACAAGGACAAAAGTCTTACAACTGCAGGGTCACATGTCTGAGCTGCAGTTACTTTGCAACAAATGGAATCCCAGACCTTGCCAGCTCAGATATTGGACTGTAATTAATATTTAAAAGAATTCTTCACATCATATGGATTTACCCATAGCACCAGTTAATCAAAATAGCCTCAAGCCAATGGCGAAGCTATGAGAGGAGTGTGGGCATTGAAAACATCCTGAAGAAGAATGATGATATCCAACTTGCGTTTCTGAGCTACTGTCCAAATCCATTCCAGAACAGCCCAGCTTCACCTGAACTCCTCATGAAGAGAAGACTGAAACTGCCGACTCTCCCTCGTGCATTCATGCTACGTGTGCTGGATGACGATGATTTGGAAACAATGAGGGTGAAAGAGAATGACAACTGTTCCGGTTAGATATGAAACTACAACAAATGTCACAAAACATACAGCTGACTAGACTGCCAACCAGGAGTGGCCAATTTGGAATTGAGATTGTTATGGACAAAAACCTGAACAGACACAGCAACCATTGTCCTCATGCATTCAACAGGAAATGCTATTGAGGAAGTGTGTGTTAACTTCTACACAGAACCAACCTTCAATAGTTGAAGAAATCATCAGCACAGCCAGTGTACCAGAATGCTGTGTACATAAAGGGAGTTCCAGCTGATGGCCTGATTGCTGTGCCTGCGTGACCTGTTCATGAATCTTCTGCCCAGCAGAGGCTGAGAAGCCACAGAATGCACTTGAATTTCCAATCTCCTCCAAAGTAGCTGAAGAAACTTATTCAGGCAGATGTGTGAAACCAGTGCAGTGGTTGTTGATGTGAAAAAGAAATAGGTATCCAGGATTTCAGGGGAGGTATGGTATGAGATGTGTAATCGGATTGTTTTGTACGTTAATGAGGCAAAATATGTATATGCTCAGGAAATGATGTAATGTCACATGATCTTGTTTGCTCTTTCAATCTCATGGCAAAAAGGTAATATTTTCTTTACTTTAACAAGCCAAGAACTGTGTTTACTCTTTTTTAGAATTAACTCAGCATCTAACGTAGCAAACTCAGAGCTCAAACATGATTTTATTTCTTTATGGGAGTTTAATGTTTCAGAAAATTAAGAGCTATAACAAAACAAACAGATTCCACAAACTGCATTAGTTACATTAAGATAAAGGGTAACAATTAGAGAGGAACCTTGATTATCTGAACACCTCAGACGGGGTGTATTTTGTTTGGATAATCGAATGTTTGGATAATCAAATGTTTGGATAATCGAATGCCCGATAACACAGTTTAGCCAAGCATCGGGACCTTGCAATCTTGTCCAGATAATCCGAAATTCAAATAATCGAATGCCGGGTAATCGAGGTTCCTCTGTATACAATCATAGAACCATAAAGTCATACAACATGGAAATAGACCCTTCGGTCCAACTAGTCCATGCTGATCATAATCCCAAAATAAACTAGTCCCACCTGCTTCCACTTGACCCATATCCCACCGACATTTCATGTTCATGTACTTATCTGTCATAGAATCATAGAGATGTACAACATGGGAACAGACCCTTCGGTCCAACCCATCCATGCAGACCAGATAATCCAACCCAATCTAGTCCCACCTGCCAGCATCTGTCCCATATCTCTCCAAATCCTTACTATTTATATACCCATCCAAATGCCTTTTAAATGCTGCAATTGTACCAGCTTCCACCACTCCCTAAGGCCAGCTCATTCCATACACTAACCAGTCTCTGTGTGAAAACGTTGCCCCTTAGGTCTTTTTTATATCTTTCCCCTCTAGCCCTAAACCTATGCCCTCTAGTTCTGGTCTCCATGACCCCAGGGAAAAGACTTTGTCTATTTATCCTACCTATGCCCCTCATGATTTTACAAACCTTTATAAGGTCACCCCTCATCCTCCGACGCTCCAGGGAAAACAGCCCCAGCCTGTTCAGCCTCTCCCTATAGCTCAAATCCTCCAACCCTGGCAACATCCTTGTAAATCTTTCCTGAACCCTTTCAAGTTTCACAATATCTTTCCGATAGGAAGGAGACCAGAATTGCACGCAATATTCCAACAGTGGCCTAACCAATGTCATGCACAGCTGCAACATGACCTCCCAACTCCTGTACGCAATACTTGACCAATAAAAGAAAGCATACCAAACACCTTCTTCACTATCCTATCTACCTGCAACTCCACTTTCAAGGAGCCATGAACCTGCACTCCAAGGTCTCTTTGTTCAGCAACACTCCCTTGGACCTTACCACTAAGTGTACAAGTCCTGCTAAGATTTGCTTTCCCAAAATGCAGCACCTCGCATTTATCTGAATTAAACTCCATCTGCCACTTCTCAGCCCATTGGCCCATTTGGTCAAGATCCTGTTGTAATCTGAGGTAACCCTCTTCGCTGTCCACTACACCTCCAATTTTGGTGTCATCTGCAAACTTACTAACTGTACCTCTTATGCTAATTTCCAAATCATTTATGTAAGTGACAAAAAGTAGAGGACCCAGCACTGATCCTTGTTGCACTCTACTGGTCATAGGCCTCCAGTCTGAAAAACAACCCTCCACCATCACCCTCTGTTTTCTACCTTTGAGCCAGTTCTGTATCCAAATGGCTAGTTCTCCCTATATTCCATGAGATCTAAGCTTACTAACCAGTCTCCCATGGGGATACTTGTCGAATGTCTTACTGAAGTCCATATAGATCACATCTACCACTCTGCCCTTATCAATCCTCATTGTTACTTCTTTAAAAAACTCAATCAAGTTTGTGAGACATGATTTCCCACGCACAAAGCCATGTTGACTATCCCTAATCAGTCCTTGCCTTTCCAAATACATGTACATCCTGTCCCTCAAGATTCCCTCCAACAACTTGCCCACCACCGACATCAGGCTCATCGGTCTATAGTTCCCTGGCTTGTCCTTACTACCCTTCTTAAACAGTGGTACCACGTTAGCCAACCTCCAGTCTTCTGGCACCTCACCTATGATACAAATATCTCAGCAAGAGGCCCAGCAATCACTTCTCTAGCTTCCCAGAGAGTTCTGGGGTACACCTGATCAGGTCCTGGGGATTTATCCACCTTTAACCGTTTCAAGACATCCAGCACTTCCTCATTTGTAATCTGGACATTTTGCAAGGTGTCACCAGACCCTCAATTTCTTTAGTCATCCAGCATTCCCTGTACCTACCAGCCTTTCCTTTCACCCTGACAGAATATACATTCTCTGGATTCTCGTTATCTCATTCCTGACGGCTTCCTATTTTCTAGCTGTCCCTTTACCTGCGAACATCTGTCCCCAGTCAGCTTTTGAAAGTTCTTGCCTAATACGGTCAAAATTGGTCTTTCTCCAATTTAGAACTTCCAATTTTAGGTCTGGTATATCATTTTTCATCACTATTTTATACTTAATGGAATTATGGTCGCTGGCCCCAAAGTGCTCCCCCACTGACACCTCAGTCACCTGCCCTGCCTTATTTCCCAAGAGTAGGTCAAGTTTTGCACCTTCTCTAGTAGGTACATCCACATACTGAATCAGAAATTTTTCTTGCACACACGGTGGCACGGTGGGCGGCACGGTGGCGGTGGGCGGCACGGTGGCACAGTGGTTAGCACTGCTGCCTCACAGCGCCAGAGACCCGGGTTCAACTCCCGCCTCAGGCGACTCTCTGTGTGGAGTTTGCACATTCTCCCCGTGTCTGCGTGGGTTTCCTCCGGGTGCTCCGGTTTCCTCCCACAATCCAAAAATGTGCAGGTCAGGTGAATTGGCCATGCTAAATTGCCCGTAGTGTTAGGTGAAGGGGTAAATGTAGGAGTATGGGTCTGGGTGGTATACGCTTCGGCGGGTCGGTGTGGACTTGTTGGGCCGAAGGGCCTGTTTCCACACTGTAAGTAATCTAATCTAATCTTAACAAATGCCCCTCCATCTAAACCTTTAACACTATGGTAGTCCCAGTCTATGTTTAGAAAGTAACATAGTAATCCCCTACTATAACCACCCTATTATTCTTACAGATAGCTGAGATCTCCTTACAAGTTTATTTCTCAATTTCCCTCTGACTATTAGGGGGTCTATAATACAATCCCAATAAGGTGATCATCCCTTTCTTATTTCTCAGTTCCACCCAAATAACTTCCCTGGATGTTATTTCCGGGAATATCCTCCCTGAGCACAGCTGTAATGCTATCCCTTATCAAAAATGCCACTCCCCCTCCTCTCTTGCCTCCCTTTCTATCGTTCCTATAGCATTTGCATCCTGGAACATTCAGCTGCCAGTCCTGCCCATCCCTGAGCCAGGTTTCTGTAATTGCTATGATATCCCAGTCCCATGTTCCTAACCATGCCCTGAGTTCATCTGCCTTCCCTGTTTGGCTCCTTGCATTGAAATAAATGCAGTTTAATTTATTAGTCCTCCCTTGTCCCTGCCTGCCTTCACTCGCTTCTGTTCTCAACTGTACCAGTCTCAGATTGACCTCTTTCCTCACTATCACTCTGGGTCCCACTCCTCACGCCCCCCCCCCCCCCCCCCCCCACCTTACTTGTTTAAATCCTCCCAAGCAATTCTAGCAAACTTCCCTGCCAGTGTATTAGTCCCCTTCCAATTTCAGTGCAATCTGTCCTTCTTGTACAGGTCACTTCTACCCCAAAAGAAATTCCAATGATCCAAAAATGTGAATCCTTCTCCCATATACCAGCTCCCCAGCCTTGCATTCATCTGCTCTATCCTCCTGTTCTTGCCCTCACTAGCTCATACCACCAGGAGTAATCCAGATATTACTACCCTTGAGGACCTCCTTTTTAAATTTCTGCCTAACTCTCTGTAATCTCCCTTCAGAATCTCAACCTTTTCCCTTCCTATGTCGTTGGTTCCAATGTGGACAATGACCTCTTGCTGGCTCCTCTCCCCCGTGAGAACATTCTGCACCCTCTGAGACATTCTGCACATTCTGAGACATCCTTGATCCTGGCACTAGGGAAGCAACACACCATTCTGATTTTTCGCTGCTGGCCGTGGAAACGTCGGTCTGTACCTCGGACTAGACAATCCCCTAACACAATTGATCTCTTGGAACCCGATGTACTCCTCATTGCATTAGAGCCAGTCTCCATACCAGAAACTTGGCTGTTCGTGCTATGTTCCCCTGAGAATCCATCACCCCCTATATTTTCCAAAACAGCACACCTGTTTGAAATGGGTATAGCTACAGAAGACTCCTGTACTGACTGCTTACCTCTCTTACCTTTCCTGGAGTTAACCCAGCTGTGTGACTGTCTCTGAGACTTTCCCCCCTTCCTATAACTGCCATCCATCACATATTCTTGCTGTTGCAAATTTCTCATTGCTTCTAACTGCCTCTCTAACCAATCCACTCGATCTGATAAGATTCGCAACCAACAGCATTTATTGCAGATATAATCCGCAGTATCCCTTAAACTCTCTTTAAACTCTCACATCTGACAAGAAACACATATCAGTATACTAAAGGCCATTTTTGCTCCTTCACAATCTACAGACCCAGAAAATAACACTGTCTTATTCCTCTACAAAATACTGCCCCAGGTTAGATTAATAGTTACGGCTTATATTTTAAGTTTAATCGAGTCTTTTAAATGTTGTAACTGTATCCACGTGCACCACTTCCTCTGGAATTTCACTTCACACACAATCCACACTTTGTGTAAAAACATTGCCCCATGTCTTTTTTAAATCTTTCTCCTCTCACCCTCAAAATGTGCCCTCTAGTCTTGAAATCCCCTACTTTAGGGAAAAGACACCTAACATTCACCTTATCTCTGGTCCTCAAGATTTTATAAACCTCTATCAGGTCAGCCATCAACTTCCTATACTCCAGTGAAAAAAAAGTCCCAGCCTATCCTTACAACTCAAACCCTCCATTCCTGACAACATCCTGGTAAATCTTTTCTGAACACTCTCCAGCTTAATATATATAACAAGGTGACCAGTTTCTTTTAGATTAGATTCCCTACAGCATGGAAACAAGCCCTTTGACGCAACAGATCCACACCAACCCTCCAAAGAATAAACTACCCAGACCCATTTCCCTCTGACTAATGCACCTTAGACTATGGGCAATTTAGCATGGCCAATTGACCTGACCTGCACATCTTTTGGACTATGGGAAGAAAACAGGCCACCCAGAGGAATCCCATGGAGAACGTGCAAACTCCACACAGATAGTTGCCCAAGCTGGAATCAAACCCGAGTCCCTGGTGCTGTGAGGCAGCAGTGCTAACCACTGAGCCACCCTAATGTTGTCTGTATTATGTTAACCTATTTTCTTTCTCTTAACCTTTTTTCCTGATCAACATGTTCAGAAATGTTATTACAATCTCTGGAGCAGGTGAGACTTGAACTCAAGCCTCCCTTATCCAGGGCACAGGTACTACCGCTGTGCCACAAGAGTAGAAGGAAAATCAACTTGTTGTGTTGAAATATAAACACAGCAGCGTTTAACAGCATAAACTTTAACAGTATAAACAGATAACCTGAACAAATGGCAGCAGTGGGATTTGAACTCACACCTTCTGAGAGACTGAAGCCTTAATCCAGCACCTTAGACCACTCGGCCACACTATCAACCACTCTTAGTATTGGATACAGCACTCTAGATGAGACCTCAATATGATGTAATTATCTTAAATAATAAACAATGTCAGGGTAGACTCTGATAGCTGACTGCTGCAGCTTGGAAACGGGATGAGCATGTAGGTAGATGGATAATAGCCTACCTGCAGTTTGTCACCTTTCAGTCATCACCAGAAGTGGACAAACCTTTTGTCCTGCCATGAATTGAGGCTTTTAAGTGGCTAATTAATCAGAATTTAAGGGTGTAATCCAACCACTGCTGGGGCTAACTCAGCTGGAGGAAGGCCTGTCACCATTCAGCATGCACAGTAGGCAGGTTGTAACTTGCAGGGAGGGGCTGAAGTGATCCCTTAAAGGCACTGAGTTCATAGTCAAAGAATTTGACATCGTGAAGGAGAACCCATTGAGACCCATTCCCTCGCCCCCCCTACCCTTACTGCCAACCTGTCTGCAAACCCCAGCCTACGAGCGTCCTCCTGATACCATCTTTCTTATGAGATGTTACATTAAAGTCAATCTGCCTCCTCCAATGAATGTGAAAAGATATCTTGGCACCATGTGGAGAAGAAACAGGAATTAATTCTGACCATGAAGTGTGGAGATAATCATGGCTATTACGTCCTCTCCTCTTGCTTTGGCCTAAAGCTGCTGGCTGCAAATGGAAACATAGAAATGTAGAAAATATTACATTAAGGGATGTTCATAGCCTAGTGGTGTTACTATTGTACTATTAACCCAAACACCAGCTCATTTTCTAGGACCTGTGCTCAAATCGCATCCAGGCAGGTGGTGGAATTTGAATCTGATAGAAATCTGGAATTCAGATGACCATAAAACATTTGTAGATTGTCCGGAAAAATCCATCTGATTCACCAATGTCCTTTTGGGAAGGAAACAGCTATCCTAATGTGGTCTGTCTTACGTATGGTTCCAGACCCACAGCAATGTGATCCCACAATGTCCATGGACCATGCTGTGAAATTTTGAGTACTGTGGACCAAGATGGAGGACTGGAAGAGCAAGCAGTGAGCTGGAGCTAGCAGGTACCTGCTCAGACTTTCATGTCAGAAATTGTTGCCTCCACCACATGGGAGAATATCAAATAGCATATAAATGAGGTGAGAGGAGGTAGTAATGAGATGGTAGGACCTAGCTTCTAACTCTTCACCAGTGAGAATCTCACATTGCTGTTCAGATCTGATGGAACTTAGACTCTCTTTTCTTGACGCTGAGAATCCCATTCTTGCCATATTTTCTCGCTGATACATCCATGCTCACAACATCAAGGACCTGGAAAAATTCGGACCAGCATGTTTAATCCGTCTTACTCCATCTACAGCCATTGCAATATTGATTCATCAGAAACTGTGGAAACTTTGGAATTTCTGAGTAGTCCATTAAAATAAAGCCAAGTATAGCTCCTTGGAGGATTAAATTATATTTTCCTGTCAAATCCATGATTGCTGATGCCAAGCTTATTGTATTGCCTGTTTGAGTATGCAAAACAGCAGCTACTAAATCTTCACTATTTCAGTTCAGACAAAGCATTTTCAAAGTAACAGTAAGAATTAAGAGGTGCATTATTGTTGTATGGCATTTTGATTGTTTATTATGAAGGGCACACATTGTGAAAGGCTTACAATTTCTGCTCTAGATTCAGTTGTATGCTGACTTCTGCTCCTATGTCTTATGAGCTTTTGGTATATGGGCCTAACCAGGGTGGTAGTGAGGAATACCATTAGCAGTATCCACTGTCATGATTTCATATGGATTTGTAGGGGGCAGAATAGCTTAGAATCTCAAAGGAGTGAGACAATTATTTGATTCTCATTCATTCTGGAGCAATGTGTTTCATATCTGTGCCATAACTGTATAGAGTCATAAAGATCTTGGAGAAAGTGAGGACGGCAGACGCTGGAGATGAGAGTTGAGAGTGAGGTGCTGGAAAAGCACAGCAGGCCAGGCAGCATCCGAGGAGCAGGAGAATCAACTTTTCAGGCATAAGCCCTTCATCAGGGATGAAGGACTTAATCGTGAAATGTCGATAAATTATATATTGTCAATTACACGAGGTTCTCTAGTTAGACCAGGGAGTGGTTTTCCTCTCCAACACTAGACCAAGTGGGTTCTGTATTTTCCTATGTTTAAAGAGTGGCATGGGCAGCATGGTGGCTCAGTGGTTAGCACTGTTGCCTCATCTGGGTTTGAGTCCACCCTTGGGCGACTGTCTGTGTGGAGTTTGCACACGCTCTGCCTGTCTGCATGGGTTTCCTCTGTTTGCTCCAGTTTCCTCCCAGTGTTGGTCCAAAGATGTGCATGTTCGGTGTATTGGTCATGATAGATTTTCCATAGTGTCTGGGGATGTGCAGACTAAGTGGATTCGCTTTGGGAAATGCAAGGTTATAGGGATAGGGGAGTTAGGCGGGTCGGGTGGGATGCTCTTTGGAGAGTCAGTGTGAACTCAATGGGCCAAATGGCCTGCTTCCATAGTGTAGGGATTATTTGGTTCTAAAGAGGATATTGGAAGCCAGCCTTCATTATGAGCAATATCTAGCATGGCTGGACAGTAGACCTCAACAAGAGAAAGTTAAATAATTTCTCGATTGAAAAGGCTTCATTAATAAGATTAAGCTTTGGTTGCAAGCACAGACACGTCCATGGAAGTTAGCTTCTTAGTGTCCTACAGGAAATTATTTTGGCAAATCTCAACAATTCCGAGACAGTTCAAAACTTCCCTTACTTTGCATCAATTGGCAACCTCATGAAACATAATCACAAGATTGGACAGAAAAGGGCAGAATCTTATAGGGGGCTGAACTTTATGGATTATTATGAAAAGTATGTCAGAATCCAATTTAATATCTGGTGAAACCGAACTTTGGGAATTACTCTGCATTTCTTTACTCAAATTCAAGTTAAGGTGAGATTCTTATTGGCCAGTGGTGAGTTTCCTATTCAGGGGATTATTGCTTGTTAGTAATGATATGAACTGCATGTTTTCAAAAAAAAAACCATCGGTATTCCATTTTCTATCCTATCCCACCACTAGAAATTGCTGAGAATTCTCAACATGGAAGTTAAAGCAGGTACCTGGTAACTTTAGCTCTCTGCTTGTTCCAGATGGTCTCCATGTTGGACACTAGGCATTGATATCTCAGGCAATGCTCTGTGGGCATCAGTTACTAGCACCCTATGTCCATGGACATTGGCATTAGACGTGTGCCAGCCTCTGAGAGCCCTGATGCCACATCTCCAGTCCACGTCCAAGACTTTTCTGTGCTGCATCTCAGGCTATACTGGTAACTCTCATTGTAAAGTTGCAGCAAGAATACCATGTGCTCAAGGACACACACCCAGCTCATGGACTGGACCAGTCTAAGTTTCTGGCTTGTTCACTTGCCCTATGAATATCCTGAAGAAGGGCTTATGCCCGAAACGTTGACTCTCCTATTCCCTGGATGCTGCCTGACCTGCTGCGCTTTTCCAGCAACACATTTCCAGCTATGAATATCCATGCCCTTTAAACCTACCTGGATGCTCACAGCATCTCTGCCCTGCCTTGACCTTTTGGACCTTTCCCCTCAGCCAGAGAAACCAGGCTCAGAATAATGTTGCCTTGCCAGTTAGCACATCACAAAGCCGCAAATATTGTCTTGGTGTGAGCAGACTTCAGTCAAGTCAAGGTAGATAGCCTATGTTCAGGGAATGCCATCGCAGTAAGCCAAGAGCAGCCTCCAATACCAGTCCAGGGGCCTGACCACAGTCAGTCAGTCGCTAGAGCTGGTTAGAATCAGGATCCTGGAATGAAATATCAGCAGCCAAACCCCACCAAACGCTTCGTGCCAACCTGCAGCAGAAAGAGGCAGACACTAAAGGAAATAAAACTGGGTGGTACAGATATTACTTCTAGTGCTGGCAGAGAGGTGTCCCATGCAAGTGAGTTGGCAGTATAGAAGGCAGCAGGTTTAGTGGTGCCAGGAGAAGATATTACAGCCGATAGTGAGAATGGTAGAGTATATGCCTTGATGGGAGCTTTGTACAGTAGCAGAGTTAGAGAATGCATAAGATAGCGTGGGGGGGTGGTGGGGGGAGAAGATGGTGACACTTACCCTGGGTGGGATGGGGGCGGTGGTGGGGAGGGATGTAATTGACCTGCTTCTCACAGCACTCCTTTAGATAGATATGACTGCACTGACCTTTGAACAGGCTGACATGGTCTGGGATCGTTTCATCCCCTACATGAAAAGTAGTGTACCAATTTAACTTTCTCTGTTATGACCAGGGTTAGGATTAGGGTTAGGATTAGGATTCGGAACAGCTTCAAGTACAATGCGACCTTGTAAAGATGGAGCCAGCATACTCTGGCGGCAGTGAGCTGTTCTGGGTACAGTGAGTGGTAAAATGGGTCTCGTAACAGATGGGACGGGCATCATGGGAGGAGGATAGGCAATAAATGAGGCAAGTTTGCTAAGATGCAGTGAGAAAACCTGCTCAGCCTCATAGAAAGAAACCCTTCATGAAAATCTTTTAAACTGACACTAGGCCGAAAGAATGTAAGATTCAGCCCGATGTATCAGTCTGTTGCACTTCTCAGGTGCTATCCTAATGCTGGAATATGATTGCGACATGGTCCAGAAATTCATCAAATAAATTCTCCTCATAAACCTCCACACTTCGTTCCACTACTTGAAGACACTCCTTAAAACCTTCCTCCTGCACTAACATCTCCTTGTTTGGCTTCACATCAATTATCCTTCACCCCTCTTAGAATGTTTTACTGTGTTAATGGCAGTGCAAGAATTGCAGTTGTTGTTGTTGAACCTGCTGACTGGTGAGATAGCCACATAAAGAGCCCTGTGATTCATCCAAGGCCTTAATGCACAAAAACTTAAAATTCCCTCAGGTCTATCAGCTTTATCTCTCGTTATTCAAGGCTGTCCAAAGAACCCAAAAGATGAGAGCATCATGGAACAACACCATAAAAGTGTCTAGTCATTGCACGTGTGGCTCTGCATCATAGTTGATCGTGGTGACTTTGGGAGCTATTGTCTTGGAATACTTGACAGTGTTAAAAACACAATATAGATATAACTTGTTGCTGTTAAATCCTAACAAACATTGCCCAACTTGTCTACTTCCTGAACATGTGTTGAGTGGCTGTGGATTGAATCAGATTCTGTGTGCCTTCCAATTAATTAAGTTGTTTCTTTGGCTCTCTCTGCAACATTTGAATGTGATGAATTTACTTTGGTCGCCAATCAGAGTCAATTGTGGATGTTCTGGATGAATTGAGCTGGATTTCCACTGATTAAAAGAGAGCAATGAGATAGCATTTTATGAGATAGCATTTCCCAAATCAAACATAGCACTATGAGGTATTGTGATTGACTTAAAAAGATAGTTAAATACCTTCCTCCTTACAATGTCACGAATGTAGAAGGGGTCTTACCTCATAATGTGCACCAAACCTCTATGTTTTACCCACCCACTCAACCATACCACACCTCCCCAGCTGCACACACATACTTTCTTCTATACATTCCCACACAAGCAGACACACAATCATTCACTCCCACATACACTCATTCCCTCACTCCGACGCTCAATCCCACACACACACACTCACACCTTTACACACACACACACTTCACACACTTATTCACTCACAGAAATCCCCCCCATGCATACGCACTCCCACTCACACCTTCATTCCCACATACATCTTCACACCTTCACTCCCATGTACACACTCATTCCCATGCCTTTCCACATACACCCTCCCATACATTCCCACACACACACTCTCTCTCTCCCATACAAACAGTTAAAAATCACACAGCAGTAGATTATAATCCAACAGGTTTATTCGGAAGCACGCACACACACTCACTCCCATGCATTCCGTTACCCATCCACACACTCAATCCTACACACACACACACTCTCATTTCCATTCATTTCCAGTTAAGCATACTCACTCCCTACTCTTACAGACACACACACACACAGATATCAACGTACCTCCAACTATTTTATAAACAGAACTGCTCTCAAAACATTTGGTGCCATGAATACAAGTTAGAATGAAGAAAATGGCATATGAACATGTGCTTAGAAGCTTCCTGTGATATTTTTTGCTCAGAGAAAAATAATTTATCAGAAAATAATAGAGACTTATTTATTGAGCAGTGGAGTAGAACACGTAACATCAGATAAGTGGTCCACTCTGCAATACTCTTCTGCAGTCACTTGTCACAAACACCAGGCCCTGTCTATAACTTAGAGCTAGACGTCCTGGGCCCAGTTATTAATACAGGAGTAATTCCAGGAGACACAGAAAAAATTCATCTCAAGCAAAAGGAAGCATACTAAAGGGAGGATGTGGCAGCCATGGCTGACTAGGGAAGTCAGAGACAGCATAAAAGCAAAAGAGAAAACATACAATGTGGTGAAGGGCAGTGGGAGCCCAGAGGATTAAGAAGACTACAAGGACCAACAAAGGACAACAAAGAAAGAAATAAGGAGTGAGAAGATTAAATATGAGGGTAAGCTAGCTGGTAATATTAGGAAAGATTGCAGAAGTTACTTTAGATCTATAAAGAGCAAAAAAAAGGCAAAAGTGTGGCATTAGGCCACTGGAAAATGATGCTGAAGAAGAAGTAATGGGGAATAAAGAAATAGCTGAGGAACCGAATGAATACTTTGCATCAGTCTTCATAGTGGAAGATGTGAGTAGTATCCCAAAAATTCAAGAGAATCAGGGGGTAGAGATCAATGTGGTGGTGATCACCAAGGAGAAGGTGCTAGAGAAACTGAAAGGTCTGGACATGGATAAATTGCCTGGATCAGATAGGCTATACCCTAGAGTCCTGAAGGAGATAGCTGATGAGATATTTGAGGCTTTAGTAGTGATCTTTCAGGTATCACTGGAGTAAAGGAGGGTCCCAGAGGACTGGAAAATTGCTAATGTAACCTCCTTTTTTTTTAGAAGGGAGTAAGGCAAAAGATGGGAAATTAAAGGCTGATTAGCCTGACTTCAGTCGTTGGTAAGGATTTGGAGTTCATTGTGAAGAATGAGATTTTTGAATGCTTGACGTGCATGGTAAAATATGGCAAAGTCAGCATTTTTCCATCAAGGGGAGGGCATGCCTGACAAACAGTGACTCAACGGTTAGCACTGCTGCCCCAAAACACCAGGGACCCAGGTTCAATTCCAGACTCGGGCAACTGTCTATGTGGAGTTTGCACATTCACACCGCATCTGTCTGGATTTCCTCCAGGTGCTCCGGCTCCCTCCCACAATCCAAAGATGTGCAGGTTAGGTGAATTGGCCATACTAAATTGTCCAATAGTGTCCAGAGATGTGTAGGTTAGGTGCATTAATTAGGGGAAATGTAGAATAATAGGGTAGGTGAATAGGTCTGGGTAGGTTACTCTTCGAAGGGTCGGTGAGGACTTGTTGGGCCAAATGGCCTGATTCCACCCTGTAGTCAAGATTGGAGTGATGCTGGAAAAGCTCAGCAGGTCAGACAGCATCCAAGGAGCAGGAAAGTTGATGTTTCAGGCAAAAGCCCTTCATCAGGAATAAATCCACCCTGTAGGCATTCTTTGATGAATTCTTTGAGGAAGTAATGAGCAGCTTAGACCAAGGAGAGCTAATGGATGTTATCTAACTGGATTTCCAAAAGGACCTTGATAAGGTGCTGCACAGGAGGTTGTTGAGTAAGATAAGAGCCCATAGTGTTAGAGGCAAGGTGCTAACATGGATAGAAATGTGGCTATCTACAGAGAGCAAAGAATGGGGATAAAAGGGTCCTTCTCAGGAATGAAGCCGGTGATTGGTGGTGTTCTATGAGGGACAGTGTTGGGACCACAACTTTTCACATTATATATTAATGATGTAGATGAAGGGACTGAGGGCATTCTGGCTAAGTTTGCAGAGGATACAAAGATAGGTAGAGGGACAGGCAGTATTGTGGAGGAGGAGAGGCTGCAGAAAGACTTGTACAAGTTAGAAGATTGGGCAAAGAAGTGGCAGATGAAATACATGTGGGAAAGGGTGAGGTCATGCACTTTGGTAGGATGAATAGAATAAATGGGGAGAAAATACAGAAGTCTGAGGTGCAAAGAGACTTGGAAGTCCTAGTCCAGGTTTCTCTTAAGGTAGACTTGCAGGTTGGGTCAGTAGTTAGGAAGGCAAATACAATGTTGTGATTCATCTTGATGCAACTAGAACATAAAAAAAAGGGGTTGTACCTTTGAGGCTTTATAAGGCTCTGATCTGACCATATTTAGAGCATTGTGAGCAATTTTGGGCCCCATACCTCGAGAAGAATGTATTAGCTCTGGAGCAGGACCAGAGGAGGTTCACAATATTGATCCCAGGAATGTAAGGCTTAACATATGAGGAATGTTTGAGGACTCTGGGACTATACTCAATGGAGTTTAGAAGGATGAGGGGGATTTGATCGAAACTTACAAAATATTGAATGGGCTTGGACAGAGTCGACGTTGGAAAGACGTTTCCATTGGCAGGAGAGATGAGGTCCCAAGTACACAGTCTTAGAGTAAAGGGAAAACCCTTTAGAATGGAGATAAGGCAAAACCTCTTTAGGCAGAGAGTGGGGAATCTGTGGAATTCATTGTTACGGAAGGCTGTGGAAACCAGGTCATTGAGTGAATTTAAAACAGAGGTAGATAGTTTCTTAGTTGCCTAGGGCATCAACAATTATGGGGAGAAAGTGGGAAAATAGGTTTGAAAAACTGACCAGCCATGATTGAATGGTTGAGCAGACTTAATGGGCTGAATGGTCTAATTTCTGCTGATATATCTTATCATCTTAGCCCTGGGTCTTACTGTTGGTCCTTGCAGGAAGATGCCTGTGTATGCACCTCAGGATGTCTGACTGTGTTAAATGATGCAACTTACTCTTTTTCAGATATTGATGCATTAACAGAAATAACCTGAGAGAGGTAGAGCTTTTTTAGACGTCTCCTTCCTCTGCAACTCAGTCCCAAAGACACCATGGGAGCAGGAGCGTCAAGTCGTGTGAAGTGCTTAGGAAGTTATGGATGGAAAATCAAACAAGATTGGCTGATTCCCTTGTTTGGGGGGCATTCTGTGTGGCACAGATTGGCAAACAGGAGGAACTTTATGCTCCAAATCTGTGGTCAGGCTACCAGGATGCGTTATGGGGTGTATGAAGAGGAGTCTCACCACACAGTGGGCCATCCCCACTGGCTAAGGCCTTTACAGCCACTAAATGGTGTCTCAAAGGTCTCAATAGGCATAGGTAGGGAGATAAAATAATGGTTTAGGATTAGGATTGATTTGGGATTTGGAATTGGGATTGGGATTGGGATTGGGAAGGAGAAGGGGAATAGGACTGGGAAGGGGAATAGGAATGGAAATGACATCTCCCACTATCCCAATGGATTCTAAGCCACAGCCACCTTTTAGCCCACCCCAAACGTAGCACAGCATTCCAGCAAATGGTTCAAATCAACTTATTTAATGGATAAGATTCACTGAAGTTAGACTTGTCTGCTATTTTGTTACTCTGATTAAACTCTACATTTACAGACGTGATTATTTTGCTATTTTTCCATGAAATATTGTTTAGATTGTTTGAAAAGTTTGTTCCTGAAATGCAGATATGACTATCTGGTCCAGCATTTCTCATTTATTTCGTATTGCCCTTGAAAAAGTGGTGGAATTCTATCCTGCATCACTGCAGGTGATGGTATTGTTATACGGTCACCCGATTTATTAATCTAGAGATCCAGGTATTCATCTGGTGCCCCAGGTTCAAGGTGGAATTTAAATTCGAGAAAACATCTCAAAGTATCAGGTGATGATAGCGAAATGTTTGTTGTAAAAACCCTAGTTCACTAATATCTTTCAGAGAAGGAAATCTGCCATCCTTATCAATCTTTATCCTTACCCTGACCTACATGTGACTCCTGACCCACAGCAATGTGGTTGGTTCTTCACTGCCCTCAGAAATGGTCCAGAAAGTCACCTAGTTCTAACAATTGCTGGAAAGTCTCCAAGAAATGAAAATGTACGGATCACCTGGTATTGACTGGACATGACAATGACAAAACAGCCCTCTCAACTCTAAAAGCTTCTCTCTGAGCATTGGTGCCAAAATTGGGAGGGCTGTGACATAGAATTGTCAAACAATAGCCTGATTTAGTCATACTAATGGAACCATAACTTACACACAATAGCACACTCCACTATCACCATGGGTCAGTCCTGTTGGTATACCCAGCCAAGGTAGCAGCACAATGATATACAGTAAGGATAGAGTTGCCCTGGTGGTGGGTGGGGGATATTATCAAAACTAATTCTGGAATTAATGAAGTCCTGTGACGCCGGGTCAAACATGGGCAAGGAAACCTCCTGCTCATTACCAGTTCTACTCTCCCTCAGTTTATAAATCAGTACCCTTCCGTGTTGAGCACCACAGGAGGGAAGAAGTGAATGTACTCTTGACAGATTTGTAGACAACATGAAAATAGGTCGAAAGACAGGTTGCAAGAGGGATACAGTTTACAGGGAGATACAAGTTAAGTAAGTGGATAAAACATTGACAAGTGGAGTATAATTTGTGAAAATGTGAAGTTGTTCATTTCGAAGGGAGAACAAAAGAACAGTATTATTTAAATACAGAAAGCTCCACCAGCAAGGGACTTGGGAGTACATAAAACACAGAAAGCAAGCACAGAGATGCAGCAGGTAATCGGGAAGGCTGATTGAATGTTTACCCTTATTTCAAGTAGGATGGAATGTAATAGTAGGGAAATCTTACTACAACTGTCCAAGGTGCTGGTGAGGCCACATCAGGAGTCCTGTGGGCAGTTTTGGTCCCCTTATTTAAGGGAAGGTATGGTTTCATTGGAGGCAGCTCAGAGAAGGTTCAGCATGCGGATCCCTGGTTTAGAGGGATTGTCTTATGAGCAAAGGCTAAACAGGTTGGGACTCTACTCGCTGGAGTTTCAGAGAATGAGAGGTGATCTTATTGAAACATATGGGGATTCTTAAGGGACTTGGCAGGATAAATGCTGAGAGGATGTTTCCCCTCATGAGAAAGTCTAGGACCAGAGGCATTGTCACAGAATAAAGAGGTGCCAGTTTAAAATTGAGATGAAGAGGAATTTCTGCTTTTAGAGTGCTGTGAGGACAGAGTCATAGAGTCATAGAGATGTACAGCACAGAAACAGACCCTTCATGCTGACCAGATATCCCAACCCAATCTAGTCCCACCTGCCAGCATTTGACCCATATCCCTCTAATCCCTTCCTACTCATATACCCATCCAGATGCCTTTTAAATATTGCAATTGTACCAGCCTCCACCACTTCCTCTGGCAGCTCATTCCATACACGTACCACTCTCTGCATGAAAAAGTTGCCCCTTAGGTCTCTTTTATATCTTTTCCCTCTCACCCTAAACCTATGCCCTCTAGTTCTGGACTCCACCACCCCAGGGAAAACACTTTATATATTTATCCGACCCGTGCCCCTCATGACTTTATAAACCTCTATAAGGTCACCCCTCAGCCTCCGACACTCCAGGGAAAACAGCCCTAGCCTAGTCAACCTCTCCCTACAACTCAAATCCTCCAACCCTGACCACATCCTTGTAAATCTTTTCTGAACCCTTTCAAGTTTCACAACATCTTTCCAATAGGAAGGAGACCAGAATTGCACGCAATATTCCAACAGCAGCTTAACCAATGTCCTGTACAGCCGCAACATGACCTCCAACTCCTGTACTCAATACTCTGACCAATTAAGGAAAGCATACCAAACGCCTTCTTCACTATCCTACCTACCTATGACTACACTTTCAAAGAGCTATGAATGTGCACTTCAAGGTCTCTTTGTACAGCAACACTCTCTAGGACCTTACCATTAAGTGTATAAGTCCTGCTAAGATTGCTTTCCCAAAATGTAGCACCTCAGATTTATCTGAATTAAACTCCATCTGCCAATTCTCAGCCCATTGGCCCATCTGATCACGATCCCTTTATAATGTGAGATAACTTTCTTCATTGTCCATTACACTTCCAATTTTGGTGTCATCAGCAAACTTACTAACTATGCCTCTTATGCTTCCATGCAAACCATTTATATAAATGATGAAAAGTAGCAGACCCAGCACCGTTCCTTGTGGCACTCCACTGGTCACAGGCTTCCAGTCTGAGAAACAACCCTCCACCATCTTCTACCTTTGAGCCAGTTCTGTATCCAGAGGGTGAGTTCTCCCTGTATTCCATGAGATCTAACCTTGCTAATCAGTCTCCCATGGGGAACCTTGTCAAATGCCTTACTGAAGTCCATACAGATCACATCTACTGCTCTGCGCTCACCAATCCTCTTTGTTACTTCTTTAAAAAACTCAAGCAAGTTTGTGACACATGTTTTCCCGTGCACAAAGCCATGTTGACTATTCCTAATCAGTCCTTGCCTTTCCAAATACATGTACATCCTGTCCCTCAGGATTCCCTCCAACAACTTGCCCACCACTGAGGTCAGGCTCATTGGTCTGTAGTTCTCTGGCTTGTCCTTACCACCCTTCTTAAACAGTGGCACCACGTTAGCCAACCTCCAATCTTCCGGCATCTCACGTGTGACTATCGATGATACAAATATCTCAGTAAGAGGCCCAGCAATCACTTCCCTAGCTTCGCAGAGAGTTCTGGGGTACACCTGATCAGGTCCTGGGGATTTATCCACTTTTATGTATTTCAAGACATTCTTGTGTATATGTTAGGATGATATGGATAGATTCTTGCTCAGCAGGGAATCAAGGGTTATGGGAAAAGGGCAGGAAAATGAATGTCAAATCAGCCATAATCTTATTGAATGGGACAAAATAGACAGCAGGTGTTGGATCCGAGGTAGACAAGCAGGAGACTGGAAGAACACAGCATGTGGAGGTAGTGAAGTCAATCCTTAACTTCTCCACCTCCTGATGTTGCCTGGCTTGCTGTATTCTTCAAGCCTCCTGATGATCTTATAGAATGGCAGAGCAGCTTTGAGGGACCAAATTGTCTATTCTTGTTCTTGTTTCTTGCGATTTTATGGTCTTAAGGAAGTCCTTAGGATGGTAACGACACAAAATGTCCTCTGGGTGAGGTGCTTCAATGCCCATCACCAAGACTAGTTTGACAGCAGCATTAATGAATGAGCTGATCCAATCGGAAAGGATTGGTTTGATTGGATGTGTGGCAGGTGGGGAGGGAAACGGGGGGGAGAAATGTAATTGACTTTGTCCTCAACAATCTTCCTGTGACAGAGGTATCTGTCCATGCCAGTATCAGTTAGTGTGACCATGAGGCCCATGTAGAATGGTTGGTGTTGTGCCTGGCATTTCTCTTATAGTTGCTGAGCAGTGAAGCTCATGTCCATAGTTCCATGGTTTGGTCTGAAGCCAGACTGGTTGTTAGAAAAGATTTATTCCAAAGCTAGAAGAAAGTAACCAGTGAGGATCTGAGTGATGATCGTCCAGATGTAAAAGAGCAACAGACCACATACCCTCCTGATTTGGAAGCATAAGACTGTTTCTTCGGTGTCGCTGGTTCAAGGTCTTAAAACCTCTTTCCAAACAGAACTGTTGGGATTTTTTATTCAGTCATGAGACATGGGCATCCCTGGCTGAGTTAGCATTTATTGTCCATCCCTGGTTATTCCTAAGAAAGTGCTCTGAACCATTGCTGCCCACATGCTGTAGATAGACCCACAGTGCCCTTAACGAGGGAATTCCAGAATTTTAATCTGGTGATAACGAAGGAACGGGGATGTATTTCCAAGTCAGGATGGTGGGTAATTTGGAGGGGCACTTGTAGATGGTGGTGTTCCCTATATCTGTTGCCCTTGTCATTCTAAATGGTTTTGGTCATGGGTTGTAAGGTGCTATTGAATTTCTGCAGGGCATCTTGTAGATGGTACACACTGGTACTTATGACTGTCAGTGGTGGAGGAAGTGGATGTTTGTGAATATGATGCCTATCCCGTGGGATGTTTTACCCTGAATGGCATCAAACTTCTTGAGTGTTGTTGGAACTGCATCCATCTAGGCAAGTGGAAATATTCCCTCACACCCCTGACTTGTGCCTTTTAGATGGTGGACAGGCATTGAGGAATCAGGAGGTGAGTTACTCAGAGTAGGATACCTAGTGTCTGACCTGCTCTTGTAGCCACTGTGTTTATATGTCTAGATCAGTTCAATGGTAACTCCAGCATGTTGAAAGTAGGGATTCAGTGATGTAAACACCACTGATTGTGAAAGATAATTGTTAGATTCTTTCTTCTTGCAGATGAGCATGTGTATGGCACACATCTTTCTTCCCACTTTTCAGCACAATTGGGAGATATTGTTGCATTTGAACATGGGCTGCATCAGTATCTGAGGAGTTGCGAATGGTGCTGAACATTGTACAATCATTGGTGTACATGCCCACTCCTGACCTTATGATGGAGACAATGTCATTTCTGAAGCAGCTGAAGATGGTTGGGCCTAAGAAATTACCCTGAGGAACTCCTGCAGTGATATTGATTTATTTTGCCAGTGATGTACAGCACAGAAACAGTCCATTCAATTCAGCGACTGCATGCTGCCTTTTCTGCTATTATTAAGCCTTGTCCTGTTTTCTCTCAGCTAACTCCCTCATTGTAGATCTCTATTCCCTTCTCTTTCAGCTGTTTGCCTAGCCTCCCCTTAAATGTTATTTGTTTCAATCACTTCCCATACCAGTGAGTATTGTCTGGGTAAACATTAGGGTTTCTTCCAAATCCCTAATGAATTTCTCAGCAACTACATTTGACTATAGGTCTCTCATTTTGCAATTCCCCCAGTGTGAAACTGTTTGATTTGTGTTTATCTAATCAAACATTGACATCATTTTAAAGACCTCTATTAGGTCACCCTTCAGTCTTCGCTTTCAAGAGAAAATGGGACCAGCATGTCCAACCTATTCTGATAATTACATCTTCATATTACTTACAGCATCCTCCAGTTTTTGCACCCTCCCCAGCATGTCTTTATGACTTTTTTAATGCAGTGACCAGAGGTGTGTGCTGTACTCCATGCCTAGTCTAATCAAACTTTGACCCAAATTTATAAGAGATCGTTTAGTTTTCAATTCTATCGCTGCAAAAATGAATACCCTTTTGTTTAGGTATCTGCTGTTGGAATGTTGTTAATTTGTATCACTACATTTTATGAATTGTGCCTTTGTTCTCCTTATTTTTCTTGGTAAAATGTACTAAGCTACATTTAATTATGTTGAAATTCAGCTCTTAATGATATGCATATTAGGCAAATTGGTTTATTCTTTCTTGCAACTTGTTGCACACTATCCCTGCTAATTTGTTGTCTTTGATAAGTTTGAAATTGATGTTTGTGATCTGAATGTTGTAATCATTAAGAAGGCCTATAAACACTAACAATTCCAGCATTGATCCTTGCAGAACATCATTCCCTGCCTTCAGCCATTCTGAGTAACTATCCCTACTCTTGAGTTTGAAGTCAGCAAACTATCCATTCTGCTTTTGGTGTCCTGAGTCCTTGTGCAATATTCTTTAGTTGATTTTGTGGTGATTTATTGTAAACCTTTAAAAAATCTAGGTACAGTGAAATTATGATGAATCAAACCCAGTTTACATGAATTTCAGGTAATGTCAAACTCATCAGGACAGGCCTTTACACTTAATGGTAGGGTCCTGGGAAGCGTTGCCGGACAAGGAGCACTTGGAGTCCGGGTTCATAGTGTGATGATGCTGCTCCTTTAACAAGGTTATTCTGGCCTCGGTTTTTCTTTGAGATGTGTCATAAAAGCAGAAGGGCCGAAATATCAGAATTGGCTACTTTAATAATGGCTAAGAGATGCTGCCGAAAACGATCAGAAAAGGCATTCAGGTTTTTTTTAAAAAGCTCTTGTACATTGAAAGTTCTCCCAGTTCAGGGTTTTTTCTAGTTTTGGGTTAATTTTAGCTGGTGACCCAAAGGAAAAGGACAATGCTGATCCTCTCTCTGTCTAACATCTCTCTCCTGTAAGAACCTGTGTTTGAATTTTCCTTTTGGTCAAGGGATGTGTTTATGGGATGTTGCAGGAAATCAGAAAAGCCATTTGTTAAGTTGTGTTTTTGCGACGGTTAGGTTTTCAAATACTTCTGTTATTCTAAGGGTAATTTTCTTTTGTTCATGTATAAATAAATTCTGTTTTGTTTAAAACTGAATTGATTGACTAGCTGTGCTGCTCCTGGGATATTCACCTATGTATGCTTAAAACAACCAGAAAACTAAGGGTCTGGATTACCTTCTTAAAATGTATTGAGGGGGCTCTGACCAGGCCCATTACAAATTGGGGGTTCTTTGCAGGATCTGTTCCATTGTTCCAATTTAGGAGTAGGGTTGTTAGACTCAAAGGCAGTGATTGGCGGATGTTAGTATCCTTTGTTCTGGTTTTAAACAGTGCTTGCTGTAGTAAAGGCTCTTTCAGTCATTAAGAGTTTTCTGGGGTGGAAGAAGTGCCTTTGGGGGTTTTACAAAAAGTGAACAAGGCAAAGCTGCTGGAATTAGCAGACAAGCTGGAGTTGGAGTTACCTTCATCTGTAAGAAGTGGAGAAATCATTACAGCAACAGCTCAGCATTTAAATTTGTTGGAACCACTGGGGCAGCACAATGGCTCAGTGGTTAGCAGTGCTGCCTCACAGCGCCATGGACCCGAGTTCGATTCCAGCCTCGGGCAACTGTCTGTGTGGAGTTTGCACATCCTCCCTGTGTCTGCGTGGGTTTCCTCCAGGTTCTCCAGTTTTCTCCCGCAGTCCAAATTAGGTGCATTGGCCATGCTAAATTGCCCATAGCGTCCAGGAATGTGAAGGCTAGGTGCATTAGTCAACGGCAAATATAGGCCACTAGGGTGGGACAATGGGTCTGATTGGGATACTCTTCAGAAGGTTGGTATGGATTGTTGGGCCAAAGGGACTGTTTGCACACTGTAGGGATTCCATGACTAGGGAATCTTTGGAGATGGCTAAAATTCAATTGAAAATGAAGTTGCTTAAATTAGAGGCGAGAGAAAGAAATGAAACTGAAATGAATAAAAGCAGAGGAAAGAGAAAAAGAACGAAATGCCCTAGTCGAAAAGAAAACAAGATCAGAATAACCTTGTTAAAGGAGCAACATCATCACAATAGCTCCTTGAAAGCAAAGTCACAGATAGACAGGCCGGTGAAGAAGGCATTTGGTATACTTGCCTTTATTGGTCAATGCATTGAGTATAGGAGTTGGGAGGTCATTTTGCGGCTGTACAAGACATTGGTTAGGCCAATTTTAAAATACTACGTTCAATTCTGGTCTCTCTGCTATTGAAAAGATGTTGTGAAATTTGAAAGGGCACAGCAAGATTTAGAAGGATGTTGCCAGGGTTGGAGGGTTTGAGCTAGAGGAAGAGGCTAAATAGGCTGGGGCTATTTTCCTTGGAGCATCAGAGGCTAAGGGATGACCTTATAGAAGTTTATAAAATCATCAGGAGCATGGACAGGGTGAATAGATCTTTATATCAGGGTAGGGGAGACCAAAGCTAGAGGGCATAGATTTAAAGTGAGAGGAGAAACATTTAAAAGGGGCCGAAAGGGCAATATTTCATGCAGAGGGTGGTGCATGTATAGAATGATTTGCCCGAGGAAGTGGTGGAGGCTGGTGCAATTACAATTTAAAAGGCATCTGGATGGATACATAAATAAAACATAGAACATAGAAAAGTTCAGCGCAGAATAGGCCCTTTGGCCCACGATGTTGTGCCGAGATTTAATCCTAATCTAAAATATAGTAACTTAACCTACGCACCCCTCAATTCACTACTATCCATCTGCATGTCCAGCAGTCACTTAAATGTCCCTAATGGCTCTGCTTCCACCACCACAGCTAGCAATGCATTCCACGCATTCACAACTCTCTGCGTAAAAAACCTACCTCTGACGTCTCCTTTATACCTTCTTCCTAATATTTTCAAACTATGACTTCTCATACCAGTCAGAAGCGCTTAGCAGGATATGGGCTAAATGCTGGCAAATGGGAGTAGATTAATCTAGGATATCTGATCGGCATGGATGAGTCGGACCAAAGAGTCAGTTCCTGTTCTGAACATCTCAGTGACTCTATGAACCATCCATGTCAGCATCCTAGCAAATCTTATAGGATGATGCCCTTGATGAGCCAAAAGGTGGTACTGGTAACTGGATAAGCCAAACTTCATCAGGTCTGTCTGTATTGATGCCCAAAGTGGACTGTATCACACTTATCAGAAAACAGGACATCAAACACAAAATTTTCTGCATTTACCTCTCAACATTTCCAAATGCAAAGATCTGGTCTTTTATAAGGTCAGGCCATTGTAAGGTCATTGCTCGGAAATTGAATAAATACTTTTTCCACACATATACTCTTTCCATTTTTTTTATTTATCATTTGAATCTGTTGTTTATTGGCATTTATCACATTTGAAGGTGCATTGGATTTCACACAGATGCCTTCATGTGGCAATGGGGTGTCCTTAACTATTATGAAACTTTGCTTAAACCAAGTTTGCAGATAAATCTGGGATTCAAGTGTTCAGGATTTTACTGTAAGTTGCATAAGATCATAAGATATAGGAGTGGAAGTAAGGCCATTCGGCCCATCGAGTCCAATCTGCCATTTAATCATGGCTGATGGGCATTTCAACTCCACTTACCCACACTCTCCCCGAAGCCCTTAATTCCTTGCCAGATCAAAAATTTATTAATCTCTGCCCTGAAAACGTTTAATGTCCCGGCCTCCACTGCACTCCGTGGCAATGAATTCCACAGGCCCACCATTCTCTGGCTGAAGAAATGTCTCCTTTTAAATTGACCCCCTCTGATTCTAAGGCTGTGCCCATGGATCCTAGTCTCCCTGCCTAACAGAAACAACTTCCCGGCATCCATTCTTTCTAAGCCATACATTATCTTGTAAGTTTCTATTAGATCTCCCTCAACCTTCTAAACTCTAATGAATACAATCCCAGGATCCTCAACTGTTCATCATATATCAGGCCTATCATTCCAGGGATCATCCGTGTGAATCTCCGCTGGACACAGTGCAGTGCTTGTATGTCCTTCCTGAGGTGTGGGACCCAAAATTGGACACAGTGTTCTAAATGAGGTCTAACTAGAGCTTTATAAAGTCTCAAAAGCACATCATTGCTTTTATATTCCAACCCTCTTAGGATAAATGACAATATCACATTTACTTTCTTAATCGCAGACTCAACCTATAAGTTAACCTTTAGAGAATCCTGGACTAGCACTACCAGATCCCTTTGTACATTGGCTTTATGAATTTTCTCACCGTTTAGAAAATAGTCCATGCCTGTATTCTTTTTTCCCAAGTGCAAGACCTCGCATTTGCTCACATTGAACTTCATCAGCCATTTCCTGGACCACTCTCCTAAACTGTCTAAACCTTTCCGCAGCCTCCCCACTTCCTCAGAACGACCTGCCTGTCCGCCTAACTTCGTAGCATTGGTGAACTTCGCCAGAATGCCCTCCTGTCCCTTCATCCAAGTTATTAATATATAAAGTGAACAGCTGCGGCCCCAACTTTTTCAAAGGTACATCTACCTTGTTACCTCAGTCTACAATCCTTGTTAATGTTTCAAAACATTGAACAAAGTCGATTATCAAGGTTGTCCTTTTTGAATTGCACACTGACTTCTCATTATTATAGTTTGGATTTCTAAGTATTCTGCTATATTCCCCCTTAGTAGGGATTCCAGTATTTTATAAAAATTTGATATCGAATTGATTAGCCTGGACATGTTCTATCTGTTTTATAGAGGTATAATCTCCAGTGCCGATCTCCTACATTGCTGATACACTGTTCTCAAAATCTTTTTCAAGATATATAAAACAACCTCTGCTAACGTTTCTCCAGATTCTTTTAAAATGTGTTGGTGAGTTTTGTTCAGCCTAGAGGTGTCACCATCTTGAAGTTTGATGAATGAGTACACTATTGTTGTGGACATTAGTTAGGCCACTTTGGAATACTGCATTCAATTCTGATCTCTCTCCTATAGGAAGCATGTTGTGAAACTTGAAAGGGTTCAGAAAAGATTTACAAGAATGTTGCCAAGGTTGGAGGGTTTGAACTATGGGGAGGGTCTGAATAGACAGGAGTTATTTTCCCTGGAACGTCAGAGACATTAAGGGTGATCTTATAGAGCTTTACAAGATCATGAGGGGCATGGATAGGGTGAATAGCCATGGTCTTTTCCTCAGGGTAGGGGAATCTAAAACAAGAGGGCATATGTTTAAGGTGAAAGGGAAAAGATATAAAAGGGACCTAAATGGCAACTTTTTCATGCAGAGGATGGTGGGATGGTGCATGTATTCTATGAACTGCCAGTGGAAGTGGTGGAGACTGATGTAATTGCAACATTCAAAAGGCATCTGGGTGGGTATATGAACAGGAAGGGTTCAGAAGGATATGGGCCAAATGCTGGCAAATGGGACTAGATTAAATTAGGATATCTGACTATCATGGATGAGTTGGACTGAAGGGTCTGTTTCCATGCTGTACATCTCGATCATTCTATGGTTAACGTGGACAAGTTAGATCAAAAGGTTTATTTCCATACATCTATACAACTTTATGACTCAATTTCATCTCTTTTATTTTAAAAACAATTATCTAATTTCTAATCTCATGAACCAATACCACGTTCCCCTGCCCTCTCTTCCTGCTTAATACAATTTATGTTACATCAATTACATCTATATAATATTAAGAGTTTCTTTAAGCAGTTACAAAGCTGTCTTGCTGAATGACACACACATGTAAATACTCATTCTTTATTTGACAATAAAGGAAAATTTCCTTCACTGGTGACAATTCCATATTGAATGTAAGATCTACTCAGCAGGTTTCACTTTGCTCTCTTGGGAATGTTTCATGCTACAGTTAATTGTGGTTAGACAAGGGAACAGAAACATTACCTATGCGCCAGAATCTTTACCCATTAAAAGTTTGAATAGAAGAGTTCTCAATGTTTTGAACTGCACCTTTACTTCAATGTAACACAGAGATGAAAAGCTCCAGATTAATTTCAATTTAAACATGTTTTTAAATACTTTTCAAGGGGCTGGTAAGGAGTTTGGGCAGGAGTGGAGAATTGGAAGGAAAGAGATATGGACTGAATAAGTAAAGCTTTTTGAATAAAGTAGGATGTCAAGATACAATTTTATTCTCGAAACGAGAGATAGAAATGCTAACAACACAGAACCATTTTGACTCAAACCTTTCAGAGAAAATTGACTCATGGAATTAAATGCTTTAGCAAGTACAAAAATTTTGTCATGAATGACAATTTAAAACATCTTCACTAATAAGCAAAGAATTGAACTGAATTGGAGATTTTGTAAAATGTATTCAGTGCTGGTACAATAACCCACAGTAAATCCCAATGTCCAGCACTCAGTCACCTCTTTCTGTTTGATTGATGTGGCTTGTCCAACCGTTTGCTAAAATCACTGATCCATATCTTGAAAGGTAGGTTTTACCTGCAATAGTAAATTGCACTTGTCCAGACAGTCTGCCATATCATGCTGCAAAGCACTGTTGGAGAAAGAAAACTATTTGATTGGCAGAAGAGAAGGAAAGAGGAAAAAAAGACTTGTGATTAATTTAAAGGGGAAAGATTTGGCAAGGCATTTACAGCCATAAATGGGCAGCATGGTGGCTCAGTAGTTAGTACTGCTGCCTTATAGTGCCGGGGACCTGGGTTGAATTCCAGCCTCAGGTGAATGTCTGTCTGGAGTTTGCACATTCTCCCCGTGTCTGCATGGGTTTCCTCTGGGTGCTGTGGTTTCCTCCCACAATCCAAAATTGTGCCGATTAGGTGAATTGACCACACTAACTTGCCCATTGTGTTCAGGGGTGTGTAGGTTAGGTGCATGAGTCAGGGGTAAATGTATTGTAGTAGGGGCTGAGTGACTTACTCTTCAGAGGGTTGGTGTTGACTTGTTGGGTTGAATGGCCTGTTTCCACACTGTAGGGATTCTATGATAAAGTTGTAGAGTTGTACAGCAAGGAAATAGACCCTTTGGTCCAACTTGGCCACACTGACCAGATATCCTAAATTAATCTAGTCCCATTTGCCAGCATTTGGCCCATATCCTTCTGAACCCTTCCTATTCATATACCCATCCAGATGCCTGTTAAATGTTGTGATTGTACCAGCCTCCACCACTTCCTTGGGCAGTTCATTCCATACAAGCACCACCGTCTGTGTGAAAAAGTTGCCCTTTCAGCCCTTTTTATATCTTTCCCCTCTCACCTTAAACCTATGCCCTTTAGTTTTGGACTCCCCTACCCTGGGGAAAAGATCTTGGCTCTTCACCCTATCCATGCATCTCATAATTTTATAAACTTCTACAAGGTCACCCCTCAACCTCAAGGGAAAACAGCCCCAGCCTATTCAGACTCTCCCCATAGCTCAAACCCTCCAGCCTTGGCAGCATCCTTGTAAATCTTTTCTGAACCATTTTAAGTTTCACAACATCCTTCCTATAGCAGGGAGACCAGAATTGAATGCAGTATTCCGATAGTGGCCTAATCAATGTCCTCTAACATGACCACCCAACTCCTATACTCAATGTGCTGATTGTGAAAGGTTAATTGTTAAAGCTTTAACTGGACATGGTACTAAGCAATTGAAGGCAAATACATGTTTGTGCAAACACAGCCTGTTTTGGCTGGAAGGTAATTGCAAGACCTTGTCTTGCATTGGGAACAGTTTGTTTTGCAGTGATGCTATGACTTATTTTAATAAAGGAATGCTTGAGAAAAGTTCTCACAGATGGTGATATGCCACATAATATCAGATTCAGAATAGGATGAACTTTGGGGACTTTCCCCAGATCAGGGGACCTTTCGCCATTGGAATGGAGTCCATAGTCCAGTGTTGTGGAATCTGCAATAGAGCTCAGAGTGCCAGCTGTCCTTAAGGAGACCCCAATAGGCAGAAGGCAGCAAGACACACTTGTTATGCCAAAACTAGTGTTAGCTGATAAATTCACTCATTAGTTTGCATATATCTAGATTAGATAAAGCTAATAAATTTGCTTCTTATCAAAGAGCACGAGTCTTCCTGCATTCCTTTTGATCAGATCTTAAAGAACCCTTTTGGCACTTTCTATCTAACAATACAATCGTCAATAATGTGTTCCTAATATTCCTAGTTAATTGGTATTCCGGAGTGATAGTGAAGTGAAACGAAGTAGGAGTCAGTGCCGTATTCACTAAGAACGATGTTATCTTTCCAAACAGAATGGATTCACCAGATGGCCTCAGGGTTGAATTGACTTGGCTCGAGTAGAGGAACAGAATTGGAGCTGTTACACTGTTGAGTTTCAAAGAGTGAGAAGGCAATGGATGAGCAACATGTCAGTAAATTTCAAAGCTGTGCAATAAAAATAGAATCGTAATATTAGAGTATTATTCCTGATTCCTAATTAATATTTCATTTAGTTGCCCCTAAGATGGGCTGGGGAAATACAACCTTTCCTATTCCTGGCTAGCCTCTGCATCCTCTCCATAAACTGAGATGAGATAAAGCTTCCTGTTTATCAATGCCAGGCACTGCTCACTGACATTCATTGTTTACTAGTTAAGCAACATCTTGACTTCAAAATTGTTATCATTCTTCTCAAATTTCTACATGACTTATATCCTTTTCCCCAGTTTTTTCCCTCTAAATACTCCTCCAGCCTTACAATCTTGATAACAGTGCTAGTCTAGTTCTGTTCCATAAACACCACTAAACTTGATCGTTCCACCGTTGGTGGCCATGTATTCTGCTTTAGAATTCCTTCCTTGAACTCCTACCTCTCCCCATCTCTCTTTGCTCCTTTTAAATGCTCTTTAAAATCCATCTCTTTGAACATGGTCTATGTGAAGCTCCTCATGCAGCTCAATGCCAACTTTTACCTTGTAACAACTGCTGTCAAATCCTTTGGGATTCCGTTGAAGACAACGCATAAATAGAAGCTTTTGATGCTGCCTGGGAAGGAAAAGCATTTCAGAATTCAAGAGGATTTTTCACATCAATCACATTTCATTCAGCAAAGGAAGTTGCAATGTTAGTTGGTTCCAGGCCTTGCAGAGGATAAATGGTATATGATAAATGAGGAACTTGTTTAGCTAAGGTGACCACACAGTATCTCAGCTCCAGGAGATTGTGGGAAAATATCAAATACAAAAACACTCAACTGGTTACGTGCAGATTTAAAAAGGGAAATTGGAAATAGCAAAATGCAATAATGGAGTGTTCACAAGTCACTCAAACTGGACATATTTCCATTTTGAAGGGAAAAGGTAGAAAATATACTGCCAATGCATTCAAGGTAACAAACAAAATTGAAATGGAACTTTAAGAAAGAAAGGAAATAAAATAAATAAATATTGAGAAAGGGAGTTGGCAATAAATGTCAGGAATAGTTAAGTTAACCACCAGGAAAGTGATGGAAATTACATGAGGGACTCTGATCAATGTTGAGGAAAGGAGGAAGGATCTAATAGGGATGCATAGGTCAGTCAGCTTAAATATTGGAGAGCTTCTTCTTTATTCTTTCATGGGATGTGGGTGTCACTGTCTGGGCCATCACTTGAGAAGGTAATAGTGGGCCATCTTCTTGAATCACTGCAATCCTTATGGTGTAGGGACGCCCAAAGCGCTGTTAGAGAGGGAGTTCCAGAATTTTGACCCAGCAACACTGAAGGAACAGGAAATCATTTCCAAGTCAGGAGGGAAGCTTGTCAGTGATGGTGTTTCCATGCATATGCTGCTGGTGTTTTTCTAGGTAGTAGATGTTAGGGATTTGGACGGTACTGTCAAAGAAGCCTCAGCAAGTTTCTGCATTGTATCTCGTAAATGCTGCAACTATGCGTCAGTGAAGGGAATGTTAGTGGATGGGATTTTGATCAATGGGCTGCTTTGTCCTGGACGGTGTCAAACTTATAGAGTATTGTTTGAGTTGCAATCATCGTATTTGTGCCTGTAGATCATGGACATGTACTGGGGAGTCAGGTAGTGAGTTACTTGTTATAGAATTCCTAGCCTCTGACCTGCTGCTGGAGCTGCAATATTTGTATAGTGCTTTCAGTTCAGCTTCTTGTCAATATCCCAGGATAATAATAGTGGGGGATTATAACAATGAAAATGTTATTTGATATGAAAAGGACATGTTGGATTCTTTTTTGTTGCAGATAGCTATTGCCTTGCACTTGTGTGTTGAGAATTTTACTTGCCACTTGTAAGCTCAAAGCTGAATTGGAAGCCATCAATAGTCAGTGTGATGTGAAGAAGACTGCTTGTACAACATGGCAGTAGTTAACCAAGTGTGGCATCAAAATACCTATAAAGTCAACGGAAATGAGGAGTAAAGCTTTCACTGGCTAGAGTATAAACAGCACAGAAGTAGATGGTTCTAGTTGTTGAAGACCAATCATCAGTTTCATAATATCACAGGAGGAATTTCTCATGCTAGAGTACGAAGACAACCTTTCGTTTTTCATTGATGATATTCCCTCCACCATAAGACCAGAAATGAGATTTCACAATGGTCATCCCCATCTAAGATACTGAGGCAATCAATGTCCATATACAGCAAACCTAACCATCTTCCCTTTGCATTCAACGTTATTACCACTTTTGGATCTCCCACCATCTATATCTTATGGTTACCATTGACCAGAAACTGAACTTGACAAGCTACACAAATAAAGTGTTTAGAAGAACAGGTCAGAGGCTGGGAATTGTTTGGTTTCTAACTTACATCCTGACTGCCCTACCCTTCATTCATTATTTCTGTGGGATGATTCACCATAATAGAATAGAACAGAATAGCCTTTATTGTCATGTACAGTAGAATGAGTGCAGTGAAAAGTTTATAATGTCACCATTTTGACACGATCTTAGGTACTGGGTACCGAGATACAGATACGTTAAGTGTTTGTTATAGGATTGCAAGAGTGAAAAATATAATTTTAGCATAGGAATACAAAGTTTTAAAAAGCAATCTACTTATTCAAAGTCCAGAATAAGTACTGAAATTATAAACACTCACTCCCTCCTTTTCTGATGCATTGTAGCAGCAGTACATAGCACCCAGATACTGCACTTCAGCAACTTGAAAGCCTCTATTATTGGCAACTTCCAACCCACAATCTCTACTGCCTAAGAGACTAAGCAGCAAGTCCACAAGGTATACTATAACCTTTGTAATCCCCTCCCAGTCACAGACCAACTTGACGTGGAAACAAATCATTATTTCTTCACTCTTAGTCAGACAAAGTCCTGAAACTGTCAACCAAACAACACTGTGAATGCACTTACACCACATGAATTGCTGCACTTACAACTGCTGGTTTTCTCAGGATTAATTTGGAATGGGTAATAAATGCTGAACTTGCCAGGAATGACTGGAATCCCATATCCCATGAGCAAAGAAACGAAAGGGATAAAGCTGGCTTTCATTTGGAAAGACAAATGTTAATCGAGGAGAGTTGGGATGGAGATTTCTTTTATTCACTCTTCCAACATGGGATGTGGGCATTGCCCGCTGGGCCAGCATTTATTGCCCGTCCCTCATTGCCCTTGAGAAAGTGGTGGTGAGCTGCTTTCTTTAACTATTGCAGTCCACCTGCACTAGATTGATCCATAATGCCTTTAGTGGGATTCCAGGAATTTGACTCCATAATGGTGAAGGAACAGTGATGTTTCCAAGTCAGGATGGTGAGTTACTTGGAGGAAAACTTGCATTTTATGGCGTTTCTATATACCTGCTGCCCTTGTCCTTCTAGATGGAAATAGTCATGGGTTTGGAAGGTGCTGTAGGAAGACTTTTGGTGATTTTTGGCAATGCATCTTGTAGATAGTATACACTGCTGCTACTGAGGGTAGATGGTAGAGGGCGTATATGCGTTTGGGTGAGGTGTCAATCAAGCGAGCTGCTAATTTGAATGCTACTTGCTATTTGTCTATTTCTCGTTGCATTTGGCTATAGATTGCTTCATTATCTTAGGAGCCACAGATGGTGTAATCATCAGCAAACATCCGTCTTCTGAACTTACGATAGAGGGGAGGTCATTGATCAAGCAGCTGAAGATGGTTGGCTCTAGGAGACTATCATGTTAAAGTTAAATCATACCTAACTCACATTTTGGCTTATTGAATGTGATAATAAAGGAGTGGTGATCAAGATGAAAAGTGAGGGCTGTGGATGTTCAATCTTTCAGCATGTTCACAGCAAAAGTTGATAGATTTCTAGAAGTAAATTACATGAAGAAAAGTGGAGTTAGTGTAGAAAAATGGCATTGTAGCATATGATCAGCCATCATCCAATTGAGTGGTTGAATATGTTTGACAGACTGAATGGCTTGATCCTATCTCTATGCCCGCATGTCATAGAGTCATAGAGATGTACAGCATGGAAACAGACCCTTTGGTCCAACCTGTCCATGCCGACCAGATATCCCAACCCAATCTAGTCCCACCTGCCAGCATTTGGCCCATATCCTCTAAACCCTTCCTATTCATATAACCATTCAAATGCCTCTTAAATGTTGCAATTGTACCAGCCACTACCACACCCTCTGGCAGTTCATGCCATACACTACCACCGTCTGCGTGAAAAGGTTGCCCCTTAGGTCTCTTTTATATCTTTCCCCTCTCACCCTAAACCTATACCCTCTAGTTCTGGATTCCCCCACCCCAGGGAAAAGACTTTGCCTATTTATCCTATCCATGTCCATCATAATTTTGTAAACCTCTATAAGGTCACCCCTCAGCCTCCAATGCTCCAGGGAAAACAGTCCCAGCCTGTTCAGCCTCTCCCTACAGCTCAAATCCTCCAACCCTGGCAACATCCTTGTAAATCTTTTCTGAACCCTTTCAGGTTTCACAACATTTTTCCAATAGGAAGGAGACCAGAATTGCATGCAATATTCCAACAGTGGCCAAAACAATATCCTGTACAGCCACAACATGACCTCCCAACTCCTGTACTCAATACTCTGACCAATAAAGGTAAGCATACCAAATGCCTTCTTCACTATCCTATCTACCTGCGACTCCACTTTCAAGGAGCTATGAACCTACACTCCAAGGTCTCTTTGTTCAGCAACACTCCCTAGGATCTTACCATTAAGTGTATAAGTCCTGCTAAGATTTGCTTTCCCAAAATGCAGCACCTCGCATTTATCTGAATTAAACTCCATCTGCCACTTCTCAGCCAATTGGCCCATCTGGTCTAGATCCTGTTGTAATCTGAGGTCACCCTCTTTGCTGTCCACTACACCTCCAATTTTGGTGTCATTTGCAAACTTACTAACTGTACCTCTTATGCTCACATCCAAATCATTTATGTAAATGACAAAAAGTAGAGGGCCTAGCACCGATCCTTGTGGCACTCCACTGGTCACAGGCCTCCAGTCTGAAAAACAACCCTCCACCACCACCCTCTGTCTTCTACCTTTGAGCCAGTTCTGTATCCAAATGGCTAGTTCTTCCTGTATTCCATGAGATCTAACCTTGCTAATCAGTCTCCCATGGGGACCTTGTCGAACGCCTTACTGAAGTCCATATAGATCACATCTACTGCTCTGCCCTCTTCAATCCTCTTTGCTAGTTCTTCAAAAAACTCAATCAAGTTTGTGAGACATGATTTCCCACACACAAAGCCATGTTGACTATCCCGAATCAGTCCTTACCTTTCCAAATACATGTACATCCTGTCCCTCAGGATTCCTTCCAACAACTTTCCCACCACCAACGTCAGGCTCATCGGTCTATAGTTCCCTGGCTTGTCTTTACCACCCTTCTTAAACAGTGCCACAACGTTAGCCAACCTCCAGTCTTCTGACACCTCACCGGTGACTATCAATGATACAAATATCTCAGCAAGATGGCCAACAATCACTTCTCTAGCTTCCCACAGAGTCCTCGGGTACACCTGATCAGATCCTGGGGATTTATCCACCTTTAACCATTTCAAGAGATCCAGCACTTCCTCCTCTGTAATCTGGACATTTTTCAAGATGTCACCATCTATTTCCCTACAGTCTATATCTTCCATATCCTTTTCCATAGTAAATACTATTCATTTAGTATCTCCCCCATTTTCTGTGGCTCCACATAAAGGTCGCCTTGCTGATCTTTGAGGGGCCCTATTCTCTCCCGAGTTATCCTTTTGTCCTTAATATATTTGTAAAAACCCTTTGGATTCTCCTTAATTCTATTTGCCAAAGCTATCTCATGTCCCCGTTTTGCCCTCTTGATTTCCCTTCTAAGTATACTCCTACTTCCTTTGTACTCTTCTAAGGATTCACTCGATCTATCCTGTCTATACCTGACATATGTTTCCTTCTTTTACTTAACCAAACCCTCAATTTCTTTAGTCATCCAGCATTCCCTATACCTACCAGCCTTCCCTTTCACCCTGACAGGAATATACTTTCTCTGGATTCTTGTTCTCTCATTTCTGAAGGCTTCCCATTTTCCAGCTGTCCCTTTACCTGTGAACATTTGCCTCCAATCAGCTTTCGAAAGTTCTTGCCTAATACCATCAAAATTGTTCTTTCTCCAATTTAGAACTTCAACTTTTAGATCTGGTCTATCCTTTTCCATCACTATTTTAAAACGAATAGAATTATGGTCGCTGGCCCCAAAGTGCTCCCCCACTGACACTTCAGTCACCTGCCCTGCCTTTTTTCCCCAAGAGTAGGTCAAGTTTTGAGCTTCTCTAGTAGGTACATCCACATACTGAATCAGAAAATTGTCTTGTACGCACTTAAGAAATTCCTCTCCATCTAAACCTTTAACACTATGGCAGTCCCAGTCTATGTTTGGAAAGTTAAAATCCCCTACCATAACCACCCTATTATTCTTACAGATAGCTGAGATCTCCTTACAAGTTTGTTTCTCAATTTCCTTCTGATTATTAGGGGGTCTATAATACAATCCCAATCAGGTGATCATCCCTTTCTTATTTCTCAGTTCCACCCAAATAACTTCCCTGGATGTATTTCCGGGAATATCCTCCCTCAGCACAGCTGTAATGCTATCCCTTATCAAAAATGCCACTCCCCCTCCTCTCTTGCCTCCCTTTCTATCCTTCCTGTAGCATTTGTATCCTGGAACATTAAGCTGACAGTCCTGCCCATCCCTGAGCTATGTTTCTGTAATTGCTATGATATCCCATTCCCATGTTCCTATCCATGCCCTGAGTTCATCTGCCTTCCCTGTTAGGCCCCTTGCATTGAAATAAATGCAGTTTAATTTATTAGTCCTCCCTTGTCCCTGCCTGCCCTGACTGTTTGACTCACTTCCGTTCTCAGCTGTACCCATCTCAGATTGACCTCTTTCCTCACTATCTCTCTGGGTTCCACCCCCCCCCCCCCACCTGACTAGTTTAAATCCTCCAGAGCAGCTCTAGCAAATCTCCCTGCCAGTATATTAGTCCCCTTCCAATTTAGGTGCAATTTGCCCTTCTTGTACATGTCACTTCTACCCCAAAAGAGATTCCAATGATCCAAAAATGTGAATCCTTCTCCCATACACTAGCTCCTCAATCATGCATTCATCTGCCCTATTCTCCTATTCCTGCCCTTACTAGCTGGTAGCACCGGATATTACTATCCTTGAGGTCCTCTTTTTAAATTTCTGCCTAACTCTCTGTAATCTCCCTTCAGAATCTCAACCTTTTCCCTTCCTATATCATTGGTTCCAATGTGGACAATGACCTCCTGCTGGCCCCTCTCCCCGGTGAGAGCATTCTGCACCCTCTATGAGACATCACTGATCCCGGCACCAGGGAAGCAACACACCATTCTGATTTTTCTCTGCTGGCCACAGAAACATCTGTCTATACCTTGCACTACAGAATCCCCTAATTGATCTCTGGCATTAGAGCCAGTCTCAATACCAGAAACTTGGCTGTTTGTTCTACGTTCCCCTAAGAATCCTTCACCCCTTACATTTTCCAAAACAGCATACCTGTTTGAAATGGGTATATCCACAAAAGACTCCTGCTCTAGGTGCCGACCTCTCTCACCCTTCCTGGAGTTAACCCATCTATGTGACTGTATCTGAGACTCCCCCCCCCCCCCCCCCCCCATAACTGCCATCCATCACATATTGTTGCTGTTGCAAATTCCTCATTGCTTCTATCTGTCTCTCCAACCAATCCACTCGATCTGATAAGATTCGCATCCAACAGCATTTATGGCAGTAACCCTTAAACTCTCTTTAAATTTCTACATCTGACAAGAAGTACATCTCACTGCAAAGGCCATTTTTGCTCCTTCACAATCTACAGACCCAGAAAATAACACCATCTTATTCCTCTACAAACACTGCCCCAGGTTAAATTAATATCTATGGCTTATATTTTAAGTTTAATCCAGAGACTTATCTCCAAAAACATATAATCAAGAAAGAACCCACTGTACTCACTATTGCAGCCTTTCTCTTGGACAGACTTAAAACAACAATGAACTTATCTGATCCTGTGTTGTGAACTTCACCCAAACCGGAACTTCCAAGATTAGTTGTGAATTTCACTGTTTGTTAATTTTCCCAGATGCACTCTAATGTCCAGCGACACATGAATTCAAAAACAGCAAAGGCGGTAACTGTGCAGGTTCACTCTCTCTCTCTCTTTCTCTCTCTCTCTCTCTCTCTCTCTCTCGTGCACTGTCCTCACTATGTGCTTCCTTTGTCTGCTCTTCTCCCTTTTAAAATTGCTGTTGTTTTGACTTTTCTTTTCCAAGTTCCAAAATAATGCAACGGCATATAAAATAGTAATTGCTGCTCCTGGAATTCAAGCAAATCACCTCCAACATATATACTGTTGCAGTAGATGTTTTATATATGGACTCATAGAGGCTTTTAACAGCACACACTGTTCGCTTATTAAAAGTGGAGTGTAAGGGTAAAGTGTCATTGTGGATAAAAAAAATGGCTCCATGCAAAAGTAAAGGGCAGTGATGGATGGATCCTTCTCAGAGTTGGAGTGGTCTGCACTTATATTCCCCAAGGAGTAGTGATGAGTCCAAATCTGCTTTCAGTTTGATAGGACCATTAATAAAGAGATTACGGATAGCACAAAATTTAGCAAAGGAAAGCACAATGCCGATAGTTATAGACTTCAGGATGACACGGCAAGTTATTGAGGTGAAACAGCAGAAAGGCAGCAAACCATTTAAATGAAGTATGAAAGAAGTGATATCACGGGACCTCACAAATAATTGCATGAAAAATAAGTTGCATAGTTTTGACAAGTGTGGAATAGCAATATATCCATATTCACAAGTCATTCAAGGTGTCTGGGAATGCAGGTATGAGGAGTTAAATGGCATGTGGGTCACTTGGGTTACAAGTTAGTGAGTAGAATACGCAAGATCAACCTTGCAGCAATTTTGTAAATCACTGGTTCGGCTGCAGCTGGAGATTCTGGGCACCGAATTTCAGAGAAAATTGTAACGGCCTTACGAGCGGCAGCTGAGGAGAATGTCACTGGAGATGAGGCATTGCAGTTATAAAGAGAACTTGAAATGTTGTACTCCTCGGGCAGGGAAGGTTAAAATGATGCGAACTTTTGAGGTAAAGTAAATAAGAAAAATTTATTTCCTCTGGGAAGTGGTTCAATAACTAGAGGCCATTGATTCAAAATTATTGAGATAAAAACAAACTGGAGGAACAAGAAGCAGGAATTAGGTAAGAAAGCCAGGAGGAAAGTGTAATTGGTGTAGACTCTGTGGGCATATCGACTCACTGAGGCCGATTAAAGAACACACAAATAGAACTGAATTAATTTGTGACTGCTAGAGGTGTCCACATCCAACAGTATCGGAGGAAGGCAGGATAGTGACGTTCAGGCTGCAGTCAGATCAGTCATAGTCTCATTGAAAGGTGGAGTAAGCCTGAAGGGCTGATTGGCTTTTTCTGCTTCTAATTTGAGGTTACATGTTTATATGTTACGCATAAAACCTATGGGGTAAAGTAGATTCATATTTAGGTTTTATTGTCACATGTACTCAAGTACAGGTACAAGAGTACAGTGAAAAGTGTACAATGTTGCCACACACAGCGCCATCTTAGATACAAAGTGCCCAGGTACATAATTTTAGTTAGAAAAATAGACAATTAAAGAAATAAGTTTAAAAGATCAGTATTTCAGTCTATTTAACATAAAAGTAGAAAAATAAAGTTAAAACATCAAACATTCCAGTCTTTTCTTGAGCCATGCTCCAAGCTGCGTTTCCCCAAGAGGGCCCTCCCCCACCCGCCCCAATTCGTCTGGTTCTTTCCCTCCCCCACGCTGGACTCGCTCTCCCTCTCCCCCACGCTGTGCACACTCTCCCCCTCCCCCATGCTGGGCTCACTCTCCCCCTTCCTCCACACCGGGCTCACTCTCCCCCTCCTCCACACCGGGCTCACTCTCCCCCTCCTCCACACCGGGCTCACTCTCCCCCTCCCCCATGCTGGGCTCACTCTCCCCCCACCTCCACACTGGGCTCACTCTCCCCCTCCCCCACGCTGGGCTCGCTCTCCCTCTCCCCCACGCTGGGCTCGCTCTCCCCCTCCCCCACATTGGCCTCACTCTCCCTCTCCCCACGCTGGGCTCACTCTCCCCCTCCCTCACGTTGGGCTCACTCTCCCTCTCCCCACGCTGGGCTCACTCTCCCCCTCCCTCACGTTGGGCTCACTCTCCCTCTCCCCACGCTGGGCTCACTCTCCCCCTCCCCTATGCTGGGCTCACTCTCCCCCTCCCCCACGCTGGGCTCGCTCTCCCCCTCCCCAACGCTGGGCTCGCTCTCCCCCTCCCCCACGATATGCTCGCTCTCCCCCTCCCCCACGCCGGGCTCGCTCTCCCCCTCCCCCACGCTGGGCTCGCTCTCCCTTTCCCCCTTGCTGGGCTCACTCTTGGAGGGAAGTAAGGGGGGAGGTGTGGGCGCAAGTTTTGCATTTCTTGCGGTTGAAGTGGAAGGTGCCGGGATTGGAGGTTGGGTTGGTGGGGGGTGTGGACCTGACGAGGGAGTCACGGAGGGAGTGGTCTTTTCGGAACGCTGATAGGGGAGGGGAGGGAAATATATCCTTAGTGGTGGGGTCCGTTTGGAGGTGGCGGAAATGACGGCGGATGATATGCTGTATATGGAGGTTGGTGGGGTGGTAGTGGGGTTCTGTCCTGGTGGCGGTTGGAGGGGTGGGTGGGGCTCAAGGGCGGAGGAGCGGGAAGTGGAGGAGATGCGGTGGAGAGCATCGTCGACCACGTCTGGGGGGAAATTGCGGTCTTTGAAGAAGGAGGCCATCTGGGTTGTTCGGTATTGTAACTGGTCCTCCTGGGAGCAGATGCGGCGGAGACAGAGGAATTGGGAACACGGGATCATTTGCCACCGCTCAGCCGATTAACCCAATTGACAAGATCTCTTTGTATTCCAAGATAAGCTTCTTCACTGTCCACTGTGTCATCAATCTTGGTGTCATCCACAACCGTACTAACCATGCATTCTATCTTCTCATCTAAATCATTTATATAAATGACAAATGAAAGAGGACCCAGCACTGAGGAGTACCACTGGTCACAGGCAAAGCGCTTCTGCAGAACAATGGAAGTGGGTATTTGAAGCTCAGAAGTTTTAAGCTCAGTTCTGTGAACAATAATAGTAAATGTGACCTAGGATCAAAATAAGAGGCAGAGATAGCTGGAGTAGAGTACAATCTCAAAATACTCCTTAGGATAGAACAGGCAGATTCCATCTGTAGTAAATGATGTGGTGGTGTGACCCGGGCTGAGATGGGTAAGTGGTCCAAGAAAATTGAAATCTTGCCATTGTCTAATAAATCCAAGGTGCTCAAATTAGTGTTTACAAGAAGAGAGGGTGCATGGACTGGCCAGGTCACCCTGATTCAGGATCCCTTCAGGAAGGATCAAAAAGAATGTAATGGCAGTGGGGAACAGTATAGAGATGGCAAATAAAAGGACAGAAAGTGTGAAAGCAAGGGAGTGAATGTTTTTATTCCAGCATCATTGCTCCTTGGGATCAAAAGGGACACAAAAACTTTTTTTAATGGTGAATACAAAGGGGGAGGAGGAGTAAGTGAAACAAATTGTAAGTAAAAGAAAAAGGGAGCACCGATTAGCACCTATTCCATGCTCATATCCCTCATAATAGAAGAAGGATATGACTGTGGAATAGATGTTAATTGGCGTGAATAGTCAGAGATTGGTTATCTCTCTTGTAAATTAGCGAAGCAGAAATTGGGGTGTTATCAAATCATACATCATGCAATACAGAAGAGGCCCTTCAGCCCATTGAGTCTATGCCGATACAATCAAATAAAGGTATACAGGAGAGTTAATGCAGGAGACAAAAATAGTAACACAAAGAATGAGAGGAAGAAAACCTAAAAATACACTAACGGTCAAGACTTGATGATACAAAGATAATAAAAAGACATAACCACATCTGAATGCGCATAGCATTCATAACAAAGCAAATGCATTGATAGGGCACATTAAGGTTAATACATTTGGCAGAAGATTTGTAAGTCGGGTGCTCGTTGTTGTGGTTCTTTCGCCGAGCTGATTTCTATCTGCCACTTCCGGTTGTCAGTTCCAGCTGTCCACTGCAGTGGCCAGTATATTTGGTCCAGGTCCATTGAGGAACGGAATGAGGACATGCTGCAACCCAAAGGACTAGCCACGTTACCATACATCAAAAACATTTCTGAACTGACAGCCAGACTCCTACGACCACTAGGACTCATAACAGCACACAAACCAACAGCCACTCTCAGACAACAACTCACCAGAACGAAGGACCCGATACCCAGCATGAGCAAAACCAATATAGTGTACAAAATCCCACACAAGGACTGCACAAAACACTACATAGGACAAACAGGAAGACAGCTAACGATCCGCATCCATGAACACCAACTAGCCACGAAAAGACATGACCAGCTATCCTTAGTAGCCACACACTCAACATGATAAGCAACATGAGTTCGACTGGGACAACACTACTATTATAGGACAAGCCAAACAGAGAATAGCCAGGGAATTCCTAGAGGCATGGCACTTATCCACAGATTCAATCAATAAGCACATCGACCTGGACCGAATATACCGGCCACTGCAGCGGACAGCTGGAACTGACAACCGGAAGCGGCAGAGACAAACCACTATAAATGCCGGAGGAAACACCACAGAAGCGCTTCACAGGAGGCTCCCAAGCACTGAGGATGTCACCTAGACAGGGGACGAAACATCTGCAACACAAGTTCCCAGCTCGGCGAACAGAACCACAACAAGGTTAATAAATGTGATCTGATAGCAATTACAAAAACGTGGCTCTAGGATTACCAGAACTGAGACTGAGGATACATAGATTGACTGCACTATGATTGAATTTTACATTCAGTTTGAAAGGGAAAAGGATGGGTCTAAAACTAATATTTTAAAATGTAATAAGACCAACGGTGTGGGCCTGAAATCGGAACTAGCTGATGTGAATTACGATACTAGGCAAGGGAAGAGATTAACTGAACTACAGTGCTAGATATTTAAGAGGCTATTTTGGAACACTCAAAATAAATATAATCCTCATGGGAGTTTGTGTGCTTAACATAAAAGCTAAGGAAAGCATCTAACTTAAGGAAAAAACATAGCTGAAAAGTGAATGACAGGTCAGATGTTTGGAAACAATATTAAGAACAGCAGAGATTAACTGATTAAAATATTATTCAAGAGAGAACAGCAGAAAATGATGAAAAGACTCATCAGAAGAAAGAAATTAGATTATGAGAGAGAGTTAACTCGATATGTGAAAAATAAAGAAGTTTTGGTAGATATTTAAAAAGGAAAAGAGTTAATAAGTGAGTTTGGTTCGATAGAGAGTGACACTGTGGAGTTAGTAATTACTAATGAGGAAATGGAGGATGAAAAAAACAAATATTTTGCTTATGTCTCACCAATAAAAAATACCCAAAGCATTCCAGTGACAGCCATAAACCAGGAGATGGAAGGGAGAGAAAGAAATTGGTGAAATTACAATCATGATGGCAGTGATTACGATTAGATTACCTACAGTGTGGAAACAGGCCCTTCGGCCCAACCAGTCCACGCCAACCCTCTGAAGAGTAACCCACCCAAACCCATTTCCCTCTGACTAATGCACCTAACACTATGGGCAATTTAGCATAGCCAATTCACCTGGCCTGCACAAGGAAACCCACACAGACACGGGGCAAATGTGCAAACTCCACGCCTGAGACTGAAATTGAACCTGGGACCCTGGTGCTATGAGGCAGCAGTGCTAATCACTGAGCCACCGTGCTATCAATGGTGCTGCTGGAGTTTTTCTTAATCTTCATGGGAGATGGGCGTCTCTAGCTAAGCCAGGATTTATTGCCCATTCCTAGGCAACCACATTGCTGTGAGCTTGAAGTCACTTGTCAGTTAGACCAGGTAAGGATGGCAGTTTCCTTCCCTAAAGGACATTAGTGAACCAGATGGATTTTTTCCCTGACAATCAATTTGTGTTTTTTTTTATTTATTGAATTCAAAGTTCACCATCTGCCATTGTGGGATTCAAACCTGGGTCTCTAGAACATTCCTGGGTCTCCTGGATTAACACTCCAGCAATAATACCACTCGGCCATTGCATCTCCATAAAACTGGGGATGGCCCATACAGGATTCAAGCCTACAACTTTGGAATTATTTGCACCACACTTTAGCCAACTGAGTTAACCTGCCAGTTATCAGCTGTCAAATCTCCAGATCCTGATGGTCTTCACCCTAGGGTCATAGAGTCATAGAGTCATAGAGGTGTACAGCATGGAAACAGACACTTCGGTCCAACCCGTCCCTGCCGACCAGATATCCCAACCCAATCTAGTCCCACCTGCCAGCACCCGGCCCATATCCCTCCAAACCCTTCCTATTCATATACCCATCCAAATGCATCTTAAATGTTGCAATTGTACCAGCCGCCATCATTTCCTCTCACAGCTCATTCCATACATTACCACCCTCTGCATGAAAAAGTTGCCCCTTAGGTCTCTTTTATATCTTTCCCCTCTCACCCTAAACCTATGCCCTCTAGTTCTGGACTCCCCGACCCAAGGGAAAAGACTTTGTCTATTTATCCTATCCATGCCCCTCATAATTTTGTAAACCTCTATAAGGTCACCCCTCAGTCTCCAACGCTCCAGGGAAAGTCTTGAAAGAGATTGCTAATGAGGTAGAAGATGCATTCTTCTTAATTTTCCAATTTATGCAAGATTCTGTAAAGATTCTACCAGACAGGAATATGCTGAATATGACTCCTTTATCCATGAAGACTGAAAATAGGAAACTATAATCCAACTAGCTTGACAACTGTTTGCTCCCGATGCAGTCTCCTCTACACTGGGGAGACTGGAAGCCTCCTAGCAGAGCGCTTTAGGGAACATCTCTGGGACACACACACCAATCAACCACACCGCCCTGTGGCCCAACATTTCAACTCCCCCTCCCACTCTGCCGAGGACATGGAAGTCCTGGGCCTCCTTCACCGCCGCTCCCTCACCACCCGATGGCTGGAGGAAGAACGCCTCATCTTCCACTTCGGAACACTTCAACCCCAGGGCATCAATGTGGACTTCAACAGTTTCCTCATTTCCCCTTCCCCCCCACCTCACCCCAGTTCCAAACTTCCAGCTCAGCACTGTCTCCATGACTTGTCCTACCTGCCTATCTTCTTTTCCACCTATCCAACCCACTCTCCTCTCTGACCTATCACCTTCATCCCACCCCCATCTATCCATTGTACTCTTTGCTACCTTGCCCCACCCTCCTCCCTGACCTATCACCTTCATCCCCACCCCCACTCACCTATTGTACTCTATGCTACTTTCTCCCCACCTCCACCCTCCTCTCATTTATCTCTCCACCCTGCAGGCACTCTGCCTGTATTCCTGATGAAGGGCTTTTGCCCGAAACATCAATTTTCCTGCTCCTCGGATGCTGCCTGAACTGCTGTGCTTTTCCAGCACCACTAATCCAGAATCTGGTTTCCAGCATCTGCAGTCATTGTTTTTACCTCGTTGATTTTAACCCTACTGCGAATCCTCTTGCAAGGATGCCTGCCTTGAAGAAGTTTTCCTCCTCTCTCTACAAGAATCTCAGGGAGTCCCTCTCCCACTGCAATTCCTAGGTCATTTCCTCTGCCCTAAAGCTCTTCAACCATGTCCTCAAACAAACTCGGTACCACAGCCACATTTGCTTCCTCAGTGCCTGCCTCCGTAACCAACTCATCCCACACGGACTCCGGACCACCTTTAAACCAGCAGAGTTCGGACCCGAACAGGACAAACAGTACAGACTACAGATTCAAAAACATCAGCAATGGGTCTCCCTCCAGATCCTCCGCTCCACGCTCGCAGCAATGCGCCAGCACCTAACCTCTATGCAGTCAGCCCTGCCTCAGCTGAGGGCCACACTCTCTCAGAATTGCAAAGGACCCACTCTGTACTACATCCTCAGGAGAATTCATACTCTCAACAAACAGTACTTCAACTTCGTCTCAAACATCAAAAACTGTAAGTACAACAAACTTTTATCTATCCACCTCCATAACAAGTGTCCCTCAAACATTCTAGAAGATTCCCCCGGCCTCTGGAAGTGCTCAGACACCATTAGCCATGCGGCTGGTGCAGTCACCATCCCCATGCTGATTGGTGACGTCACTTCTGCCCCATCACGGCCGCTTCCACAGCCACTTCCGCCCCTCACAATTCCTCATGCACCACACATGACATCACTTCTGCCCCTCACATCATCTCTGATGTCACACGCTCAGTGACGTCCGCCCCCCATGCTGCCATGTTTGCCACCACTTCCGCTCCCACCAACGCCACTCACCTGCATTCTGACACACCTCCCACAGATCCCGCTGTCACCATCCCCGTCCCCAGGACACTGAGGGGAACACTACTAGCTCTTGACTCTACCCCCATTCCCCTCACCACCACACCCACTTCAGTTACAGGCTCTGCCCCCACTCTAAGCTCCACACCCACACCAGATCCTAGCTCTCAGCCCTGCCAAGTTTTCACCAACCCTCCAGACCTCCCCCCACTGAGGACAAACCATCAGTCCTCAGCAAAGGACTCACCTTCATCCCCCTCCACATCAATGAATTTAATACACACCATGACTTCGAACACTTCTTCCGCCGCCTCCGAGCTTACTTTCACAATCAGGACTCCCGCCCACCTTCTGAGGACCCCTTCGCCCATCTCCAACACACTCCATCCACCTGGACACCTCATGCTGGCCTATTACCCGCCCTCGTCCTCTTCATTTCCAACTGCCGCTGGGACATTAACCGCCTCAACCTGTCTACCCCCCTCCCCCACTCCAACCTCTCACCCTCACAACGCGCAGCCCTCCAATCCCTCTGCTCCAATCCCAACCTCACCATCAAGCCAGCAGATAAAGTGGGCGCAGTGGTAGTCTGGCGCACTGACCTCTACACCGCTGAAGCCAGATGCCAACTCGAGGACACCTCCTCCTACCATCCCCTCGACCATGACCCCACCCCCCATCACCAAACCATCATCTCTCAGACCATACAAAACCTCATCACCTCAGGAGATCTCCCACCCACAGCTTCCAACCTCATAGTCCGGGAACCCTGCACTGCCCAGTTCTACCTCCTTCCCAAGATCCACAAGCCTGACCACCCTGGCCGACCCATTGTCTCAGCATGCTCCTGCCCCACTGAACGCATCGCTACCTACCTCGACACTGTCCTATCCCCCCTAGTCCAGGGACTCCCCACACACGTTCGAAACACCACTCATGCCCTCCACCTCCTCCAAGACTTCCGTTTCCCTGGCCCCAACGCCTCCTCTTCACCATGGATATCCAGTCACTCTACACCTCCATCCTCCATAACCAGGGCCTCCAAGCCCTCAGTTTCTTCCTTTCCCAACGTCCCCAACAGTACCCTTCCACCGACACTCTCATTCGTTTGGCCGAACTGATTCTCACCCTTAACAATTTCTCCTTCGAATCCTCCACTTCCTCCAGATCAAAGGGGTAGCCATGGGCACCCATATGGGCCCCAGCTATGCCTGTCTCTTTGTTGGCTACTTAGAATAATCCATCTTCCGTAATTACACCGGCACCACTCCCCACCTCTTCCTCCGCTACATTGATGACTGCATCGGCGCTACCTCATGCTCCTGCGAGGAGGTTGAGCAATTCATCAACTTCGCCAACACATTCCACCCTGACCTTAAATTTACCTGGACCATCTCTGACACCTCCCTTCCTGGACGTCACAATCTCCATTAATGACGACCGACTTGACACTGACATTTTTTACAAACCCATTGACTCCCACAGATTGCACCTCTTCCCACCCTACCTCCTGTAAAAATGCCATCCTGTTTTCCCAATTCCTCCGCCTCCACCGTACCTGCTCCCAGGAGGACCAGTTCCACCACAGAACACACCAGATGGCCTCCTTCTTTAGAGACCGCAATTTCCCTTCCCACGTGGTTAAAGATGCCCTCCAACGCATCTCGTCCACATCACGCACATCCACCCTCAGACCCCACCCCTCCAACCGTAACAAGGACAGAACGCCCCTGGTGCTCACCCTCCACCCTACCAACCTTTGCATAAACCAAATCATCTGCTGACATTTCTGCCACCTCTAAACGGACCCCACCACCAGGGATATATTTCCCTCCCCATCCCTTTCTGCTTTCTACAAAGACCGTTCCCTCTGTGACTACCTGGTCAGGTCCACGCCCCCCAACAACCCACCCTCCCGTCCTGGCACCTTCCCCTGCCACCCCAGGAATTGCAAAACCTGCGCCCACACCTCCTTCCTCACCTCTATCCAAGGCCCTAAAGGAGCCTTCCACATCCATCAAAGTTTTACCTGCACATCCACCAATATCATTTATTGTATCTGTTGCTCCCAATGCGGTCTCCTCTACATTGGGGAGACTGAACGCCTCCTAGCAGAGCGCTTTAGGGAACATCTCTGGGACACCCGCACCAATCAACCACACCCCCCTGTGGCTCAACATTTCAACTCCCCCTCCCACTCTGCCGAGGACATGGAGGTCCTGGGCCTCCTTCACCGCCGCCCCCTCACCACCAGATGCCTGGGGGAAGAATGCCTCATCTTCCACCTCAGAACACTTCAACCCCATGGCATCAATGTGGACTTCAACAGTTTCCTCATTTCCCCTTCCTCCACCTCACCCCAGTTCCAAACTTCCAGCTCAGTACTGTCCCCATGACTTGTCCTACCTGCCTATCTTCTTTTTCACCTATCCACTCCACCCACCTCTCTGACCTATCACCTTCATCCCACCCCCATCCACCCATTGTACTCTTTGCTATCTTCCCCCACCCTCCTCCCTGACCTATCACCTTCATCCCCTCTCCCACTCACCTATTGCACTCTATGCTACTTTCTCCCCACCTCCACCCTCCACTCATTTATCTCTCCACCCTTCAGGCATTCTGCCTGTATTCTTGATGAAGGGCTTTTGCCCGAAACGTCGATTTTACTGCTCCTTGGATGCTGCCTGAACTGCTGTGCTTCTCCAGCACCAGTAATCCAGAATCTGGTTTCCAGCATCTGCAGTCATTGTTTTTGCCCATGGAAAAGGTCTGGAGTTGATCATCAAGATAGTTAGAGATGGGCATTAGAAAAACTCAAGGCAATCAAGAAAAGTCAGCCTGTTGTTGTGAAATGGGAATTTATTAGAGTTCAGCTGTTTTTAGTTCTCCTTCAATTTTGCATATTCTAAAGTCCATGAATACCTCAGTGACTTATATTTTGACTTCCCAAATCCTGTCCATCCTTTACAAGGGAGGTATATCCATTTCAAGTAGAATTCTAATATCACTGCAGTTAGTAATCTGAAAAAAACTCTTCCTTTAAATGTTAGCTTTTAAATGAATCAAAGAGAATTTTTGATATAAGAGTTAATTTTAAAAAAAAACAAGAAGACAATTCCATGCTCTGACCTTCAAGCAGGTTGTGTGTACACATTTGGACCTTTGTGCTGTTTCCAGATGAATCCTAATAGAGCACAGATGATTTTCTACACTGCTGTGTGGCTTAATATCTAGAACAAATCTATTAACATCAAATCACATTACTGCACTGCACTGAATAGACTGAAGTTTACAATTGAAGTACCTTATTGTTGCAAAACATAATTTCTTTCCTACAGTCATAAACCAAGTGAACTGTACATGAATATTAATGAAAACAGTGCCCAGAAATGGAAAAGCACAATGTCGTGGAAAATTCCAGAGCTTCCGAAAGTTGCATGGATTAGAGTAATTGTATACTCATCAATATGGAGAAAGGGATGTTCACATCAAAACCATTTTGCAAAGGGCAACATAATTTCATGCATATTTAAATAATGTTTGTCTTTCATCATAGTCACAACAAAGTAGTGATTTGATGGGTACAAAAGCAGGTCACAGGCTGGGTATTTTACAGTGAGTAACTCACCACTATACTCCCCAAACCTGTCTATTATGTACAAGAGACCAGATGGGAGTGTAAGTTAATACTAGGTGGGTGCAGTTTCAACAGCACTTAGGAAGCTGAACACTATTCAGGACAATACTGCCCACTTCATTGGCATTTGTCCACCACCTTCAAAACTTGCTCCTTCCACCATCAAACACTGTAACTCCCGTATGGACAGAATACATGATGCACCATATTAATCCACTAACGTTACTTTGGCAGCTCCTTCCAGTGACTTATAAAACCTAACACAATATTCGCAGCAGATGAATGCAAACGCTAACACATTTTACATTCCCTCCAAGCCACTCACTATCCGGATTTGGAATATTATCACTAGTTTTTCAATTTTAATTGATCAAAATCTTGGGAACTGCCTTCCTAACAGCATTGTGGGAGTATGTGCACCTTATAGACTGCAAGTGTTCCACATGTCCACTCACTACCACTTTCCCAAGGTGGCTAGGAATCACAAACAAATGCTAGCCCTGCCAACATTGCTCGCATCTTGTGAAATAACTTTTTTCGATTTCATTGTATTTAAAGTACAGCAGGAAATACAGGCAATAAGTAATTGCATGACAACAGAGACCTCCCAGTGCCAGGGATGTGGGTTCAATTACATCCTCTGATGACTTTCTGCACATTCTCATTGTGCCTCATGTGGGTTTCCTTCCACAATCCAAAGATATGTAGGTTAGGTGGATTGGCCATGCTAAATTGCCCCACAATGTGTCAGCTAGGTGGGCTAGTTGGGAAATGCAGGGAAAGGATCAGGTTAGTGCGTCTGGGTAGGATGTTTTTCAGAGGCTAGGTGTGAACTCGATGGACTGAATGGACTGCCTCCATACTATCGGGATTTTTAAAGCTAATAGTTACTATATTTTAAAAACACTTCAGTGGTTAAGAAGTGCTTTGAAAAACTATTAAGAGGTGAAAAGGTGCTTTATAAATTCAAGTTCTTACATTCTATATTGAACAACAGAAAGTACAAAGAGAAAAAAGCCTCTGTGGAAATGTGGATTTGCTGGATAGTGGATGAAGAGGCACATCAGACACTGAAACTTGGTGCTTCCCCCACAGATTGGTCTTCAAAGGAATCGGTTGGATCTGAACAGAATCACCCTTGAGCTGTGAAGAAGACAGCGACTCATTTCTGTGGGGGTGGAGAATGGATTAATCAGAGAGATAATCTGTTCCATCAACTGCACCCAAGTGAACTGCATTATGCAAAACAAAATTGTTCTATTAGTTTCCAAATATGCGAAAGGCACAAGGAGCTGACAATATTGCACTCAGCCATCATTGTTACTGACATGGAAAAATTCAACAATTTACATTTATGTAGCCGCTTTAATAGGCTCCAAGGCACTTCATGCAAGCAAAATTAATCAACGCTAAAAAAGCAATATTGAACAATATGACCAAAAGCTTTATTAAAGAGGTACACGATACGTGAGGTGTCATGACCAGGGGTTGTGAAGAGAAATCACAAATAAATCTGTATTCCTTTCTGTGAATAAGTTGTATTTCTTTTAAAAAGGACACCTTGTCCTCATAAAATAACCAAGTTTGATCGGATGATCATATTATCAGAAGCTTGTGACTTGCTGCATTGTATAGACCTTCCAAATAAAACTGATACAAAAGACTTGGAGATGAGTTAGCCCTAAACTACAGACCCATTCTGTATATTATCTGATCAACCTGTTCAGAGATATTATTACACACCTCTGGAGCAGGTGGGACTTGAATCAAGGCTTTCTGGCTCAAAGGCAGGGACATTACCAAAAAACCCCCAATCGGACCTATTTTGTATTTAATCACCATGCATTAGAAACTCAAATGGGGGAGGTAAAGTTACAGTGTTAGCTTAATGACCTTAGTCTAAGCAGATGGATTGTCAGCTCATAAAATTCTTGTTTTTAGCACGTGACTGAAATCTCAGCTTGTGAACTGATTAAATGTGCAATTCAAAGTCCATCTCAAGAAGAGCTGCTCCAGGCTTTTTGAGCTGGATGGCCTGTCTCCATTTCTCTCTCACAATTCTCTTCTCCAGAAAGAATCTTGGACATTGCCTCCCAAATGGAACTAATTTTCTGATGATAAGAAATACTGCTGTACCTACAATTGCAGGTCATTAGTGTGGAGCTGCCAGGGAAAAAGTTATCACAGATCAACCAACAGATAGATTCCCAACTGGACATTAACTCACTGGAGTCTAAACCATATTATCAAATACCAACATCATTGTTTTTTATTAAATCGTAAGCTTCCTTTTTTCACTTCATCTTCCTTTCTACCTTGTATACTTGTGTGTGTGAGTTAGTGAAACAATTCCCCACATGTTTCATTAATAATCCCTGTGCAGAATCCTATCGGGGCCTGAATGACATGGGCTATGGTGGGAAAAATGGCTGAGTCTGGAGAAGCCTTTCTCAATGTTGGGAGGAACTCGCTGCATCTTTTAACTAAAGCTGATGTTGAGGCGAGGCTCTTGCTGGTGCAGTGGTGAATTGCTTATGAAAGGGATTATGTTTGTTAATGACTTCATTAGCATGACATCTTGACTTATTGATCTGCAGTTTCCTATCCTACAATCTGCATTGGGCAAACAAGAAATTGATAATCCTTGACATGAAATGTCAGAGGGGATACTTGGCAACTGCAGATCACCATAGCCTCCATGTTGATCAGCAACAAACAGCATCTCAGGGCACACTCCATGGGCACCAGCCTGACACACCCCCTTATCCACAACGTTGGCATCCAATAAGCACCAGCCCCTCATGATCCCCATGGTCCCTCTCTGACCTGGATACTAAAGGAGCACACAACCGTATTACAGGTAGCATTGACAAATCATGTTGCAGCAGGGATACTTTGTACACACAGGAACAGGTACCCAGCTCACAGTCTGTGGACCAGGCTGTACCTCAGGGCTGCTCTCTTGCTCTCTTAGTGTTCACTCCCTTGTGTCCTATCCACATGCTCACAGAATCCCTGTCTCACCTTGCTGCAGTCACACGACCAGGCAGCTTACCTTGCTGCTCAGCAATCCTCAGTCTAGGGGACTGACAGCTTGCTGCACGATAGTGTGTTATATCGATCTCTCCTCCCTCCCTACCGCATATGCCAGCAGCTTACACAGCAAGCACACTGCACAGGCAGCTATCTCTCTGAGCCTGAGGGCAGTGGTCCTCAGTAATGGCCATGGAAGCATCATTCGGTCGGGGGCTCCTGGAGCAGTCAGTCAAGGGTAGGCTCTTAGAACAGTCCGCGGGTTGGTCAGGGTGTTCTGGATCGGTGGGGGGTTGTCAATCCTGTGGTTCCATAGCAGTGAGCCTAGGAGTATAGCTGATACAATCAGAAGAAGAAGTCATGAGTCAGCGATCTTGACATGTGTAGGTCTTCCTCGTCAGGTTGCTTAAAAGGGCAGTCTGTCTGGTCCATCCAGAGGAATTGAGGGAAAGGAGATTTGGGAAGTCTGTTGCCATGGTCTGGTGACTCAGGGAGCTATGCATAGGGATTGGGTCTACAGGCTGGGCAGGAGTGATTTTCAACAGGGACAACGTTATTTATAATGGGTGATGCAATAAAGCATTATGGGAATGGGATAACATGAGAGGGGTGCTCCTCCACAGTCAGGAGCAGCCTGGCTTCGAGGATATCAGTGAATGACCACAGAGGGGTCTGTAGGATACCCTGATGTGAGGCCCTTTGGAGTATAAGAACATTATGCACGCCCTGTACAGGATACAAACTTGCATGGTAATTATGCTAATGCATTGGCTCCTTGGGTGCCGTAAACCTTCCAAGCCTAAATATTGCTGACTACTTCAGTTAACACCAACACAGCGAAGTCAGAGGAAGAATAGGGATATTTGACCAAGAAGAGAAATAGCGCCAGCGGATACATTTCTCTATCAACGCCTTGTTCCTCTTGTTTCTAGATGCTGTCGCAGCTTATCAATGCAGACATCAATCCCTGATACATCATTGACATGAGATTAGACTCCATGCTGGTACAGTTACATTTATGGCTGCAAACAGACTCAAGCAAGTGAATTTAGTGCAAAACCATTTACAAACATTTATGGAAACATGAGGCTTTAGCCACATTATAATACAACCAATGCCATTAATTTGTCTCAAAAATAACTTTTCTCATTACATCTCCCCTTAGCAAAGGTTGTGTAGCTGGCTTGAGGGAGCCTACTGTGCAGTGAAGACTGTTAGCCTTGAAGGTTTGGTCAGGTGACCCTGAAGAGGTGTGTGCCTGGGCAGGTCAGACACATTGAGGGTGTGCATTGGTGACGTGGGCCTGAAGTGGACTCAAGGCACCGACGGGTGATTCGGTACCCGGTGGCATCGATGGTGCCTGCATTGGCAACATCTATCGAGGACTCATAGTGGTGAGGACTTTGGTGGGGGTAAGATGGGGTTTCATTAGTGTGGTGGCAGCACCACAAAGGGAACTAGTGCCCATCCACCAGGCCTATGGCCCATGATGGAGCACTTAAACAGAAGGACTGTAAAGCTAAACACTTCTCCTTATTTTTCTGTCATTGTATTCTATTTTTTGCTTTATTTTTCTGGGTTTTAAGATGGTGCTGGAAAGTGGCAACACTATACAATAGTTTTCACTGTGTTTTGTAACATGTGACAATAAATAATTCAAGTCAAATCAAGTTCTCCATTCGCTATTACCCTTCCTTCAGTCCTGAGGACCAGTGGCTGGGGCGATGGAGAGCAGGTGTGTGCCCCTCTCCTGCAGACCCTGAGGGTGCTGGCCCTGGCTCTCCATGGCACTGCCAACCTGTCCACAGAGACAGACAGTCACATGTCTCACTGCACTGCTGCAGCCTCTGACCAGTGAGGGCCATTGCCTCCCACATTGCTGCCTGTTGCTCCTGTCCCTCCCTGTGTATGTGGACGAGGTCCCTGACTGCTGACCCCACTGGCTCCTCTCCTGAGGGGCTGAGCAGGTGCCTGGTCTCCGCCCCTCCTCCCAGTGTCAGCGGCCTGGGGCATTTCTCCCTCTCCTAGCCGTGGAGCTGGTACAGTGAGGGGCTCACCAAGTGCTTTTCCCAAATGTTGGAAACCTGACGTTCCCTCCAAGCCGACTGTACCTGAGCTGGTGGGAGTGTTGCATGATACAGCCTTGCTGAAACCTCCTCTTGGGCATTGGAACCCTCTTCCTCAGAGACTGGGGAGGTCATTTCTGCTGGGGTTGTGACCATCCCACTAATACAAGACAAGACGCAAGGGAGAGAGACACAAGGGTGCTGAGGGCACCCCTCCACCCATCCTAGCTCTCCCGGCTCGTTGAGGCCTTTCTTCTCCTGAATTGAGAGAGACGGAGAGATGGAATGAGATGAAAGTGGGTGGGATGATTGTTAATGCTGATGCAGCCAGTGATAATATGTTGAGATGTTCCAAATGGGTGAGTCGGCAGTGCAGCAGGGTCAGTGAGCAGGGGTTGGGTTGAACGAGAGTGGGTGAGGTGTGATGTTGTGGGCCATATTGAGAGTGGTAGAGTATGAACCTTGGTGGATTGTGGGTGAAGTAGCAGCGGTAGAGTGAGTGTGATGTAGCAATGAGAAGAGTGTGGCCTTCCGACAGCACATGCGGCTGTACCTTCAGACCACTGACCTGACACTGAGCTGGGTGGTGACTTTAGACCAGGTTGCCAGGCGGTGTGGGCTTCTCTGCCGGTCCTCCAGGAAGAAATTGGCATTCCTTTAGGTGACTTTGTCTACTAGACCCTTTGAAAATCCCAATCAGAGCCCAATATGCTGGTCTTTTAATGGACATGTAGTGAATGCTTATTGTTCCAGGAATGGGAAGTGATAGGATGAGGCTAGAATCAGGCAAAAGGGCTCTCACAGGGACAGTGTAAGTAATTAATGATCTGAAGTTGGTAAGACACAGTGTGAGATCTCACTGGGCTTCACAGTGGGAGACCCTCTGTCAAACTCAGCAAATATGACTTTTGGTCAAAAGCAAAGATAAGATTCAGCTACATCTTTTATTTAACCGTAAGAGATTTTGCTGTGGGCTTATTTCTAAAATTGGAATCTCACAATCAGGGTTTGCAAAAGCCTTCGGCCTACCTTGGTAAAGGTGTGAAAAGGGGAGGACTAAATCAGATACTACCTCACTCTCTTGGGCTTAAGTGGAGAAAAACAATCATAATTTAGAGTAATGTCCATGTCCCCTTCATCAATGACAAAGTTTGAACAGATGGAAGGGAAATAGAAAGAGAGGGAAAGGTTAAGGGAGGGAATATCAAAGCTTAGGACATTTCAGACACAAGTATTCATGATAGATTGAAGAGGGTTGGAGGAAAGGACATTTTAAGGGAAGAAGTCCAGCCAAATGTGCAGAGATAGGGTGCTGCAGGAAAGATTGAAACAGATGGATGGGAATTTTAAATTGGAGCCATTGAGAAAATGAGAGCCAAGGCAGATCAGAAAGCACAGGGAGCTGTGGGACTTGACGTGGGTTATCATGCAGACAGTGTGGTTTTGGAATGAGTTGCAGTTTATGGAGAGTGGGGAATGGAACATTGGCCAGTGAAAGAATTGAATACTGAAGTTGGGAACAAAGGAACGGAAGGAGGGTTTCAGTAACAGATGGGCTAAGTGAGGAGTGGAAGCAGATGATGTTTATAGAGTGGTCATGGATGATGTTTAAGAAATAAAGCTTCCAGGGCCAGAAGCTCAGCTCATGTTCAGATTGACAGATGGGATTGGAAAGGAGAAGGGAGAATGAAATGCATAGCAAGGTTACCAAGTTTGTGATGTGGTCAAAGATATTGTTAATCTTCCTGATGTTGAGATGAAGGAAACTGGAAGTTCATCTAAGATTGAATATAATGTCAAAAATTGTTGAAACACTTAGCAAGTTAACTGCCATCTGTAGAGAGAGTGGAAGTTGGCCATCTCTCCTCTGTTTGAGTGAGCAGCATCAGGAATTCAATCAATATCCTTAATAGGATGGCACACATGATGGCATCGAAGTGGAAGGCTAAATCTGAAACATTGCACTGACAGTCTCCTGGAATGCAAATGCAGACACAGGACTGCTATTTAATCTCGACACCCAGCTCCCGAACTCAGTGGAAAAGTTAAGCTAAATGTTCTAATTTAATGGTCTTTACCAGACAAAAATAAGTAGGAAAGTATGTTGTGAAGGTGACATAATAAGGATGCAGATCATAGAACCCCTACAATACTGATAGAGGCCATTCAGTCCATTGAGCTATTCCATCCTGATATCCCCATAAGTCCACATTTACCTCGGCCATCCACCCAGCCTACAAATCTTTGGACTGTGGGAGGAAATCAGAGCACCTGAAAGAAACCCACACACCCATGGGGACAATGTGCAAACTCCACACAGACAGCCCCCAAGGCTGGAATTGAACCCAGATTCTGTGAGGCAGCAGATAAACGAAATAAGTGGGCAAAAGTCTTTCAGGAGATAAAGTTGTTCAGTTTGGCAGTGAGCATAAACTTACTTAAATTATAAATTTAACAGAAAGGCTAGAATTCCAAGGTGGAGAGAATTCCAAGAGTTCTAGTGTATCAGTTGCAAACCGTTATTATGCAATTATAGCCAATGACAGGAAGGCAAATGGGATGCAACCTTTATTATGAGAGGAATGGAACATATAATAAGGAGGTTATGACTCAGTTTTACAGGACATTAGTGAGACCACATCTCAAATATATTGTGCAGTTTGGGTCTCATTATTCAAGGAAGAATGTTAATGCATGGAGACAGTTCAGATAAATGTTATGAGATCAATACCTGGAATGAGTGGATGCAGTTTGAGGAAAGATTGGACAGGATGGGATTGTTTTCACTGGGGTTTAGCAGAGCGAAGAATAATTTGATTGGAGTTAATTTTAAGATCCTGAATTGTCTTGACAAGTTAGATGTGGAAAGGATGTTTCCTCTTGTGTGGGTGAGTGCAAAATTGGGAGACACTGTTTTAGAACATAGAACATAGAACAGTAAAGCACAGTACAGGCCCTTCAGTCCTCAATGTTGTGCTGGCATTTTATCCTACTCTAAAATCAGACTAATCCACATAGCCTTCATTGTACTATCATCCATGTGCCTATGTAAGAGTTGCTTAAATGTCCCTAATGTATCTGACTCTAATACTACCGCAGGCAGTGCATTCCATGCACCCACCACTCCCTGTGTAAAGAATCTATCTCTGACATCACCCCTAAACCTTCCTCCAATTACCTTCAAACTACGCCCCCTCATGATGGACATTTCCACCCTGGGAAAAGATGTTTGGCTATCCACTCTATCTATGCCTCTCAACATCCTGTACACCTCTCAGCCTTCTTCCCTCCAATGAGAAAAGCCCTAGCTCATTCAACCATTCATCATAAGACATGCCCTCCAGTCCAGGCAGCACCCCACAACAGCCCTCCACACTATCCACAACACCACCAACCTTTGCATCATCAACAAACTTGCTAACCACCCTTCCACCTCTCCATCCAAGTCATTTATCAAAATCACAAAGAGCAAAGGTCCCAGAACCGATCTTTGCACTGGTCACCAAGCTCCAGGCTGAATACCTTCCATCAAACACCACTCTCTGTCTTCTATAGGTCAGTCAATTATGTATCCACTCAGACAGGTTTCCTTGTATGCCATGCCTCTGTACATTCTGAATGAGCCTACCATGGGGAACCTTATCAAATGCCTTGCTAAAATCCATGTACATCACATCCGCTGCTCTACCTTCATCAACATGCTTTGTCACATCCTCAAATAATTCAATAAGGTTTGTGAAGCATTATCTGCCCCTCACAAAGTCAGGCTGACTATCTTTAATCAAACTATGGTTTTCTAAGTAATCATAAATCCTGTCTCTCAGAATCCTCTCTAATACTTTTCCCACAACTGACATAAGACTGACTGGCCTGTAATTCCAGGACTATCCCTATTCCTTTTCTTGAACAAGGAAATAATATTCGCCATGTTCCAATCATCTGGCACTACTCCAGTGGACAATGAGAATGCAAAGATCATCACAGAATAAGCAGCAATCTCTTCCCTCATTTCCTGTAGTAACCTTGGGTATATCCCGTCTGGTCCAGGGGATTTAAGATTTATTCATCCTTATGTTTTTCAAAATTTTCAGCACGTCCTCCTTCCTATAATCAACCTGTTCTAGCATATCAATCTGTTTCACACTGTCCTCAGAAACATTAAGATCCCTCTCAGTAATGAATATTGAAGCAAAGTATTTATTAAGGATCTCTCCTACTTCTTCCGACTCAAGGCGCATGCTCCCTCTCCTATACCTGATCGGCCTGACCCTCACTCTGGCCTTCCTCACATAAGTGCAGAACACCTTGGGGTTTTCCTTAATTGTCCCTGCTCAAGCTTGTTCATGCCCTCTTCTAGCTCTCCAAAGTCCATTCTTCAGTTCCTTTCTGGCTACCTCGTAACCTTCTAGAGCCCTGTCTGATCCATGCCTCCACAACCTTAAGTAAGCTTCCTTCTTCCTCTTGACTAGATGTTCTGCATCCCTTGTCACCCAAGGTTCTTTCAATCTACCATTCCTTCCTTGTCTCAGTGGGACAAACCTGTCCGGCATTATCAGCAAGTGTTTCCTAAACACCCTCCACATTTCTGTTGTGCATTTCCTCGAGAACATCCACTCCCAATCTGGGGGTGCCCTAATTCCTGCCTCGGAGCATTGTAATTGCCCCTCCTTCAATTAAATACTTTCCCATACCATCTGCTCCTATCCCTCTCCATGAATATAGTAAAGGTGTTGGAGTAGTGATCACTATCACCAAAATACTCTCCCATTGAGAGATCTCATACCTGGCCTGGTTCATTGCCAAATCCAGTATTGCTGCCCCTCTAGTCAGCCTACCTACATATTGCAACAACAACCCTTCCTGGACACACCTGACAAAAACTATTTGAACTAAGGAGGATCCAATCAGTATTAGGGAAGTTAAAGTCACTCATGACAACAACCCTGTTACTTAAGCACCTTTCCAAAATCTACCTCCCAATCTGCTCCTCTGTGTCTCTGTTGCTATTGGGGGGCCTGTAGAAAACTCCCAATAAAAAGACTGCTTCTTTCCTGTTTCTGACTTCCACCCATACTGACTCTGTCGACATACCCTGCTCAGCATTCTCCCTTTCTGCAGCTGTGATACTACCCCCGATTAGCAATGCAACTCCCTTGCCTCTTTTACCTCCCTCCCTATTCCTTTGAAAGCATCCAAACCCGGAACATCAAACAACCATTCCTGCCCCTGTGATATCCAAGTCTCCGTAATGGCCGTAACATCATAGCTGCAAGTACTGATCCATGCTCTAAGTTCATCATCCTTATTCCTGACACTTCTTGCATGAAAATAAATACTCTTCAGCTCATCACACTGACTGCACGCTTTGCCCTATCAAGTGCTTATCCCTCCTCACAGACTCTCTGCCCGCTGTATCTGGCTGTTCACTACCAACTCCATCATCTGATCCGTAGCTCAGGTTCCCATCCCCCTGCCAAACTAGCTTAAATCCTCCCAAAGAGCTCCAGCAAACCTCCCACCCAGGATATTGGTGCCCCTCCATTACAGGTGCAATCCATCCTCCTTGTACAGGTCTTACCTCTGCCAGAAGGTATCCCAGTGATCCGCATATCTGAAGCTTTCTCTCCTACACCAGCCTTGCAGCCACATATTCATCTCGCTGTCTATTCCTCGCCTCACTAGCCCATGGCACCGGTAACAATCCTGAGATTACTACTCTGTTTGTCCTGTTTTCTAACTTAAATTCTGGGGTCAGCCTTTGGACAGAGATTTATTTTCTCTCAGTTGGTTACTTGCCATTGGAATTCTCTGCCTCAGAAAACAATCAAGGTGGGCCATTGATGTTTTTAAAGATTCTTGTCATTCAGGGAATCAAACATTGTCAGGGGTCGATGGGAACAATGGAACTTGGAACATGAACATACCAGCCATGATCTAGTTGAAGGGCCAAATAGCCTACTCTGCTCCAATTCATGAGTTTGCATGGTAGTATCAGAACCAATCAGTCGTGTTATCATTAATGAGAGTGTAGCCCTAAACCAGCTTCACTTTAATGCTGAAATAGAAATAGTATGTTGCTGTGCTTAACAGTATTTAAGTTTGTATGTTCTTTAAAAGTGAATTGAATTTGAACAAGCTTTCCAGTAAACCTCCAACAGTGATTAGCTTCAATTTATATTTCAAAAAGCATGTCAATTGAGAGAAAGAGTCAGAGCATAAAGGCACAGACACATTCTCTCATTGTTTACCTTCACAATTGAAAACAAATTGTCATTTAGATAAGATTTCTACGAAAGTGACTGAATTAGTGTACTTGTTAGATTTCTGAGTTGAAAATCTTGACAGATATGCAGAGCAATTATTACAGGTACATTTTATATCCTTCAGCAGTTATTCAGGAAGGAGGAGTTCAACGCCCATCACTGAGAGTGACTTGGCTCTGCCACTAATGATTGAGCTGACTATGTCCTGAAAACCATATCTGCCAGACTGGGCCAGTGGCAGGTGCGGAGAGAATCAACGTGACAGAAAAACATACTTGACCTCATTCTCACTAAGCTGTCACAGATACATCTATCTGTAATAATTGTGATGAATCCTTCTTTTCATAAACAACTCTGTACTGCAGATGCCAGCATTCTGTGAGAATATAAATTTTGGGTTTATGAAGTTCCAAGGAGGTGTTACGTTTGGCTGTTCCAAGATAATAGTTATATGCATTTCTGCCTAGACATGGGGATAGGGCTAGTTGCTGGCTTTAGATAGATTATGAAGGACATTTGAAGCATTACTGTCGAGAGGTTCAAAGATTAGAGGCAGTGAAAAGTCAGCGAGTATGTTAAACAGACAGAGAGAGGTAGACTTCCTGACAGGAACAGTGCTTTTAGCTGTACTGCTGGGACGAGACCTACACTGCATGAGCTCTGTGTGGGTGACTCAGTTAGAAGTCAGAAGCAGTTGGATGTCTCTATGCTGTTTAAACTCAAGCAAATGTTCTGGGAGTTGTTAGGCAGCTCAGTGTTAGAATCAGAGCTCCAGTGAAGTCCTGGGGACTCAGAAGAAACAATGTGTGACGAATAGCTCAGTAAAGTTAAGAATAGGGGTTGAAACATTTGCAAACAATATTGGTTTGATACAAAGAGCAAACTTAGAGGCCAGAGGAAAGTCCATGGTTAATTCTAGTTTGATGTAGCAGGTTGTCGGTGAAAAGTTGGAGTCCAGCCTGTAAATAAGTATTGGAGTGAAACTTGCAGAGTCCAGGGAAGCTTAGAACCTGAAAAGAAAGGGGGCAAAGCAGCACAGAAGAAGTCATTAAGACCAGTCCAAGATGGAAGGACGTTTGAAAGAGTTTCAAGAACACTTCAGCAAAAGTGAAAAATTGTAATCCTTTGTGAAGTTTAATGACTTTTGATGAACCTGTTATTAACATCTGTGAGAAATTGTCAAGAAATCTTTAGTGTCTGTCTTGGTTATATTTGTTATTTAATGTACCTGGCAGGGCTTTCAATCACATTCAAGCAGATATTTACCTCATGTTAATTCTGGAAGTTAAAATATGACTTGTACTTGAATTATAGATTGTATAATTGTCATAATGATGTATAGTAAATGGTATTATTGTTTGTTCAAATTTTGTGGCTTAATTATCTTAGTAAGTCCTGTGGAGCTCATTCTTTGTCTAATTAAACTTGCTACCGATTCCCTAGTCAGATTTGAACATAGATTTGACAGTCTCAGACTGTTAATATTAGAAGTGACCCCTTTACGCAATCTCTCTAGAGACGTTGTTTCATTTCACACTGAGAACATGGTGATCATATTGTACAACCTCCATGATAACTGGTATAGATTTAGAATAGATACAATAACTCCCAACAGGGTATGCATGAGGTGCTGTGAACCAGGAGTAATAGAGCAGTTGGAAGGGTTGTAAATATTTTGAGCCAGAGGTGCTAAGTGGATGATCCCTATTGGCTTCAGACTTCATCCCGAGGTTTCCAGATATCAGAGTTCACTCAATTCCAATACTTTCCAATGATACCCAGAAATTGCTGAAAGCATAGATTACAGCAAAGGTTATGGTCCCTTAAAAAATGCCAACTGTAATAGGAAACCTGTTCTCCACAACTAGCTACTCCCCTGGCAAAGCTGTTTTAGAATAACTACAGCATCCATCCAGCAAAGTGAAAAATTCCCCAGGTCTGTCCTAATGCAAAAAAAAAGGAAAATCTGACCTTGATAATGACTGTCCCATTGGTCTACTCGATCATCTGCAAAGAGATTGAAAGTGTTATTGACAGTGCTAGTGAGTGACAACAACTCTGCAATAACTGATTGGCAATGTTCTACGTTCTGCTGAAGACACTCATCTCAAGATGTCATCAAAACTTACATTGAAGCATTAAGCAAAGAGCTGGATGGTGGGAATAACAGCCCATGACATCAAAGCAACATTTGACAGATTATGACATCAAGGAATTCTAGTGAACTTGAAGGCAATGGGGATTGGAAGAGAAATTTCCACTGGTTGGAGATGAGATACACACACACACACACACGCACTAAAAAACAAGAGAGATGTGGTTTATAAATTCTCTTCATATCAGCCCCAAGATATTTCAGCAGGAGTTCTTTAGGTCATTGAAAGAACTTACTACAATCGCTTCATCGCTCTTAAATTCTCATCAGAAATTCTCAGTGATAATTGTACAATGTTCAGTCCTATTTGAGATGTCACAGTTAAAAAAATTCATATTCGCATACAGTGAGATCTAGACAATGTTCAGGATTGTGCAGAATTCCATGGGACAATTTCCGGTACGACATGATTGTGAGTATAGAAACAGGAAGATAGAGTTAATGGAATTGTGCCTAAGAAATTGTACAGGCTTTTGATTTCTGTGACATTGGGATTAGTTCTGAGTATTGTGGGAGTTATACAAGACAGGCAGGTTGTGCCTGAACAAAACCAAGACCAATAAGCAGTTTGCTAGTATTTCTGGGGAGGATGTGTACTAAGCTGGGGATATCAACTAGGATAAAGAATTAAGAAATATAAGCAGGGTGCACAACTTATTAGAAGAGCTGGTGTGACAATGCTGCTCCTTTAACAAGGTTATGTCAGTCTTGGTACATTTTTCAGGAGGTCGTAAAAACACAGGTTCTGAAAAACCTGAGTTTCGATGGGTTTCAGGCCAATTTAATTATAGCTAACAGATACTGCCTCAGGTAAAAGACTTTTAAGGTTAAAATTTAAAAATACTTATAAAATGAAAAGGGAGTGGCCAGTTCTCCCAGCTCAATGTTTCTCTGGTTTGGTTTGGTCTGGCTATTCACTGAAAGCAGACAGGCAGTTGTGAAGCTGCTGCACCCAAAGAAGCAGGTCAAGGCTGACCCTCTCTCTCTGACATCTCTCATGTAAGAGCTTGTGCTTGATTTTACCTTTTGTGCCAAGGGATGTTTATGGGGATTGTTGCAAGTATCTGGAACAGCATCATTAAGTGGGGATAGTCTGTTGGGTTTTCCGATAGGTTAAGTTATTCGGTATTCTGATCTCTTTTGTTTGTGTTTCATTTGGTAATCTTGTAAATAAATTCTGTTTTGTTAAAAATGATGTGGTTTGACCAGCTGTATCTCTCCTGGAATAGCCACTGTACACCTGCTTAACACAACTAGCAAAGTTAGGGTCTGGGCTACTGTCTTGAAATGTTCTGAGAGGGTTTAGCCTGGTCCAAAACAGATGGCACTTTCATAAGGAATGGTGAGGCATGAGGTGGTAATCAGAATAGGAGCTAATGCAATGAGGGCTCGGGTCAGAAATACTTGCTCATCTCCCTCACTCAGAGTGAGTGGAGCATGCCTGCTGACTTCCAAGTCAACATCATCATGACAATCGTCAAGAAAAGAGGCAATTCCAATTGCAGTATGTAAGGGTCAAGAGGTCCTAGACAACAGTGGGCTCTCCCTGCTGTCATCCACAAGGAATCTTCCTCACTCACCTCCCAATGGCTGAAGAGCTCCTCTCGGAGTCATATTGTGGATTCTATCCATCAGCAAGCATAGTGGATGTCATCTTCGCAACAAGACAACACCCCAAGAAAAGTGCAGAGAGCAGCAGCAATCTGAATAACTGGCCATTTTTGATACTACAAAGGCCTTTGATTCTGTTAACTGGAAGGGACTATGGAGTAGCTCCCTTAAAGTTGGAATGAAGAGTCTGTTTCTCTGCTGTATAACTCTGACTATGGTAAACTGTATATCTTACACATCTGAGTTATCTCAAAGCAATACAGAGATTGCACTCATTTTAAGTCAGTGACAGATTTGTCTACAATATTTTGAAACAACAGAAAAACTATAGAATTTCACATACAGGGTGGTGTAGTGGTAATTTCACTGGGCTAACAATCCTAGAACCCAGATCAATGTTTCAAGAACATAGGTTCGAAACCCACCATGGCAGGTGGTGAAATTTGATGTTCAAAAAATCAGGAATAGAGTGGTAAGCATTGCCAATTGTTGTCAAAACCAATCTGGTTCATTGACATTTTGTAGGGAAGGAAATTTGCAGCTCTAATGTCATCTAGCCTACACATGACTCCAGATCCACATTAAAATGTTGACTGTTAACTGTCCTCTAGGCAAGGGATGGGTGATGCATTAGCTCTCAAACCATCCTCATATGTTCATCTGGGAGTGCTTCTTCAACAAAGTATATTATGTACATACTCCCTGTGTGCATTCTAATGCATCTCTTTAATCTGCCATTCTGAAGAAAGCTTTGTTGAGCAGGTACATTGATAGGAAGGGAGCTGACTTGTTTAGCTTCCAATGGGTTCCTGTAATATTCATTGTTGCCCAATGTCTAGTCTCAATATGGACACATCTTCTTTCCTCTCCTGTATGTGTCTTTCAATCACTCCTTAAGCTCAGAGAGTCACAAAAGCTTTGTCATATTGATCAGGCTTGAATGTTCATTCATTGTTATGTACCACTAGATGGTTTCTGCAAGGAGAGGGGAGTCTGTAACAAAGCTTTTCTCACCTCATACTGGAATCTTCCCTCTTTTAAGTGTGTCTTTTTGGATACATTTCTGTCAGCAAATCACTTTGAAATGCTATAGACATGTCACCGTCAGGAAGCAACAATTCCACATGCTGAACCAGTGAAGCCTTCTCCTTCAAAGGTTTGCACATCTTTGCAATGTTGTTCAATTTAAACTGGAAGTTGTATTTCTCTGCTGGAGATGGACATGACGTGATTGCATTAACATTTTAACAGTGTGTGCACAGTTTTGGAGTTTTCTGACTGCGAGGTGGCATCTGTTGATGAGATTGCTGAGATCGCTTTATCCTTGCGCTTGAGCTGGTATCAACCAAGCTGAGGGTAAAGCTGCATTGCTGTTCAAATCCTCACATCGAACTGGCCAGATTCAATACAGACAGGTAAAGTTAAGAATGTTTCCAAAGTTAACTCATTGTTCTCCACACAGAGTATTCATGGAATTAAATCTACCCAATTTGTTGATCACAAATTAGTTCATTGGTTACTGTGCCAAATTTACCTGTAGATGCTATTGCCATAACAATACTAAGTATTGTTTTCAGGGATGACCATTCCCTTGATGGAATCTATATTGTCTGATCATTGAATCACAGAGTCATACCACACAGAAACAAGCCCCTTGGTCCAACATAACGACCAGGCTTCCTAAACTGAACTCGTCCCAAATGCCTGCATTTGACCGATACCTCTCTAAACCTTTCCCATCTATATGTCTGTTCAAATGTCTTTTAAATGTTGTAATTGAACCCACCTCCACCTCAGGCAACTTGTTCCACATACACACCACCCTCTTTGTGGAACAGTTGCCCCTCAGTTCCCTTTTAAATCTTTCCCCTCTCACCTTAAATTGTGTAACTCCAGCCTTGATTTGCCTTGTCAAAATGCAAAACCTTGCATTTATCTGAATTAAACTCCATCTACCAAACCCTGGCCCACTGGCCCAGTTGATCAAGATCCCATTGTACTCCTAGATAATTATAGAATCAATTTCGATGTTGTGTGCAAAGTTACGAACCATGCTTCCTATATCTCATCCAAATTATTTCCGTAAATGATGACAGTAGACTCAATACTGATCTTTGCAGCACACTGCTGATCACAGCCTCCACCTGAACAGCAACCCTTCACCACCACCCAGTCTGTAGTTGCCTGGCTTTTCTGCAGCCTTTCTTAAATAATGGCAAAACATTTGCTCCTCTCCAGTCCTCCGGCACCTCACCCCTGGCTGTAGATGATACAGATATCTCTGCTAAGGGCTCAGAAATTTCTTCCCTAGCTTCCCACAATGTCTTGAGATACACCTGATGAAGTCTCAGTAATGTGAGCTCAATTTCCCAGAGTTCCCTAGCTTTCATGTCTTTCTCCACAGTGAGTACTGACGAGAAATATTCATTTTGGATCTCACCTATCTCCTGCGGCTCCACACACAGATAGCCACGTTGATCTTTAAGGGTCCATATTCTCTCCCTAGTTACACTTTTACCCTTAATATACTTGCAAAATCTCATTTGATTCTCCTTAATTTTATCTGTCAAAGCAATTTCATGCCTATTTTTGCCCTCCTGATTTCCCTCCTAAGTGTATTCCTACACCTCTTACACTCCTCAAGGGATTCATTTGATCCCACTGTCTATACCTGATATATGCTGCCTTCTTTTTCTTGACCAGAGCCTCAATAACTCTCATCATCCAGTGTTCCCTATTCCCGCTAGCCTTGCCCTTCACTCGAACAAGAGCATGCTGGCTCTGAACTCTTGTTATCCTGAATTGGAAAGCCTCCCACTTGCCAGATGTCTCTTTACCTGCAAATAGCCTCCTACAATCAACGGTTTAAAGATCCTGTGTAATATTAACAAAATTGGCCTTGCCCCAATTTAGAAAATTAACTTGTGGACCAGGCCTAAGCTTTTCCATAACTATTTAAGTGCAATACAATTATAGTCACTGGTCCCAAGATGCTCCCTCACTAACCTCAGTCACTTATGCTGCCTTATTCCATTCACCTTCTTTCTTAGCTATTGAATGTGAATTTGGATGCTAGTTTTTTGAGATTCTTGCACATGGATCCCCAAATCTGTCAGTGCTGCAGCTTCCTGCAATTATTTTGCTTTTGAATAATATTCAGTTCCTCTATTCTTCCAGCCAAAAGGCACAATCTCACAACTTTCACAGATTATGTTCCATCTGCCATGTTTCTACCCATCCATGTAACCTATCTGCATCACTCTGTACATTCCATGTATTATCTTCAACATTTGCCTTCCACCTAGTTTCGTGTTATATGCAAATTTGGTGATAATTTGACTAGATTCCCTACCATATGGAAACAGCCTATTCAGCCCAATAAGTCCACAATGACCCCTGAAAAGTAACCCACCCAGACCCATATTTACCCCTAACTAATGCACTTAACACTATGGGCAATTTAGGATGGCCAATTCACATGACCTGCACAGCTTTGGATTGTGGGAGGAAACCGAAGCACCCGGAGGAAACGCATGCAGGCACGGGGAGAATGTGCAAACTCCATATAGACAGTTGCCTGAAGCAGGAATCAAACCCGGGTCCTGGTGCTGTGAGGCTGCAGTGCTTACATTCACTTTCCTTATCCAAGTCACAGATAGTAAATCATTGTGGCCCCAGCACTGATCCCTTTGTTACTTACAAACTGCCATTCTGTTAATGCCCACTTTATCCCATTCTATCTGTCTTCAGCTCTTTGAATCAAACAAAATTGTGCTGACAGCCCTTGATGTAGCACTGTAACAAAAATGCAAACTAATGGTAAACAGACAGTTATATAAGGAAACAGAAACTTACTAAATCGGAATAGCACTATCTGGAGTGATGATGCATCTCAGGCCCTGTACTCCCACCACTCTTCAAAGGTCTCAATCATTCCAGGAAACACACATGATTCATCTCTAGGGACACCCATGTACAGATATAACGACAAAGGAGGAGGTAGTCAGTCAGGCACCAGGACACACCCCACAGCCCACTGCCTGCATTTGTTCATGGCCACTTTGGCCAGGCCCAAGAGCAGAGCCACACCGTCTGCCTCCTCCCCGCAGGGGATCCCATCGATCAGGAGTGCAAACATTGAGGCACAGGCCCACCTAAACGCTATAGAGGGTTTGAAAATGAAACCAATCAACATACATATAAAGAACAGTTTTATCCACAAAACCTTTATGTGCCTGGCACCCAGAACAGTGACATAAGCAGTGATTATTGGGGTCTGCAGCATACAGCACTCTCCACACCACATCCCCAGTGGATAAAGAGAGGAATCCTTTGCAGAGGACCTTCCCCTCACTGAGTTTCTCTGCCTCCAGAGGGTAAAATATTACACCAAGGCATATCCGAGGGATGGATACTTGTGAGAGACTGATTCGGAGATGCCGGTGTTGGACTGGGGTGTACAAAGTTAAAAATCACACAACACCAGGTTATAGTCCAACATGTTTAATTTGAAGCACACTAGCTTTTGGAGCATTGCTCCTTTATCTACCATCTGATGAAGGTGATTTGTGTGATTTTTAACTGTGAGAGACTGGAGAGTGTGCAGTAGCAGCCATTTGAGGGAACTTCTCCACTCCTTTTGGAAAAGCCCAAGCAGGATTGAGGATGGCCCAAACTGTGGGGCTCTGTATTCCAGACAAAGATCTGTTGCTGGAAAAGCACAACCGGTCAGGCATCATCTGAGGAGCAGGAGAGTCAACATTTCATGCATAAGCCCTTCATCAGGAATGAGGTTGGTGAAATATGTTTTGTATCAGGCCAACATCATGTTCCGGACAGACACGAGTCAATTCATCTGGAAGTTCACCACATACCTGAGCTGTGTTAACTTTCCATGACGTTTCATGGCCAATTATCTCGTCCATGAGGCTCTGGATGGCTCAGGTACATACTGGACATTGACCAAACAATGACTCTCTCAGCTGGACATTCTGATACTATCCAGCCTGCTCCTCCGCCACTCCAACATGTCCCCTCAGTCTAGCATCCTAAGCTCTCTCCTCCACCAACCAATATAACCCGTTCTGATGTAGGAACCCATTCCTGTGCTGCAACTCCCCGATGTCAGCCATCATTTCTCCAGGAAGAGTGCTCCGTCTCAGTCTTCTTATAGTTAGCCAATGCTCTAACCATGCTGATGTACTGCTCCCAACACAATGGACTCTTACCTTATCAAGTAGACTTAGATGTCCCTTTAATATGTATTTTCTGTCTTTATTTTTGAACACTATTTGGGAGTTTTCCAGTAGTTTAGATTTTGAAAGACAATGGAAGTAAATTGGGTGTCCACATTGTCTTCCAGTTTTGCTATGGTTTTATGTCTGACTTTGATTGGGTTCCTATAATTAACTGTTCTTTTTCTTAATAAAGTAATTGTCATATTAAATTCACCAAAATCACTGCAAATAACAATGCTGATGTAATTAGCAAGTCTCATACCTATTCAGTGTTCACAAATAATGTTCTGCTCTAGAGAGTCTATTAACCCTTTCCTTACACATTCTTAAGTATAAACAGGAGGAATATATTGTGGGCGGCACGGTGGCACAGTGGTTAGCACTGCTGCCTCGCAGCGCCAGAGACCCGGGTTCAATTCCCGACTCAGGCGACTGACTGTGTGGAGTTTGCACGTTCTCCCCGTGTCTGCGTGGGTTTCCTCCGGGTGCTCCGGTTTCCTCCCACAGTCCAAAGATGTGCAGGTTAGGTGAATTGGCCATACTAAATTGCCCGTAGTGTTAGGTAAGGGGTAAATGTAGGGGTATGGGTGGGTTTCGCTTCGGCGGGTCGGTGTGGACTTGTTGGGCCGAAGGGCCTGTTTCCACACTGTAATCTAATCTAATCTAATCTAATGCCTAGGATTAATTTAAGAAACTGCTAAGTTGAATTTTTTGACAGAATTCCTTGTCCTCCTTGAGAATGAGCAATAGATAAAGCTGAGAGTGGAACGTCCAAGGCCTGAAAATAAATATCAGTGAGGGTGACAGAGAGGTCAGGTATACAGGAGGAGTCAGGAATAGCAGGAAGCGATGTATGTCAGAACATTTCAAGTAATATGTGGTAGGATTGAGTGAACTGGGATAATTTTAAGAGGCAGCCAGCATGCACTTAGAAGGTAACATTTCAGATGAAGTTCCCATTTGATCCCTTTGAGAATATTACCACAGCCACTAACACTTCAATCCTTATTTTGCAATGATACAGTTGAATTTGATGCAGAAATTAACTTTAAATTGCTAGTTGATGTTGCAATCGGAGGTAGACAAGAAGCAAAAGAAAAATATCACACTTTTCATAACAGGATTAAATCAGTTACGCACATGGTGCACAAATGGAAAATTGAATATTTTTCTGACAAGAACAAGATATTGCTATATTAGGAGTAGGAATTAGTTACATATGCATATACTATAATTGAGCCTGGATAGGCTTTGAAAGGTGCTGTATAAACATACCAGCTCACTGCTAACGCGTGGCGAACGTTTTCTCTGTCACTATCCTCTTTAGCTGAAGAAAATACAAGACCTGCTTTGGGAGAGATCAAACTACTTCTGGTAAAAATAGCAGTCTGTTGTAGATGATAGCAGTTCTGAAAAAGAGTCAGCCTGGTCTCAGAATATTAACTGTAAATTAAAATGGAGTTGGAAGGGGAAAAGCACCTCAGTAATTTAGATCCCTGGATGACTTTCCCCACTCGCTACCCCACGATCATGTGACTCCCTCCTAGGTAAAGAAAGAAGCTCATTTCATGGAGACCTGCCTGTGGTTGGGCTGGGCAGGCCTCCAATTGGCTGAAGGACATGACTCAGAAAGCCACCCCTGACTGGGCCTCTTATACTGCCCCCTCCACCACCTTAACCTCTTTATCCCCGACAAGGAAAGGAAAGAAACTCTCCTTTTCATTTCTGTACCTTCTAAGGAACATGCCCTGACCAGTAGAGGTTCAAATCCACAAGTTGCTGGCTTCTGATTGGCCAGTAACATTTTGGTGACACAAATTTCCAGTCTCGAGGTCTGTGGTAATGTCAGGTGATATTGGTTGAGGGATAAATATTTTTCAATATTTCTAGGGGTCATCTTGTGGTGCAATAGTAGTGACTCTCCCCCTGAACTGAGAGGACTGGGTTCAAGTCCCACCTGCTCCAGACTCGAGAGTGTGGTGCTGGAAAAGCACAACAGGTCAGGCAGCATCCGAAGAGCAGGAGAATCGATGTTTTGGGCATAAGCCCTTCATCAGGAATGAGAACCACCTGTTCCAGAGTTTAATAACATCCCTGAACAGACTGATTTGAAAAATAGGTTTAAAAAAAAAAGTTTCCTGCACTTCTTGGGACCTCTTGCGGCACAATGGTAGTGTCCCTATCCCTGCACCAGGGTCAAGTCCCACCTGCTCCAGAGATGTGTAGTGATCTCTCTCAACAGGTTGATTAGAGAATAGGTTTAAAGAAATCCCTATAATTCTTCACAAGAACATCATGCGATCTTTTACATCCTAGGTGAGGAGGGAGGTGTGATTCCCAATATGAAGGGCATATGATTTATTTGTTAGAAAGTTTGAAGAAGATTCAACTCTAGATTCCAGGAAAGGGGTATCCAGCCTGTTAAAGGGGTATCCAGTCTGTTAAAGGGTATCCAGCCTGTTAAAGGGGTATCCAGTCTGTTAATCTGCAGCCATTTGTGTCCCTGGAGATTTTGTTATAATTTTAAAGGTAGGGAAATCTTAAACATGTCTTGCATCAGTTATGTGATAGCATTGCTGTACTACAGTGTGACTAACAGCAAGCTACAGTTCTAATTGATAAAGTACCCTACATTCAGAAACAGCAGCACTTGGATGTCGATCAGAGTGGCGCTGGAAAAGCACAGCAGGTCAGGCAGCATCCGAGGAGGAGGAAAATCAACATTTCGGACAAAAGCTTTTCATCAGGAATGAAGAGTTTTTGCCTGAAACGTCGATTTTCCTGCTTCTCGGATGCTGCCTGACCTACTGTGCTTTTCCAGCACCATTCTGAACTCTGGTTTCCAGCATCTGCAGTCCTCACTTTTGCCCACTTGGAAGTAGCTGAAACCCCGTGAAACCGTGTGTTTTAGCTGCCACATATTTAAAGTATTTTAATTCCAAGTTGTTAATTTTATACCAGCCTTGGACCTGGAACAGCACTCACATGTGAAGCTGCTTGGTTCTTGATCGGTGACATTGAGAGCAGCCAACACTGGTTTGAAATATGCCTGCTGATCTAGTCACATGGTAGCTGCCCACAGTTAGCGAATGGTTTGGAAATTCAATTTCGCTGTTTCTGATTTCAAAGTGCATCTGTTGATTACACAATAAAACAAATAATATTGTATCTAAAAACCGAAAGAACAGCAGAGGCTGTAAATCAGAAACACAAACAGCAGTTGCTGGAAAAGCTCAGCCGGTCTGGCAGCATCCGGGAAGAAAGATCGGAGTTAACGTTTCAGGTCTGGTAACCCATCCTCAGCACGCCTGAGAAAGAGTCACCGGACCCAAAAGCTTAACTCTGATTTTTTTTCAAAGATGCTGCCAGACCTGCTGAGCTTTTCCAGCAACTTCGGGTTTTGCCTCTTGTATCTAACCGCCACCTCCAAACGCACCCCACCACCAAGTATATATTTCCCTCCCCTCCCCTATCAGCATTCCGTAAAGACCACTCCTTCCGTGACTCCCTCGTCAGATCCACACCCCCCACCAACCCAACCTCCACTCCCGGCACCTTCCCCTGCAACCGCAGGAGGTGCAAGACTTGCGCCCACACCTCCCCCCTCACCTCCCTCCAAGGCCCCAAAGGAAACTTCCATATCCGCCACAGATTCACCTGCACCTCCAAACACATCATCTATTGCATCCTCTGCACCCGATGTGGCCTCCTCTATATTGGGGAGACAGGCCGGTTACTTGCGGAGCGTTTCAGAGAACACCTCTGGGACACCCGGACCAACCAACCCAACCACCCTGTGGCTCAACATTTCAACTCTCCCTCCCACTCCACCAAGGATATGCAGGTCTTTGGACTCCTCCATCGTCAGACCACAACAAAACGACGGTTGGAGGAAGAGCGCCTCATCTTCCGCCTAGGAACCCTCCAACCACAAGGGATGAACTCGGATTTCACCAGTTTCCTCATTTCCCCTCCCCCCACCTTGTCTCAGTCAAATCCATCAAATTCAGCACCTGCCTTCCTAACCTGCAATCTTCTTCCTGACCTCTCCGCCCCCACCCCAGTCTGACCTATCACCCTCACCTTGACCTCTTTCCACCTATCACATTTCCGACGCCCCTCCCCCAAGTCCCTCCTCCCTACCTTTTATTTTAGCCTGCTGGACACACTTTCCTCATTCCTGAAGAAGGGCTTATGCCCGAAACGTCGATTCTCCTGTTCCCTGGATGCTGCCTGACCTGCTGCGCTTTTCCAGCAACACATTTTCAGCTCTGATCTCCAGCATCTGCAGACATCATTTTCTCCTCTTGTATCTAACACCTAGGATAATAAAATTGTCTTTCAAAATTAGATTGTCTTTTCAGTTAATTACTCTATGTGATTACAATGCTGTGCCTAATTTATCTCCAAACTTTTACTATTTTTGGCCATTTCCCTTGTAGTTAAACAGTCATCAAACCACTTCAGAAATGTGAAATTAGTTCAGATTGGAAAGATTTCTGCTCTGGTATCAGCTAAACCAAATGAAGTTGACATTCTGATTAATTAGCCTCAAAATACAATGGCCCATTAACATTTCAATCTCTAAAACTACAAAAATAAATGTTGAAAAATCACAACAGAGTGATGCAGATTGTGAAATGTTCTCTCTCACTCCAACTTCCATGAAATCTGTCACTGTAACATGAAAGATATATTTTCAAAAAAAAACTCTGTTTTATTTTTGCTGCTGAGCTACTTTGAACATTGTGACCATTCCCAAATTCTTGTTTTGTCCATTAATGCTATTGGCAGCCTCTTTGAGTAACCGATTTTCCTAAGAGTACATTGAAATGTTTCTCCACAACTTTACAATTTTATTTCTTGACAGTTTTTTTTCCCCCCAATAACATTATGGGTGTTCTCCCCCATAGTTCGTTTGGTGGGGGCAGCCTATTGTGGAGGAAGGTCTCAAGTGTTGATCCCGCCTGCTTCATGTCTCTACTCCAATTAGATCTGTGGCAGGAGAAGGGGGAGGGGTGTTTGGATGATCTTCCTGACCTTCTAATGAGGGAGGCCCTCAAGTAAACAAATAATGCCCACTTCAGGGTGTCATCCAACTGTCACCGGTTTGAATCCAGGGGAGGATGAACCATGATCTCATCGAATGGTGGAGCAGATTTGATACGCTGAATGGACCACTTCTGCTCCCCTGGCTTATGGTCTTATTGATTGAGGTTCACCATGTGGATAACACAACAAGCAAAACCTGGTGTTTCTGCTTGTGGGCTCCTGGGGTGACGGGGGAAGGGAAGGGGCTGTTGATTCAAAGGCACTCATTTCCTGATCAGAGGGAGATGATGGGAGTCAGCTCATCTACGTTGGATTCTGAGCTCCCTCCACTCACATGCCCTTTCCACTGCCAGTCATCATTATCCAACTCTCTCCACCAGATAAAGCTGTAGATACTCACAGTGCCCATAGGGCGTAAACAATGAATCTTGGAAATGCACATAATGGCCCTCCAGTATGACGTATATAAGATAGATCGGACCAGAACGTATCATTCACCAGTTTTACTGGCTTTTCTCCCTCTGGGCAGCCATTGCCTCCTGATTGGTTCTGCTGAGCACAGAGGAATCTGATTGGTTTGGCAGGGCCTCTGACTCCAGATTTTTTTATATGGCATAAGGTGTGGTGGGTTTTTTTTTAAACGAAGCAACACAAGGCTCTGAATGGTTCTCCATTTAGTGGCCAAAACTTCTGTCCCTCTCTGACAGATCGCACCCTGCAGGGGGCAAGTAATAGAGTTCTGTGAGATTATAACTGACAAGTTTTTTTTTTACACTGTGAATACAAAGCTGTTAAATAAAGAAAACCAATTCAATAAATTCACCAGACTTACATCCTTGGGCAGTGTGAAGTGGCTGATAAGGAAGATTAAGTATGCTTCATCCATCGTAAATATAATAGATTACACTAAAGTACGATTTCCAAACCTCAGGATTTCCTGTAGTTCCAAGGAATTGAGGATTAATCTTCTCTACACTTCTACAAGTCAGCCAAAGTAAAAATCATTATTTCATTTTTCATTTTATTTGAACACTAAGGAACTTAGAGGAAAAGGAGCTGGTATGATGAAATGCCGAGGAATATATTCACCCAGACCTTGCATTCACAGACCAAAGAAATGATGTATTTTGGTCAATACCAGTTGTTGCATATTCAGTGAAGTTGACAGCTTCATCAATAAGTTATTGTATACTTGCTGCACTGCTGAAGTGCTTATGTCTCTCACAGACAAAGGATCACTGCTACAGCTCAACGCCAATGCTCCGTATACGGCTAAGGGATACTATGAATGCACGCATTCCAGGTCGGAATATTGTGCCATTGTGGCATGGAGAACATATCGTAGGACAAATGGTCTCTGAGGGAAAAGATCTCTGAGGAACCAATCGCTGCGGGAACTGAGTTCTGAGGGAACCAATCACTGAGGAAACTGATCCCTGAGGGATCAGAGGGAATCTGATTAGGGTGAATCATATTTGGAGAAATACCAACTGGCAAATGACAAAGTAAAGGTTAAGCTGAAGAAGCAAGTTTGTTAAGATAATTGGTCTTTTGATTTTTTTTGTGATTGCAAATAAATTTTAACACTGAATAATTAATCTAATTCTTTCACCAAATCACGCAATCACTATTGAGGGTTCATTCTATAAATACAATCTTCAAGCAGGAGACTGTACCTTCTGTGGGTGTACATGTTAGAATATTATGGGAATGCTCCTAATGACGTTCTCTCCATTTAAATTGTGCATGAGGCTATCTACTGGGGGTGTGATATCCAGGGGTGTGGCCTTATGTCTTAACAGCACTATTTATTTCTGTAGCTATTACAGATTTGACAAAATGACACTTGATTTTGGCATTCAGGTTTTTCACGCAGCTTAGAGACAACAGGGATGTAAGTGTTGTCCTCTGTGAGATAGCACTCAACAGCTACTGAGGCAACATTTCCTCTCTTATCAGTATCCCATGTTTAATATACTCTGTGGGTTGTCCTGGCACAGAATGGAGGGAATTCTGAACTGCAATACACCATAGATCATTTGGAGTCGGTGGAGAGCAGTGGAGGCAGAGTCAAGGAAAAAGAACAAAGAAAACTTACAGCCCAGGAACAGGCTTTTCGGCCCTCCAAGCCCAAGATGAACCAAATCCACTGAAGTTGATGTGTATATTTAAGGCTGAGTTGGATAGATATTTGATCATTAGGGGAATCAAGAATTACGGGAAAAGGGCAGAAAAGTGGATGTGAGGAATGTAAGATCAGCCATGATCTTACTGAACAGCAGAGCAGGCTTAAGGGGCTGAATGGCCTCCTCCCACTCCTATGTCTTATGGTCTTTCTTAAAGTTATTGAACTTGGTGTGTGATGATGTTTCAATGTCTTACATACTTAAGAATACTATGTAGAAATAAATGAGAATTTTTTAACAGCTGGCTGAGAATATCGATTTTGAAGACCTTTCTCCAATAAGACTAAAAGGCGAGTGGTTTCATGGTGAAACTCCTCTGTCTAGTTAACAAGTACAGCCCCGAGCTTCTAGTGGCTTGTCATGCATGTTCTTCTACGTTGACTTGCTGTTCACGGCCTTCTACAGTGTTCCAGAGAAGCCTATTGCAATCTCAAGGAACAACATCTCGAAGGGGCAGCCCTGGAGGTGATGAGAGTGTGTGTGAGAAGGGGAAATAATAAGGTGAGTTTGCCCTCCTAAGTTATTAATCCCCTTATGGTTACCTCTGTAACTAAGTGCAAGAAGCTTCACTGGAAACTTTCTCGACTATCACCAGTTAAGGCGTGAAGTAATCAATGAATATCCACTTAAGGATCTCAATTCTGCACCTTCCTGATTAGCTGCCTTCTTAGCTGATGAGAATGGTAGCTAGTTTTTAGGAATCCAGTGTGCTCTGCCTGTCGGGTTTTTTTTTGGGGGGGTGGGGGGGGGCTCCAATTACCCCAATCTTTATAGATACCAATTTTTATAGAACCATAGAACACATCCTATTTGGATGCATCACAGTGTGGTTTGGCAACTGGTCTTTCCAAGACCACAAGAAGCTACAGTTTTGTGAACAAAGCCCAGCCCATCATGTAAACCAGCCTTCCATCCATTGACTCCATCTATACTTCCTGCTGCCTCCAGAAAACAACCAACATGATCAAAGACCCTTCCTACCCCGATCATACTCTCATCCACCTTCTACTGCCAGGTAGAAGATACAAACGTTTGAATACATGTATAAACACATTCAGGAACAGCTTCTTTGCCATCGTTATCAGACTTTTGAATGGATCTCTTAAATATTAATGTTGATCTCTTGGTCTGCATCTTGTCTGTGATTGTAATACTATTTTGCAGAGCACTTCAGACAACACCTCCAGGACACCCACACCAAACAACCCCACTGCCCAATGGCCGAACACTTCAATTCCCCCTCCCGCTCTGCCGAGGACATGTAGGTCCAGGCCTCCTCCATTGCCACTCCGTAACCACCCGAACCTCCGACAGTATGGCATCAATGTGGATTTCACCAGTTTCTTCATTTCCTCTCCCCCCACCTTACCCCAGTTCCAACCTTCCAGCTCAGCACCATCCTCATGACCTGTCCTACTTGTTCATCTTCCTTCCCAACTATCTGCTCCACCCATCCCTCTGACCTATCACCTTCACTCCCACCTCCATCCACTCTCAGCTATCTTTCCCCCAGCCCCACCCTCTCCCGTGTATGTCTCCACCCCTGAGGCTCATAGCCTCATTTCTACTGAAGGGATTTTGTCTGAAACATTGACTTTCCTGCTCCTCAGATGCTGCCTGACTGGCTATGCTTTTCCAACACCACACTCCAGCACCACTCTGTATTCTGCACTCTGTCCTGCTATTTGATGCACTTTATATGCCTGTATAGCACACAAAACAACACTTTTCACTGTATCTCAATACATGTGACAAGAAAAATTAAATCAATCAAGGGTCAATTGAATACATGGGTATCTCTGAAAGCCACTTTTATCCCTTTTTCTCCCCCCCTCCCCACCACCACCAACTTCCATTTCCCCATCCCATCCCACCTCTCCAATATGGTAAAAAAACTACTTGCAACTCAGCTGCTGGAGCTCCCAAGGAGTAGAATCAACCAGTGGTCTTTGGAATACAGAAGCTGCCAGAATATACCATTAAAAGGTGAGATGAGTGAATACTAGGAGAAAGTGAGGACTGCAGCTGCTGGGGATCAGAGTTGAAAGTGTAAAGCTGGAAAGGCACAGCACATCAGGCAGCATCCGAGGAGCAGGAGAATCAATGTTTCGGGCAAAGGCAGACTGTATCTGCAATAAAGCCTGGGAAATGGAGACCATAACATGTTACAAGGAACTAGGCAATTTATTGAATCATAGTCTGGAATCTTCTGGAACCTTTGAGGACAGATGAGGAGACAAGATAGCTATGAGGAGGCATCTGGAATTTGGTTGGTTGTTTGAATGTCCAACAGGATGTAGATTGAGCCATTTAAGGGCTGGTCTCCCAATGGGTTCTACAGAATTGTATGGGCATTCCATGATGTCCACACAACTGACATCACACAACAGCTCTATCAGGAGATAATAACCTCAAATCTGCTGGGTTAGATAAAATGACCAAATAAAAACATATGAAACCTGATGGTGTTTTGAAATCATGGTGACTTGAGATGTTCTGTATTTTGCTGAAGGTATGTGGGTGATTAGGGTAAGTGTTGTAACTCAGAAATGAACTGAATAGTCTGTAACTCTGAAAGACGAGAGTTTTGTTGAGCAACAGATACAGTGAATCAGTGATGATAATGTGGACTCTTTATCAGCTAAACATATGATTGTCATAGAATTGTGCCGTGTAAATATCCTACAAGAAAGTGGATAAAGAAGCTTACGCAGACAATCACTGGTTTCTAGTTGTCTGCCAACCAGGTACGTCCCAGTGCCCTCAAGCCTACCTAGACACTTGTGGATGTTGCCTGGTAATTGAGACACTGTCTGCGACAATTGAAGTATCTACAATGGTATTATTGGTGATTCTGAAATGTTAGCCCTCTGATTGGCCGAGCTGCTCTTTAAAGCAAGTCATCTTCTTTAATTGGCCGGAAGCCCTGGCAGTGGCCTCTTAACTGATCTCTGTCAGCAATCACATTTCAAGATGCCCCGGTGTAGTGAAGCAGGGCCGCTGCCCATCCTTGGACCTGACAGGATGAATTCACCCTCCTTGAAGAAGGGCCTGTGCCCGAAACGTCGAATCTCCTGTTCCCTGGATGCTGCCTGACCTGCTGTGCTGTTCCAGCAATAAAGTTTCAACACTGAATTCAGCCTATGGCTACTAAAAACTCGACTGGGAAGCACACATTGCAAGATATAATGTACCGAGCAAAAATAAAGTGGTCGGGAAAGGAGTTAGATTAGCTGTACTTGTTAAGAACAACATAATGGGAGCAGAAACAAAATCTTACAGGAACACAGCAATGGGAGTAGGCCAGTCAGTCCCCTGAGCTTGTGCTGCCATTCAACGGGATCCTAACTGAGCAGTTGTCTAACTCCATATACCTGCCTTTGGCCCATATCCCTTAATACCTTTGCTTTACAAAACCTTGAGGAGAAAGTGAGGTCTGCAGATGCTGGAGATCAGAGCTGAAAATGTGTTGCTGGAAAAGCGCAGCAGGTCAGGCAGCATCCAAGGAACAGGAGAATCGACGTTTCGGGCATAAGCCCTTCTTCAGGAATGAGGAAAGTGTGCCCAGCAGGCTAAGATAAAAGGTAGGGAGGAGGGACTTGGGGGAGGGATGTTGGAAATGCGATAGGTGGAAGGAGGTCAAGGTGAGGGTGATAGGCCGGAGTGGGGTGGGGGCGGAGAGGTCAGGAAGAAAATTGCAGGTTAGGAAGACGGTGCTGAGTTCGAGGGATTTGACTGAGACAAGGTGGGGGGAGGGGAAATGAGGAAACTGGAGAAATCTGAGTTCATCCCTTGTGGTTGGAGGGTTCCTAGGCGGAAGATGAGGCGTTCTTCCTCCAACCGTTGTGTTGCTAAGGTCTGGCGATGGAGGAGTCCAAGGACCTGCATGTCCTTGGTGGAGTGGGAGGGGGAGTTGAAGTGTTGACCCACGGGGTGGTAGGGTTGGTTGGTCTTTTTGGGCAGGAGGTAGAAATGGGCGGTGCGGGGTTGTGGGGCTACGAGGTTGGAGGCGGTGGATAGGAGATCCCCTGTGGTGATGAGGTTTTGGATGGTCTGGGAGATGATGGTTTGGTGGTGTTTTTGGGCAGGAGATAGAAACAGGCGGTGCGGGTTTTTGGGCAGGAGGTAGAAACGGGCGGTGCGGGTTTTTGGGCAGGAGGTCTCAGATTTAAGACAAACAACTGACCTAGCATTAGCTGTAATTTGTGGAAGTGAGTTCCAAACCTCTACCAGCCTTTGTTGATAGAAGTGTGTCCTGACATCCCTCTTGAATGGTCTGGCCCTAATTCTCAAACTATGCTCCTCGTTCCAGATTCTCAAACCAGTGGAAATAGTTTATCTTTATTTACCCCATCTTTTCTTGTTAATATCTTGAAGACTTGATCCGATCACCTCTTAACCATCTAAATTCTAGGCAAAACAGGCCTACTTTGAATAATCGCACCTCATAACGACCTCCAAAGACCAGATATCATCCTTGTAAACCGACATTGAACTCCATCTAATGCCAATGTATCCTTCCTTGGATGTGGTACCCTAATCTGATGACAGTACTCAAAGTGGGGTCGAAACAGAATTTTGAATAGCTGTGGCTGCAGATAGGGCTTTAAAATAAATAGGGGATTGGAAAGCTCCGTTATGGGGGAAATTAGAAAACCCGAATTAAAGGGGGAGGTAAGGGTGCTAAGTTTAGGTGGGGCTATTAAAATTTCCAGCACAGACACAAATAGGGCAGAGTGTAGGAGAGGGTTAGCAATCAAACTCCAAGCATACTGGACAAAAGAATGACAATGAGAAGAGGGACGGTTAATACAGGACTGAAGGCGTTATATAGAAATGCACATAGTATAAGGAATAAGGTAAATGAGCTTGTGGCGCAGATGGAAACTGGCAGGTATGATGTGGTGGGCATCACGGAGACGTGGTTGAGAGGGGATGATGATTTGGAACTGAATATTCAAGGATATTGATTAGATTCCCTAAAGTGTGGAAACAAACTCTTTGGCCCAGCAAGTCCACACCGACCCTCTGAAGAATAACCCACCCAGACCCATCTCCCTCTGACTAATGCGCCTAACACTACGGAATCACTAGAATCAGGGAAGGTCCCAGAGGACTGGAAAATCGCTAACGTGACACCCCTGTTTAAAAAGGGAGCAAGGCAAAAGATGGAAAATTACAGATCAATTATCCTAACCTCAGTTGTGGGTAAGATCCTGGAATCCATTTTTAAGGATGAGATTTCTGAATACTTGGAAATGCATGGTAAAATAGGGCAAAGTCAGCATGGTTTCATCAAGGGGAGGTCATGCTGGAGAAATCTGCTAGAATTCTTTGAGGAAGTAATGAGCAGGCTAGACCAAGGAGCGCCAATGGATGTTATCTACCTGGTTGTCAAGTAGGCCTTTGTCAAGGTGCCGCATAGGAGTCTACTGAGTAAGATAAGGGCCCATGGTGTCAAAGGCAAGATGCTGGCATTGATAGAAGCTTGATTGTCTGCTCTCTGGCAGAAAGCAGACAGTGGGTATAAGAGGGTCCTTCTCAGGATGGCAGCTGGTGACAAGTGGTGTTCTGCAATGCTCAGTGTTGGGACCACAACTTTTCACTCTGTACATTAATGATGTAGATGAAGGAACTGAGGGCATTCTGACTAGGTTTGCAGATGATACAAAGATAGATAGACGGTCAGGTAGTATTGAAGAAGCAGAGAGGCTGCAGAAGGATTTAGACAGGTTAGGAGAATGGGCAAAGAAGTGGCAGATGGAGTACAATGTGGGAAAGTGTGAGGTCATGCACTTTGATAGGATTATTAGAGGCATGGACTATTTTCTAAATGGGGAGAGAATTCAGAAGTCTGAAGTGCAAAGAGACTTGGGAGTTCTAGTCCAGGATTCTCTCAAGGCAAATTTGCAAGTTGAGTCAGTAGTTAGGAAGGGAAATGCAATTATGGCATTTATTTTAAGAGGACATGAATATAAAAGCAGGGATGTACTCATGCAGCTCTATAAGGCTCTGGTCAGACCACATTCGGAGTACACATCGGTGCACAGTTTTGGGCCCCATATCTCAGGAAGGATGTACTAGCCTTGGAGTGTGTTCAGAGGAGATTCACGGGAATGGTTCCAGGAATGAAAAGCTTAACATATAAGGATCATTTGAGGACTCTGGGTCTATACTTGATGGAATTTAGAAGGATGAAGTGGGATCTGATTGAAACATACAGAATACTGAATGGCCTGGGCAGAGTAGATGTTGGGAAGATGTTTCCATTGTTAGGAGAGATGAGGACCTGAGGGTACAGCCTTAGAGTAAAGGGAAGACTTTTTAGAATGAAGATAAGGAGAAACGTCTTCAGCCAGAGAGTGGTGAATCTATGGAATCCATTGGCACAGAAGGTTGTGAAGGCAAGATCATTCATTGAGTGTATTTAAGACTGAGATAGATAGGCTCTTGAGTATCAAGGGGTTCAAGGATAATGGGGAGAAATTGGGAGAATAGGGTTGAGAAACCTATCAGCCATGATTGAATGGTGGAGCAGACTCGATGGGCTGAATGGCCTAATTTCTGCTCCTATGTCTTATGGCCTGATGGTCTAACTTCTACATCCTGACACTTACTTACATTGAACTCCATCTGCCACAGGTTTACCCATTCATCAGGTCCATCAATACCCCTTTGTAATTTTATGCTTTTTTCTACAATGCCGCTCAACATTGTCATCAAGAAATTGAATATGGATTTTTATGGCCATTATCTAAGTCGTTAATAAATAATATGAATACTTGAGGCCCCAGATCCTTGTGGGATACCCGTTGAGGCTAAACGCCAGCTCGCGGACACCTCCTCCTACTGCCCCCTTGACCTTGGCCCCACCTCCAAATCATCATCTCCCAGACCATCCATAACCTCATCACCTCAGGGGATCTCCCATCCACCGCCTCCAACTTCACAGTCCCACAACCCTGCACTGCCCGTTTCTACCTCCTGCCCAAAATCCACAAACCTGACTGCCCCGGCTAACCCATTGTCTCAGCCTGCTCCTGCCCCACCGAACTCATCTCTGCATACCTCAACACGGTCCTGACCCCTTAGTCCAAGAACTCCCCACCTACGTTCGGGACACCACCCACACCCTCCACCTCCTCCATGATTTTCGCTTCCCCGGTCACCAACACATTATCTTCACCATGGACATCCAGTCCCTGTACACCTCCATCCCCCATCACAAAGGACTCAAAGCCCTCCGCTTCTTCCTTTCCCGCTGTACCAACCAGTACCCTTCCACTGACACCCTCCTTCGACTGACTGAACTGGTCCTCACTCTGAACAACTTCTCTTTCCAATCCTCCCACTTCCTCCAAACCAAAGGAGTAGCCATGGGCACCCGCATGGGCCCCAGGTATGCCTGCCTCTTCATAGGATATGTGGAACAGTCCATCTTCCGCAGCTACACTGGCACCACTCCCCACCTTTTCCTCCCCTACATCGATGACTTTATTGGCGCTGCCTCGTGCTCCCACGAGGAGGTTGGACAGTTCATCCACTTCACCAACACCTTCCACCCCGACCTCAAATTCACCTGGACAGTCTCAGATTCCTCCCTCCCCATCCTCGACCTTTCTATTTCTATCTCGGACGACCGAATCAACACGGACATTTACTATAAACTGACCGACTCCCACAGCTACCTAGACTACACGTCCTCCCACCCTGCCCCCTGTAAAAACGCCATCCCATATTACCAATTCCTTCGTCTCCGCCGCATCTGCTCCCAGGAGGACCAGTTCCAATACCGTACAACCCAGATGGCCTCCTTCTTCAAAGACCGCAATTTCTCCCCAGACGTGATTGACGATGCTCTCCACCGCATCTCTTCCACTTCCCGCTCCTCTGCCCTTGAGCCCCGCCCCTCCAATCGCCACCAGGACAGAACCCCACTGGTCCTCACCTACCACCCCACCAACCTCTATATACATTGTATCATCCGTCGCCATTTCCGCCACCTCCAAACAGACCCCACCACCAGGGATATATTTCCCTCCCCTCCCCTATCAGCGTTCCGAAAAGACCACTCCCTCCGTGACTCCCTCGTCAGGTCCACACACCCCACCAACCCAACCTCCACTCCCAGCACCTTCCCCTGCAACCGCAAGAAATGCAAAACTTGCACCCACACCTCACCCCTTACTTCCCTCCAAGGCCCCAAGGGATCCTTCCATATCCGCCACAAATTCACCTGCACCTCCACACACATCATTTATTGCATCCGCTGCATCTGATGTGGCCTTCTCTATATTGGGGAGACAGGCTGCCTACTTGCGGGACGTTTCAGAGAACACCTCTGGGACACCCGGACCAACCAACCCAACCACCCCGTGGCTCAACACTTCAACTCCCCCTCCCACTCCACCAAGGACAAGCAGGTCCTTGGACTCCTCCATCACCAGACCATAGCAACACGACGGTTGGAGGAAGAACACCTCATCTTTCGCCTAGGAACCCTCCAACCACAAGGGATGAACTCAGATTTCTCAAGTTTCCTCATTTCCCCTCCCCCCACCTTGTCTCAGTCAAATCCCTTGAACTCAGCACCACCTTCCTAACCTGCCATCTTCTTCCTGACCTCTCCGCCTTCACCCCACTCCGGCCTATCACCATCACCTTGACCTCCTTCCACCTATCGCATTTCCAAAGCCCTTCCCCCAAGTCCCTCCTCCCTAACTTTTATCTTCGCCTGCTGGACACACTTTCCTCATTCCTGAAGAAGGGCTTATGCCCGAAACGTCGATTCTCCTGTTCCCTGGATGCTGCCTGACCTGCTGCGTTTTTCCAGCAACACATTTTCAGCTCTGATGTCCAGCATCTGCAGTCCTCACTTTCTCCCACGAGTCACATCTTACCAATTTGAATACCGATCCATTTTAATTGCAGCGAGAGTGGAAAGAACGAGGGCCGGGGGCTGCCGAGAAGGTAAGTAAGCCATTTAAAAAGCTGATATATTTGGGCAACTGCTGAACCCGAGATACGACCAGTGTAGGGTCTCCCTCCCGTCCTCCTCCTCTAATGAAAGAAAAGGATTCTGTGGTGTGTTGATAAGGATATTCTGTCTTTTTTTATTTTATCGTGTGATTGGTAAAAAATTTCTTTCCTTTGTCGTAACTTTAGTCTCATTTAGATAAAGCTGTGAGAGCTCAGGGACATGGCTGATGTCCCTGACTCCTTCACGTGCAGGAGGTGTGTTCAGCTGCAGTTCGTGTTTGACCACATGACAGCTCTGGAGCTGCAGATGGACTCACTTTGGAGCATCCACAATGCTGAGGAGGTCATGGATAGCACGTTAGTGAATTGGTCACACTGCAGATTAGGATTGCTGAGGGAGAAAGGGAATGGGTGACCAAAAGACAGAGAAAGAACAGAAAGGAAATGCAGGTGTCCCCTGCGGTCATCTCCCTCCAAAACAGGTACACTGTCTTGGATACTGTTGGGGGAAATGGCTCACCAGGGGAAGGCAACATTAGCCAGGTTTATGGCACCGTGGCTGGCTCTGCTGTACAGAAGGGCGGGAAAAAGAGTGGAAGGGTTATAGTCATAGGGGATTCAAAAGGAGAGTAGATTGGCGGTTATCTGGTCGGAAGTGAGACTCCTGAATGGTACGTTGCCTCCCAGGTGCACAGGTCAGGGATGTGTCGGATCAGCTGCAGAATACTCTGAAGCGGGAGGGTGAACAGCCAGTTGTCGTGGTGCATATAGGCACCAATGTTATAGGTAATAAATGGGATGAGGTCCCACAAGAATAATTTAGGGAGTTAGGAGCCAAGTTAAAAAGTAGGACCTCAAAGGTAGTAATCTCAGGATTGCTACCAGTGCCACATGCTAGTCAGAATAGGAATGATAGAATAAGCAGGATGATTGTGTGGCTTGAGAGATGGTGCAGGAGGGAGGAGTTCAGATATTTGCGACACTGGGACCAGTTCAGGGGGAGGTGGGACTATTACAAATTGGATGATCTACACCTGGGCTGGACTGGAACTAATGTCCTAGGGGGCACTTTTGCTAACGCTGTTGGGGAGGGTTTAAACTAATGGGGCATGGGGATGGGAACCAAATGAGGAGGTTAATGGACAGTAAGGAGATAGTAACTAAAGCCAGAAAAGAACTAGACAATAAATCAGCGTTACTAAGGAGAAGAGTAGGCAGGGAGCAGATGACGAACACAGAGGGACTGGTGATCTGAGATGCATTTATTTTAATGCAAGAAGTGTAGTAGGTAAGGCAGATGAATTTAGGGCTTGGATTAGTATCTGGGATTATGATGTTATTGCTATTACTGAGACTTGGTTGAGGGAAGGACAAGATTGGCAGCTAAACATACCAGGATGTTTTGCTTCAGGCGGGATAGAGAGAGAGGTAAAAGAGGTGGAGGAGTTGCATTACTGGTCAGAGAGGCTATCACAGCTGTGCTGAAGGAGGGCACTGTGGAGGACTCAAGCAGTGAGGCAGTATGGGCAGAGCTCAGAAATAGGAAGGGTGCAGTAACAATGTTGGGATTGTAGTACAGGCCTCCCAACAATGATTGTGAGATAGAGGTACAAATATATAAACAGATTATGGAAAAATGTAGGAGCAACAGGAGTATGGTGATGGGAGATGTTAATTTTCCCAACATTGCCTGGAATTCACTTAGTGTAAGAGGTCTAGATGGAGCAGAATGTGTGAGGAGCATCCAGGAAGTTTTCTGGACTAGAATATAAATAGTCTAACTCAGGAAGGGGCCATGATAGACCTGGTGTTGGGGAATGAGCCCGGCCAGGTGGATGAAGTTTCAGTGGGAGATTAGTTTGGGAATAGTGGTCACAATTCCATAAGTTTTAGCATACCCATGGACATAGACGATAGGGTCTTAAAGGAAGAGTGGGGGAAGGCCAACTATAGCAAAATTCAGCAGAAGCTGGGGACTGTGGATTTGAAGGCAAATTCTCATTCGATATGTGGGAGGCTTTTAAAGAGAGGTTGATTAGAATTCAGGAGAGATATGTTCCTGTGAAAATGAGGGATAGAAATGGCAAGATGAGGGAACCATGGATGACAAGTGAAATTGTGAGACCAGCTAAGAGGAAAAAGGGTGTCTACATAAGGTCTGGGTGATTGAAGACAGACGAGGCTTTGGAAGAATATTGGGAATGTAGGACCAAACTGTAATGAGGAATTAAGAGGGCTAAAAGGTGTCATGATATTTCCTGAGCAAGCAGGGTTAAGGAAAACTCCAAAGCTTTTTATTCGTATATAAGGAGCAAGAGGGTAACTCAGGAAAGGAGTGGCTCACTCAAGAACAAAGGAGGAAATATATGCATGGAGTGAAAGGAAATGGGTGAGATTCTTAATGAGCACTTTGCTTCAGTATTCACCGAGGAGAGGGATATGTTGGATGTTGAGGTTAGGGATAGATCTTTGATTACTCAGATCAAGTCGGCATAAGGTGGGAGGAAGTGTTGGGTGTCTAAAAGGCATTAAAGTGGACAAGTCCCCAGGTCCAGATGGGATCTATCCCAGGTTACTGAGGGAAGTGAGAGAGGAAATAGTTGGGGCTTTAACAGATATTTTGGTTGCATCCTTGAACAGGGGTGAGGACCCAGAGGACTGGAGAATTGTTAATGTTCCCTTGTTTAAGAAGGGTAGCAGGGATAATCCAGGTACTGTAATTACAGACTTGTGAGCTTGACGTTAGTGGTCGGGAAGCTGCTGAAGAAGAAACTGAGGGATAAGATATTTAGAAGGTATTCTTCCATTTGGAAGAAAATGGGCTTATCAGTGATAGGCAACATGGTTTTGTGCAGGGAAGGTCATGTCTTACAAACCTAATAGAATTCTTTTAAGAGGTGACAAAGTAGATTGATGAGGGAAGGGATGTAGATGTCATATACGTGGATTTAGTAAGGCGTTTCATAAGTTTCCCTACAGTAGGTGAAGTCACATTGGGTCCAGTATGTTCTCACTGGATGGATGGAAAACTGTTTGGGCAACAGGAGACAGAGAGTAGTAGTGGAAGGAAGCTTCTCAAAATGGAGACCTGTGACCAATAGTGTCCCACAGGGATCCGTGCTGAGACCACTGTTATTTGTGATATACATAAAAGATTTGAAGGAAGGTGTAGGTTGCCTCATTAGCAAGTTGCAGATCACACTAAGGTTGGTGGAGTAGCAGATAGTGAAGGGGACTGTCAGAGAATACAGCAGAATATAGTTAGATTGGAGAGTTGGGCAGAGAAATGACAGATGGAGTTCAATCCGGACAAATGCAAGGTGATGCATTTTGGAAGATCCAATTCAAGAGCGAACTATACAATAAATGGAAAAGTCCTGGGAACAATTTATGTACAGAGGGATCTGGCTGTTCAGGTTCATTGTTCCTTGAAGCTGGCAAAGCAGGTCAGTAGAGTGGTCAAGAAGGCATACGGCATGCTTTCCTTCATTGGCAGGGTATTAAGCGCAAGAGTTGACAGGCCATGTTAAAGTTGTATAAGACTTTGGTTCAGCCACATTTGGAATACTGAATACAGTTCTGGTTGTCACATTACCAAAAGGATGTGGATGCTTTAGAGAGGGTGCAGAGGAAGTTCACCAGGATGTTGCCTGGTATAGAGGGTGCTAGCTATGAGGAGAGGTTGAGTAGACTAGGAATATTTTTATTGGAAAGACAGAGGTTGAGGGAGGACCTAATTGAGGCCTACAAAATCATGAGAGGTGTAGACAAGGTGGGTAGGAAGAAACCTTTTCCCAGAATGGAGGACTCAGTTACTAGGGATCATGAGTTCAAAGTGAGAGGGGAAAGGTTTAAGAGATATATGCATGGAAAGTTCTTCACGCAAAAGTGGTGGGTGCCTGAAATGCATTGCCAGTGGAGGTAATAGGGGTGGGAACGATAGCGTCATTTAAGATGCATTTAGACAGGTACGTGAATGGGCAGGGAGCAAAGGGATACAGACCCTGAAAAAATAGGCGGCAGGTTGAGATAGAGGATCTGGATCAGCGCAGGCTTGGAGGGCCGAAGGGCTTGTTCCTGTGCTGTAATTTTCTATGCTCTTTGTTTTACCTCTTATCCTTACTTTCTGCCTGCTATCACTCTTTCTCACCTATTATGAAAGAAGCTCAGGAAGGGAGGATTTGCTACAGTATCCAGCAAATGGTAAAAAGTCAGAGCAAAAAAACAGGGAGTTACATCTTGGCAATAGTAACCATAATGCATTACCGTAGCTAAATAAACACATATGGAAAACATTAAAAGTAAGAAAACTGCACATTGACCACAGAAGAAAGCATGATAAAGCGCTTAGAAAATAAGTCAAGAAATAATAAAGATGGCAAAAAGCAACTATAAAATTAAATTATCAAGGACAATTAAAAAACATGTTTACAGACAATCAGCAAAAATGGGAAGTCAGGTTTGAAGTAGGTAGACAAGCAGGGGGCTGGAAGAACACAGCCAGCCAGGCAGCATCAGAAGGTGGAAGCATTAACATTTTGGGTGTAATCCTATTTCAGGTTATACCCGAAGCGTTAACTTCTCCATCTCCTGATGTTGCCTAGCTTGCTGTGTTCTTCCAGTCCCCTGCTTGTCTACCTTTGATTCCAGCATCTGCTGTTTTTTTTGTTACTAACTGGGTTTGAAATAGAGCCACATCTTGATGGACAGGATAATATCACAGGCACTGATCAAGGAATGGTAGAAGTATTAATAATTAACTTTACTTTGTCACTTCCCACAGAAACAGGACAGGGGAATATGAAATTGATGGCGAGATTATCATGCAATAACAGCATTTAAAATGAAAGGAGAGAAATATCAAATAAACTAAAGAAAATTGAAGAAGACAGATTTCCCTGATCAGTGTGGCATATATCCCCATATTTTAAAAGCATCTAAAGAAAGCGCAGAAGATTCATGAAATATTTTTGATAATTCATTAGACGAAGGCATAGTACCAGAAGACTGACAGGGTGGTATTGTTATGGAATACTTAGAAAGAGAGATAGAGTGTATCCAGGTGACCACTCAGTTTAAAATCTGTAGTATTAAATAATGGAATGCTTGATAAATATCTAGAAATGAAAAATACCCAATTACAAATAGTCAGCATGAATTTCAAGAGAGAAAATCTTACGTAAGTAAATCTATTACATTTTTTTGAAGCAATAACAGAGTAGGTAGGTTTTCTAGGTTTTCAAAAAAGCCTTAAAAGTATAACAACAAGATGCTACTAAGAAAGGCTGGAGGACAGTAGTAGCAGAATGAATTACTAGCTGATTTCAAGACAAAAGGCAGAGAATAAATTTTAAGCCTTGTTATTCAGAAAGGCAGTGGCATTGCAGAATTAGGCTGGCGAGTGAGGCTGTTCACAACTTACATGAAATTTTGAATCAAAAATACAATTTCTACATTTGCTGATGACACCAGTTTGGGGGCACAGTGATAATAAAGAAGACTACAACAAATGTCAAGGTATTAACAAACTTGTCAAGACATTTAATGTCAAATCAATTTCAGCATCGATAAATATGAAGCATTACATCTTGGCAAGAGAAATAGGGTTTGCACATTACCTAGAAAATATAAATGAAGATATATAATACAAATGGATCTGGAAATGCCAATATACAAATCACTAAAAGTCACAATATAAAATCTAAAGATCATGAAAGAAAATAGCAAATGAAGCTCTAGATCTATTTGCAAGCACCGGGTGGCAAGGTGGCTCAGTGGTTAGCACTGCTGCCTCACAGCACCAGGGTCCTAGGTTTGGTTCCAGCCTTGGACGTTTGTCTGTCTGTGTGGAGTTTGCACATTCTTCCTGTGTCAGCGTGGGTTTCCTCCGGGTGCTCCAGTTTCCTCCCACAATCCAAGAATGTGCAGGTCAGGTGAATTGGCCATGCTAAATTGCCCGGAGTGTTAGGTACATTAGTCAGAAGGAACTGGGACTGGGGGAGTTATTCTTCAGAGGGTTGGTGTGGACTGGTTGGGCCAAAGGGCGTGTTTCCACACTGTAGGGAATCTAATCTAATTTTTTTTAAAAGGACAGGATTAAAAATTAAAATGGTTATGCTTAATTTATGTCAAGCTTAGGTTTGACAATACTTGGGAGCATGATACATGTTAATAATGAACTTTATAAAGGCACTAAAGATAATTCAAAGAGGATTGGCAATATTTTGCAAGAAATATTGACATGTAAACATCAGGAAAAAAGATCACAGTTTCCCTTATGAAGTCCTTTAAAGTGAGACTCATTTTGCATACAGTGGAGAAAGATGGCATATTTCCTCTTCTGTGGATAGCTGTCACAGAATGGGGTGGAGTTGACACAGTGGCTCAGTGGTTAGCACTGCTACCTCACAGCATGGGGGACCCAGGTTCGATTCTACCCTTGGGTGACTGTCTGTGTGGAGTTTGCATGTTCTCCTTGTCTGTGCATGGGTTTCCTCTGTGTGCTCTGGTTTCCTCCCATAGTCCAAAGCTGTGCAGGTTAGGTGTATTGCCAATGCTAAGTTGCCCATTGTGTCCAGGGATGTGCATGCTAGGTGGGTTAGCCATGGGAAATGCAGGGTTAAGGGGATGGGATGGGTCTGGGTGGGATGCTCTTCGGTTGGTCAACGTGGATTTGATGGGCCAAATAACCTGCTTCCACACAGTAGATGATCTATGATCAATGTGAGATTGCAAAGTGAAAAACATCTGAAAGGGTATTCCAAAGAAATGTAGGGAGTAGGGAGTAGGGAGAATGTGGGAGGGTTTAAACTAGTTTGGCAGGAGGGTGGGAATCAGAGCAACATGTCTGAGAGGGGGTCAGTTGCAGATGGGGCAGTGACAGGATGTAATGAATCTATCGGGAAGGTTTCTCATGCAATGAAACAAAGGGATCGGTTAAAGTGTGGCTGCTTTAACACACGGAGTGTCAGAAATAAGAGTGACGATCTTAGAGCATGGGTCAGTACTTGGGGCTATGATGTTGTGGCCATAACGGAGACGTGGGTTTCACAGGGGCAGGAATGGCTGCTTGATGTTTCAGGGTTTAGAACAGTTAAAAAGAACAGGGAGGGTGGAAAAAGAGGAGGGAGTGTGGCATTGCAAATCAGAGAGTGCATCACAGCTACAGAAACAAAGGTTGTTGAGGAAGGTTTGTCTAATGAGTCAGTATGGGTGGAAGTTAGGACAGCAAGAAAAACCCACCTCATTGGAGGTTTTCTACAGACCCCCTAATAGCAGTAGAAATATTGAAGATCTCATAGGCGGGCAGATTCTGGAAAAATGCAGATGTAGCAGGGGTTGTTGTTATGGGTGAATTCAACTTTCCCAATATCGACTGGAACCTCCTTAATGCAAATGGTTTGGATGGAGCCATTTTTGTCAGGTATGCTCAGGAGGGTTTCCTTACTCAGTACCTAGACAAACCTTCCTGAAGAAGGGCTCATGCCCGAAATGTTGATTCTCCTGCTCCTTGGATGCTGCCTGACCTGCTGGGCTTTTCCAGCAACACATTTTCAGCTCTGATCTCCAGCATCTGCAGTCCTCACTTTCTCCACATAGACAAACCAACAAGGGGAGAGGCCATTTTGGATTTGGTGCTTGGCAATGAGCCAGGACAGGTGTCAGATCTCGCAGTGGGAGAACACTTTGGTGACAGTGATCACAACTGCCTCACATTTACCAAAACCTTGGAGAGGAAAAGGAGCAGTTACCAAGGGAAGATATTTAATTGGGAAAAGGAAACTATGACGCTATCAGATAGGAGTTGGGAAGTACAGACTGGGAACAATTGTTCCACAGAAAGGACACAGCAGACATGTGGAGACTGTTTAAGGAGCAGTTGTTGCAAGTGATGCATGGATTTGTTCCTCTGAGACAGGTAAGAAGAGGTAACATTAAGGAACCTTGGATGATGAGAACAGAGGAGCTTCTCGTCAAAAGAAAGAAGGCAGCTTACATAAGGTGGAGGAAGCAAGGATCTAGCACAGCTGTAGAGGATTACAGGCTTGCTAGAAAGGAGCTCAGAAATGGACTGAGGAGAGCCAGGAGGGGGCACGAAAAAGGCTTGGCAAGAAGGATTAGGGAGAACCCAAAGGCATTTTACTCATACTTGAGGAATAAGAGAATGATCAGGGAGAAAGTAGGGCTAGTCAGAGATAGCGTAGGGAACCTGTGCGTGCAGTCTGAGCAGCTTGGGGAAGCCCGAAATGAATTTTTTTGCTTTGGTTTTCACTAAGGAAAGGGATCTTGTTATGAATGAGAACTTTGAAGTGCTAGGATTCAGGCTTGAACAGATCAAGATTGATGAAGTTGATGTGCTGGAAATTTTGGAAAACATTAAGATTGATAAGTCCCCAGGGCCAGACCAGATTTATTCTAGGCTGCTCCTGGAAGCAAGAAAGGACGTTGCTAAGCTGCTGGCTAAGATCTTTGCCTCCTCACTCTCCACGGGAGTCGTACCGGAGGACTGGAAGGAGGTGAATGTTGTTCCTCTTTACAAGAAGGGTAATAGGGAAATCCCTGGTAATTACAGACCAGTCAGTCTTACGTCTGTGGTCAGCAAAGTTTTGGAAAGAATTCTGAAGGATAGGATGTATGACTATTTGGAAAAGCATAGCATGATTAAAGGCAGTCAGCATGGCTTTTTGAGGGGCAGGTCATGTCTCACAAATCTTTTTGAGTTCTTTAAGGAGGTGACGAGACAGGTCGACGAAGGTCAAGCAGTGGATGTAGTGTATATGGACTTCAGCAAAGCATTTGATAAGGTTCCCCATGATAGAATCATTCATAAAGTGAGGAATTATGGGATACAGGGAGATATGGCTATCTGGATTCAGAATTGGCTGGCTGACAGAAGGCAGAGAGTGGTTGTCGATGGAAAGTATTCTGCCCGGAGGTCAGTGTTGAGTGGGGTCCCGTAGGGCTCTGTTCTTGGGCCTCTGCTCTTTGTAGTTTTTATAAATGACTTGGATGAGGAGGTTGAGGGGTGGGTTAGTAAATTTGCAGATGACACAAAGGTTGGAGATGCCGTTGATAGTATCAAGGGCTATTGCAGGCTGCAGTTCAACATAGACAGGATGCAGAGCTGGACTGAGAAGTGGCAGATGGAGTTCAACCTGTATAAATGTGAAGTGATGCATTTTGGAAGGTTGAACTCAAATGCTGAATATAGGATTAAAGACAGGATTCTTGGCAGTGTGGAGGAACAGAGGGATCTTGGTGTTCAAGTGCATAGATCCCCCAAAGTTGCCACCCAAGTGGAGAGGGTTGTTAAGAAAGCATATGGTGTTTTGGCTTTCATTAACAGGGGAATCGAGTTTAAGAGCTGCGAGGTTTTGCTACAGCTCTACAAGTTCCTGGTGAGACCACACTTGGAATATTGTGTTCAGTTTTGGTCGCCCTACTATAGGAAAGATACAGAGGTTTTGGAGAGGGTGCACAGAAGTTTACCAGGATGCTGCCTGGACTGGAGGGCTTGCCTTATGAAGAGAGGTTGACTAAGCTCAGACTTTTCTCTCTGGAGAGGAGGAAGAGAAGTGACCTGATCGAGGTATACAAGATAATGAGAGGCATGAATATAGTCAATAGCCAGAGACTTTTCCCCAGGGCAGGATTGACTGGCATGAGGGGTCATAGTTTTAAGATATTAGGAGAAAGGTGTAGAGGGGACGTCAGATGAAGGTTCTTTACGCAGAGAGTTGTGAATGCATGGAATGTGTTGCCAGCGGTGGTGGTGGAAGCAGAGTCATTAGGGACATTTAAGTGACTGCTGGACATGCACATCGATAGCAGTGAATCGAGGGGTGCGTAAGCTTAAGTTATTTTATTTTACATCAGGATTAATCCTCGGCACAACATCGTGGGCCGAAGGGACTGCTCTGTGCTGTACTGTTCTATGCTCTATGTGGAATTCATGACCACAGCAAGCGCTGGAAGTGAATAGTGCTGCCGCAGTTAAAAGGAGGTTTGATAAGAATTTGAGGGAGTAGGGAGAAGGTTATAATGATTAAAGTTAGAAAAGGAAATGGAAGCCTCAGAAGAGAGTAAATTGTGGCATGAGTGAGTTGGGCTGAATGGCCTCTATCTGTTCTGTACTATACTGTAATGTACTGTAATGTAGGCAGGTGTGATTAATACTGGGGAAGATGGAGACCTGAAGCAAAATCAAAGTGCTGGAGAAACTCAGCAGGTCTAGCAGCATGTGTGGGGACAGAAATTGAGTTAATGTTTCAAGACTGGTATAAACCTTCTTCCAACAAGAATACCAGATATGCCCATCCTGATGCTGGGAGCACCTCGCACCATCTTTTATGCTTTTCACAATTAGTATGGTGGGATTCTTGCTAGGCAGTGGTGAGCTACTGCTTCAGGGAAATTGTAGCTTGTTAAACGATTTAACATATAACTCACTTCATTAACATTTAACTTTCTACCTTATCAAATTCGCCAAACAAGCTCAATGTCGGCAAACTAGACCTGGAAACCAAGGTGAGTATGTGGTAGATTCAGCCCCCTGTTTGTTCAAAATGATCTCCTTGCTACTCAAACAAACTGCAGACCAGGACACAACCCAAGGGCACCGGCCAAACACAGATACATTGGCAGCTGGCATTTGTCAACTCCTCCCAATCATCGTGACACATCTCTAAGCCACTGGCACCTTAAAGTACAATGGCATGTAGGGCACATCATTAACTCAGTAACTACCAGTGGAAAGCTGCAAGAGTGATACTGAGGGCATGGACATGGACCTAGCTCACAGATTGGACCAGATGGCATCTTAGGGCTTGGTCACCTAGCTTACAGGAAACATACCTAGCTGAGCCAATTAGTGCTGTCACACAATCTGCCTTGCTGTTCAGCAGTCCTCAGTCTAGGAGAGTGACACCTTGCTGTGTGACAGTGTACTATGTCAATCTCCACCGACACTCCATGTGATGGCAACTTACACAGCAAAACATACTGAATGGGCAGCCATCTCTCAGAGTCTGAAGGCAGTGGTCCTCAGTGATGGCCCCTTCATAGATGCATAGAAACCTACAACATGGAAACGGGCCCTTTGGCCCAAACTGGTCCATGCTGACCAAAATGTCCATCTGCTCTAACCCCATTTCCCTGTATTTGACCCATATCCTTCTAAACCTTTCCTATCCATGTATTCCCATTGAAGGGCTCATACCCGAAACATCGATTCTCCTGCTCCTTGGATGCTGCCTGACCTGCTGCGCTTTTCCAGCAACACATTTTCAGCTCAGTATCCATGTATTCAGTCAGGGGGTCCAGGCACAGTCAGTCAAGGTCACCCTCTGAGACCAACCCAGCAGTTTGTGATGGTCAGAGAGCTGGTCGGGGTGTTCTCGGTCGGGGAGTCTGAGTCTCTGCAGCCTGGGGAGTGGGTAATAGTCAGTCCTTTGGCTCCACAGTGGACAGTCCAGGAGGGGGATGGTAGAATATTGCTGGTAAAGTGCTCACGCAGGAGGAAGGTCCACCCACACTCAGGAGCTTCAGGTGGGAGCAGTGAATGACCGCAGTTGGCATGGACATTTTATATGCTAAGTGCTGGGAAGAGCAAAAGCTGGTCTAGTGCAGGCTCATGTAGATGCGTTGACTGGGGACTTGGAGGTGGGGTAGAGGGGCGGTGATGGTGTGAGGCTGATGGACATCTCAGGAAGTGGATTTACGTGTTTGGGAACTCACTGCCATATTGAGGAGGAGGCTGAAAGCCACTGCCTGAAAAGCACTCACCATCATCTTCCATAGTGCTATAAATCCAATGTTGCTGAATGGGTAGGCAAATGGCTGCACCCAGACATACCAAGTAAAGGACTTGACATTTCAGGGTGCAGCTCCTACTGGGGTTACAGCTTTTAAAGGGTTAGTTTATTACACACAGACACATGCAATGTACAGGACACTGACTGTGGATCCCAATTCCTTAACCATCTTCATGCGCTGACCGCCCTCTGTGTGGTGCATCTCCCTGATAAAGATATTGCTGAACATTTCATTCATAGCTTGACATTTGGACACATAGGACATGAAAGGAGAGGGACATTGTATAAGGAGGGCCAAAGATGCCACCTTCACCCAATGCCATGTGCACACTTTGTTCCTCCTGTTTCCACATGAGGCAAAGGGTCTCAGCACAGACTCCATCCATGGAACCTGCCCTGTGATCATGAAGTGATGCCCAATGTTGTGACTAAACCTTTCGGGCTGACATAGAGAGACAAGAAGCCAGGTTAAAGAAGTGACATTTATACCAAAGCTTACAATCACTTACAGACAACTGTCAGCGGTGCCACTGTCTGCTGTTAATCAGTTTTCTCCTATCCCTCCCATTCTGTCTGGTTCTGCCAATGGGCTGGAAGGACCCTGTTCATCTCTGGATCCTATTGGCCCCTGGACATTTGGTGGGGTAACCCTAGGGATACTTGTGGCTGAATGGCCCAGATGTACCAAGAGTCGTCTTGTCACAGGAAAGTTGACCCTCCTCAGCATGAGGGCTTTAGGTGGCCTGGCAGTGTGGAGGTGAAGTGTCCTGTGGGGGAGAGCTATGAGGGACCTGTGCATGGTTCCTCCTCTGACTTTTTGCCCGTTGCCACCTCCCTGTCTCCTTGTGAGGACAAAGCACCTACAGTGTAGGTTGAGGTTCCTGTCAACATGCCTTCAGTCCTGAGGACCGGTGGTTGGGGCGATGGAGAGGAGATGTATGCCCCTCTCCTGTAGACCCCGAGGGCACTGGACCTGGTTCCCCATGGCACTGTCATCTGTCCATGGAGATAGGCAGTCACATGTCTCACTGCACTGCTGCAACTTCTGGCCAGTGAGGGCCATTGCCTCCCACAATGCTGCCTGCTGCACCTGTGCATGTGGATAAGGTCCCTGATTGCTGACCCCACTGGCTCCTCTCCTGAGGGGCTGATCAGGTGCCTGGTCACGACCCATCCTCTCAGTGCCAGCAGCCTGGGATCTTTCTCCCTCTGCCACCTGTGGAGCTGGCACAGTAAAGGGCTCATCTAGACTGTGCTTCCACACTTTCTTGATCGAACATTCCCATTGAGTTGTAGTTTCTGGACCAGTCAGGTATTCAGGAAGCAGCCTCAATACTTTCAGCCTTGGATATCCAGAAGATGGTTTCTAGGGGAGCTGTCTGTTTCTACGTGGTGGTCATGGAAATGCTGACTCTTACTACAAGACCCAAAAGTGGGAGAAGGTGTTCCAGCCAGTGATTAAAAGGGCATGCATTGATTGGAGTGACAACAGAGTTCCTGCAAGAGTGACAATGGAAGGAAGAGTGGGACTTAGTTGGTGGGACGTGGATGTTCCTCCATCCTCACAGATGTGGTCCTGGTGTCCTCCTGTGAGCGTCTGGATTCTCTCCTCACAGGGATTGAGAACCCCCTAATGCTAGCGATTCTTCCATCCAGATCAGCTTTCTCTGCCCCACCACATACTCTCTTCTTCTGTATTGAGAAAGGAAGAGATTGAGAGAGTTGAAAGTGGGGGTGAGGGGCACAGCTGGCGATGCTGGTGCGGGTGGGTGAAGGATGGTGATGTGAGGAGACGACACTAAGGGCATTCAGGGTATATGTTGTGGGGGGGTTGTGTAGATGAGAGCGGGAGAGGTAATACCAGTGTAGAACAGTAAAAGTCTTGGTGATGGATGGGTGTAGTGGTGGAGAGAGAGTGAGTGTGAGTCTGCAAACAGAACAGTGTGGCACTTACCCTACTGGTGCAATGTCATTGACCTTCTCACATTACAGTCGGCTATTCCTCTGAAGACAGCACAGGCCTGGTTAGCATATTGAGACCAGGCTGCAGCAATCAGATGGCAAGGCCTCCTGTGCCACTTGTCCATGAAGAGCAGGTCTCTTCTTTGCACCAGCTCCTGCATCAGAACCACCCTGATGGAGAATTTTGGTGCCATCTTTCACTGTTCCTGGCATTGTACAGAAATGTCCTTGAGTGAGCAGGGCAGTTCACTCAATGCCAATATCCCCAGGGCACACAGTAGTGGCACAATTAGGTGAGGTGCCAGTTTTCACCAACATCCACTGAGTAGAGAGCTGTTCTGGGAATAACGTGTTGTAAGAAGGGGTCGACATTGTACCCAACAGACTCTGTGGTGGGGGCGGGGAAATAGTTGACCTGGTAAGTTTGGGAAGACATAGTTCGAGAACTCATTGCTATAAACTCTAAAAAATCTCAACACAACTTATAACAAAACCCAAAAAAACTAAATTTCAATTTATTGTAACATTTTCAGGATTTTCTCTGCTTGTTATGAGCCTGTATCCAAAGGGAATAGTTCTTTTGTTGTCTGTGAATGATCTTTTTGTGCTGTTTAAATCCAGCCATGCATTTACATTATCGATTATCCTTATACCCACTCTTGATGTTCTACAGCAATATCGATTTTGTTTGCTTTAAGTGCCTGTGGTGAGCGTTGCGGTTTTTCTTCATCTATAATGCATTTCTTCACTGGGATGTACAACTCATTCTCAGCAGCTATGGCCATTGAATTAGATAAGGTCCCATACAGACAACATGACCATGATGTACAATATACCCACACTCATCTCTTCCACTGCAGGTTTCAGGCTGATTACTGATTTCCATAGCATACGACCATCGTTAAACACACTGCCGACTGGCTTAAGACTTGATCACTGGACACAGAATCTTGACAGTCTAGCACCACATAAAATTAGCTTTCATTTCTTAAAGTGAAGGTACAATTTGACTGGATCAGCTGCTAGGAATGGAAGGGGAAGGGCCTTTGAGGAGGAAGCAAACTGAAAAACATTGTCTCAGGACAGAGAGCATGTTCAAGTTTCTTAGAAGCAGCTCTTGGGGTCTAATGTGAATAGATGGAATAATATCTTCTTCCCACATCACACTAAGCAGATAGTTGTCGCAGTGAACTGGTAGGAATATTAGGGAAGGTTAATTTTTACAAAAAAGTGCTGTACTTCCAACAATTAACTGCCACAACTATACCACAAGATTTCATGTTTTGAAACCAAAAATAACATTACAATCAGAATTAAGCAAAATGATCACTTTTAACACTGTAACCTACAAAGGATTTATGTTACAAACTCAGTATCAGTTCTTTCTTCTCCTCTTCTAGAATGCACTTTAATTCTCCTTCGGATTCCAGTTAATGATAGGGGCATCCCTCCATTAGCAATTGGCTAAAACGTCCTCAAAACATCATTAAAGACCTCATAGAGTCATAGAGTCATAGAGATGTACAGCACGAAAATGGACCCTTCGGTCCAACCCGTCCATGCCGACCAGATATTCCAACCCAATCTAATCCTACCTGCCAACACCTGGCCCATATCCCTCCAAACCCTTCCTATTCATATACCCATCCAAATGCCTCTTAAATGTTGAAATTGTACCAGCCTCCACCACTTCCTCTGGCAGCTCATTCCATACACGTGCCACCCTCCGTGTGAAAATGTTGCTCCATAGGTTTCTTTTATATGTTTCCCCTCTCACCCTAAACCTATGCCCTCTAGTTCTGGACCCCTCCCACCCCCATTCCAGGGAAAAGACTTTGCCTATTTACCCTATCCATGACCCTCATAATTTTATAAACTTCTATAAGGTCACCCCTCAGCCTCCAGGGAAAACAGCCCCAGCCTGTTCAGCCTCTCCCCATAGCTCAAATCCTCCAACCCTGGCAACATCCTTGTAAATCTTTTAAGAACCCTTCCAAGTTTCACAACATCTTTCTGATAGGAAGGAGACCAGAATTGCATGCAATATTCCAATAGTGGCCTAACCAATGTCCTGTACAGCCACAACATGGCCTCCCAACTCCTGTACTCAATACTCTGACCAATAAAGGAAAGCATATCAAACGCCTTCTTCACTATCATATCTACCTGCAACTCCACTTTCAAGGAGCTATGAACCTGCACTCCAAGGTCTCTTTGTTCAGCAGGACCTTACCATTAAGTGTATAAGTCCTGCTAAGATTTGCTTTCCCAAAATGCAACACCTCTCATTTTTCTGAATTAAACTCCATCTGCCACTTCTCAGCCTATTGGCTCATCTGGTCAAGATCCTGTTGTAATCTGAGGTAACCCTCTTCGCTGTCCACTACACCTCCAATTTTGGTGTTATCTGCAAACTTACTAACTGTACCTCTTATGCTCACATCCAAATCATTCATATAAATGACAAAAAGTAGAGGACCCAGCACCGATCCGTGTGGCACTCCACTGGTCACATGCCTTCAGTCTGAAAAACAACCCTCCACCACCACCCTCTGTCTTCTATCTTTGAGCCAGTTCTGTATCCAAATGGCTAGTTCTCCCTGTATTCCGTGAGATCTAACCTTGCTAATCAGTCTTCCATGGGGAACCTTGTCGAACGCCTTACTGAAGTCTGTATACATCACATCTACTGCTCTGCCCTTATCAATCCTCTTTGTTACTTCTTCAAAAAACTCAACCAAGTTTGTGAGACATGATTTCCCATGCACAAAGCCATGTTGACTATCCCTAATCAGTCCTTGCCTTTCCAAATGCTTGTACATCCTATCCCTCAGGATTCCCTCCAACAACTTGCTCACCACCGAGGTCAGGCTCACCGGTCTATAGTTCCCTGGCTTGTTCTTACCACCCTTCTGAAACTTGGCACCACGTTTGCCAATCTCCAGTCTTCCGGCGCCTCACCTGTGACTATCAATGATACAAATATCTCAGCAAGAGGCCCAGCAATCATTTCTCTAGCTTCCGACAGACTTCTCGGGTACACCTGATTAAGTCCTGGGGATTTATCCACCTTTATGCATTTCAAGACATCCAGCACTTCCTCCTCTGTAATATGCAAGATGTCGCCATCTATTTCCCTACAGTCTATATCTTCCATATCCTTTTCCACAGTAAATACTGATACAAAATACTAATTTAGTATCTTTATCAATTTTCTATGGCTCCACACAAAGGCCGCCTTTGAGGAACTCTCCAACCACAAGGGATGAACTCGGATTTCACCAGTTTCCTCATTTCCCCTCCCCCACCTTGTCTCAGTCTCAGTCAAATCCCTCGAACTCAGCACCGCCTTCCTAACCTGCAATCTTCTTCCTGACCTCTCCACCCCCACCCCACTCTGACCGATGACCCTCACCTTGACCCCTTTCCACCTATCGCATTTCCAACGCCACTCCCCCAAGTCCCTCCTCCCTACCTTTTATCTTAGCCTGCTGGACACACTTTCCTCATTCCTGAAGAAGGGCTTATGCCCGAAACGTCGATTCTCCTGTTCCCTGGATGCTGCCTGACCTACTGCACTGTTCCAGCAACACATTTTCAGCTCTGATCTTTGAGGGGCCCTATTTTCTCCCTAGTTACCCTTTTGTCCTTAATGTATTTGTAAAAACCCTTTGGATTCTCCTTAATTCTATTTGCCAAAACTATCTTATGTCCCTTTTTTGCCCTCCTGATTTCCCTCTTAAGTATACTCCTACTGCCTTTATACTCTTCTGAGGATTCACTCGATCTATCCTATCTATACCTTACATATGCTTCCTTCTTCTTCTTAACCAAACTCTCAATTTCTTTAGTCATCCAGCATTCCCTATACCTACCAGCCTTCCCTTTCACCCTAATAGGAGTATACTTTCTCTGGATTCTCAGAAATTCTTATTTCTGAAGGCTTCCCATTTTCCAGCCATCCCTTTACCTACGAACATCTGCCCCCAATCAGCTTTCGAAAGTTCTTGCCTAATTCCATCGAAATTAGCCTTTCTCCAATTTAGAATTTCAACTTTTAGATCTGGTTTATCCTTTTCCATAATTTTTTATAATCTAATAGAATTATGCTTACTGGCCCTAAAGTGCTCCCCCCATGACACCTCAGTCACCTGCCCTGCCTTATTTCCCTAGAGTAGGTCACGTTTTGCACCTTCTCTTGTAGGTACAACCACATACTGAATCAGAAAATTGTCTTGTACACATTCAACAAATTCCTCTCTATCTTAATCCTTAACACTATGGTAGTCCCAGTCTATGTTTAGAAAGTTAAAATCCCCTACCATAACTACCCTATTATTCTTACAGGTAGCTGAGACCTCCTTACAAGTTTATTTCTCAATTTCCATCTGTCTATTAGGGGGTCTATAATACAATCCCAATAAGGTTATCAACCCTTTCTTATTTCTCAGTTCCACCCAAATAACTTCCCTGGATGTATTTCCGGGAATATCCTCCCTCAGCACAATTGTAATGCTATCCCTTATCAAAAATGCCATTCCCCCTCCTCTCTTGCATCCTTTTCTATCCTTCCTGTCGCATTTGTATCCTGGAAAATTAAGCTGGCAGTCCTGCCCATCCCTGAGCCATGTTTCTGTAATTGCTATGATATCCCAGTCCCATGTTCCTAACCATGCCCTGAGTTCATCTGCCTTCCCTGTTAGGCCCCTTGCATTGAAATAAATGCAGTTTAATTTATTAGTCCTACCTTGTCGCTGCCTACTCTGACTGCTGACTCACTTGTTCTCAACTGTACCAGTCTCAGATTGATCTCTTTCCTCACTATTTCCCTGGGTCCCACCTCCCCAACCACCACCCCGCCCCCCCAAACACACATACACACACACTCACACCTTACTAGTTTAAATCCTCCCGAGCAGCTCTAGCAAATCTCCCTGCCAGTATATTAGTCCCCTTCCAATTTAGGTGCAATCCATCCTTCTACCCCAAAAGAGATTCCAATGATCCAAAAATGTGAATCCTTTTCCCATACACCAGCTCCTCAGCCATGCATTCATCTGCTCTATCCTCCTATTCCTGCCCTCACTAGCTCGTAGCGCTGGGAGTAATCCAGATATTACTACTCTTGAGGACCTCCGTTTTAAATTCCTGCTTAACTCTCTGTAATCCCTCTTCAGAATCTCAACCTTTTCCCTTCCTATGTCATTGGTTCCAATGTGGACAATGACCTCTTGCTGGCCCCTCTCCCCCTTGAGAACATTCTGCACCCTCTCTGAGACATCCTTGATCCTGACACGAGGGAAGCAACACACCATTCTGCTTTTCAAACCTCATGACGATGGACATTTCATCTTCTTCTCCTGGCTTTCGACACACATAGACTGCCCTTTCTAGTCTGCTCCAATAGCTTCTCTCTTATTCTTGCCAGGGTAACAGCAGATGACTGCTTTTGCCAGAAGACTCTTTGAGGACCACCGTATAGTTCTTGCACTCACTTCAAACCATTCAGCTTTGTTCTCCTTCGTGAATTCCAAATGGAGCTCAAGGCCCCCCTCCAACTCAGAGGAAACCGATGCAGGCATGTGAGGAATGTACAAACTCCACACAGTCATCCAAGGGTGTGATTGAACCTGGGTCCCTGGGTCTCCAGGAATGCAAAACCAGAGTTGGCAATTCTGCATTTAAGATGAATTACATTCCATTCATACACTACATTTTGTTTCAGCTGGAAAGCAGGGTGTTAATAAAAAGAATGCTGGAATGATCAGTGGACTGTCTGATCATACCTTATTGCAAACATAAAATACACTACCACCTCCATCAAGGGACAGAGCCTTGCCAGATGGTGAACAGTGTTGGAAGAATCTTTCCTTTAATTAAAATAGATACCTTTCTCTGAACTCTGTCCTTGAACCCAGGTCAGCAAAGAGTAACGTTTCAACTAACTTGGTCGCAGGAAACTTGTTTGCAGCAAATGAATCACATTAAATATAATTGAGATTTATCATGGCGAGTAATCTTGCATTTCATTTCTGATTAATACTGACTACCTTCACAACTTGGCAATGTCATGGAGATTCACAGAGCGGGCTGGTTGGGCAGTGAGCTGATTCGCAGTTTCATTAGGAACCTCAATTAGTCGACACACTGAAGGGGATAGAAGGTCAAGAACAGAGGCAGAAGGTGGAAATCAAATAAATTCATTATTGAAATGAAATGCATCATATTACAGAGGTTCAGTCTGAGTGAATTGTGTAAGATGTACAAATAAAATATCTACTCTTTGTTTGTACAATACATACTATGCAGTTTGAAAAAAATGGGGAAGCATCAAGAGCCATTCACTTTTATCTATTATCTTGCAATAGTTCCTGTAATTATTTTGTTATGCACTGCATTCGTGTCTCACTTCTACTCGCGCTTTCGGAAACTTCAAATCTTGTTTTTGTAACAGAAGGTTTGCTGAACAACTGTGGTTTTCTTTGATTTCATAACAAACAACATTTTATGCAAATATTTGTCCTCGACAATGTCAGGGATGAGGAATGGGCCATCTTCCATCTGGGCAATGAGTCACAGGATCAAAGATTCCAAGGTGAAATATATATCTGGTCGGCATGAACGAGTTGGACTGAAGGGTCTGTTTCCGTGCTGTACATCTCTATGACTCTATGACTCTAACAATGAACTGGACCTTTGAGAGGGAGTTCACTTTAACAAGCCTGGGATCAGTGACTTGGTAAATTATGTAACTAGGGCTGTAGAAACGGCTTTAAACTGATTAAGGTTAGACAATCCTGGTCTAATGAACAAAGCACATTGACAGACATTATTAAAGCTGTCGAAAAAGTGAGAGATCATTCAAAATGTGCTAAAGTGGAAGGATTTTTAAAAATTTAGTCTGCTGGGTGTCCCATGAAAAGACATGCATGAAACATTATTACAGGTGTGGAGAATGGGAACTTTTCCAAGTAAATATTGTAAAGGAAATGGAGATCGGCAAACACTGGGATGAATCCAGAAAAAAACTGTTAAAGAAATGGGATTAATTTTTAAATACTGGGATTCGCTTAGTAAAACCATGGTTAGAGACAGCTTTATTTTTAATGCAACAGGTAGCAAGATTAATTCATTAAAGCCATCAAGAAAAGAGAAATCATGTATTAAGACACAAAGTGGTGGGAAACTTTGTGTCTTAATACTTTTAGTTACGAAGAGGTGGAATCCTTCATGTTGGCCGCGAAATGTCAAAATATACTCCAGTACAGCAGCACAGAGCAACAACGGGGCTGTTTTGGCAAATTAAAAGCTTTCAGTCAAGGTGAATCAGCAATCATGTCAGAAATATTATTGTCAGAAAGATTTACTTTCAGGCATTGGCCAAATAAATTTCACTCAGAGCCATTGCAGCAGATTAGTGGAAAATTGCAACTGTGGTGATTTAACTGTGTAATTCATAAAGGACAGAATTGTGGTCAGAATTGCTGATGAGTCTTTGTCAGATTCAACACAGTCTAAAGAAAATTTGGCACCGCAGAAAGCCAATTAGGTGGTGAGGAAAGCAAATGTCTCAAAGCAGTACTGGACATAAAATGTTCTTGGCATTGTAGAGCAAAGATACCTCACAGGTGATCTAGGGGATTATCACTAAACTATTAATCCAGAAACTCAGCTAAAGTTTTATGAACCTGGTTTTCAGTTCCATGATAGCAGATGGTGAGATGTGAATTCAGCTAAGAAAACCTGGAACTAAGAATCTACCAATGACTGTGAAATCATTGTCGATTGTTGGGAAAAAAACATCTGACTCACTAATGTCCTTGAAGGAAGGAAATCAGTCAACTTCACCCGGTCTCGCCAGACTCACTGAAATGTGGTTGACTCTCAACTGCCCTCTGAAATAGCCAAGCAATCCACTACAAAGTCTCAACAAAGGAGTTAGGAGGTATAGTTAGTAAGTTTGCAGATGGCACCCAAGTTGGAGGCATAATGGACAGCGAAGAAGGTTACCTCAGAGTACAACTGGGTCTTAATCAGATGGGCCAATGTACCAAGGAGGGCATTCAGAGTTTAATTTAGATAAATGCGAGGTGCTGCATTTTGGAAAGGCAAATCAGGGCAGGACTTATACACTTAATGGTAAGGTCCTGGGGAGTGTTGCTGAACAAAGACCTTGGAGTGCAGGTTCATAGTCTCTTGAAAGTGGAGTCTCAGGTAGATAGGATACTGAAGAAGGCGTTTGGTATGTTTTCCTTTACTGTTCAGAGCATTGAGCATAGGAGTTGGGAGATCATGTTGCAGCTGTACAGGACATTGGTTAGGCCACTTTTGGAATATTGTGGGCAATTCTGGCCTCCAAGCAATAGGAAGGATGTTGCGAAACTTGAAATGGTTCAAAAAAGATTTACAAGGATGTTGCCAGAGTTGGAGGATTTGAGCTATAGAGAGAGGCTAAATAGGCTAGGGTTATTTTCTCTGGAGCACTGGAGGCTGAGAGGTGACCTTATAGGGGTTTATAAAATCATGTGGGACATGGATAGGGGGAGTCCAGAACTAGAGGGCATAGGTTTAGGGTGAGAAGGGAAAAATCAAAAATGGACCTCAGGAGCAACTTTTTCACGCAGAGGGTGGTGCGTGTATGGAATGACCTGCCAGAGGAAGTGATGGAGGCTGGGATAAATACAATATTTAAAAGACACCTGGATGGGTATATGAATAGGAAGGATTTAGAGGGATATGGGCCAAATGCTGGCAAATGGGACTAAATTAATATAGGATATCTGGTCAGCATGTGCTAGTTGGACTGAAGGGTCTGTCTCCATGCTGTACATGTCTATGACTCTGTGACTGTAAATGAAACCAGGCAGATCATCTGGCGTTGACCTAGACAGTGGAAAAGGCAATGGCAGAAACAGCCCTGTTAACCCTGCAAAGTCTTCCTTACCAGAGCATCAGGGGGTTAGTGCTAACATTGGGAGAGCTGTCTCACCGACTAGTCAAGCAACAGCCAGACATAGTCACAGTCACGGAATGATACCTTACAGACAATATCCCAGACACCACCATCACCATCCCTGGATATGTCCTGTCCCACCAGTACGGCAAACACAGAAAAGGTGGTGACACAGTGGGACTCAGTTGGGAGGGAATGGCTCTGGGAGTCCTCAACATTGACTCTGGACCCCATGAAGTCTCATTGCTTCAGGTTAAACATGGACAAGAAAGTGTTCAGCTGATTACCTCAGCGAATGATTTGGGATTCCTCCGTGATGAACAACACTTAGAGGAAACACTAAGGATAGCAAATGTACTTTGGGTGGGTGATTTCAATGTCCACCATGAAACGTGGATCAGCTAATCAAGCCGGTCAGGTTCTAAATTACATGGCTGCAGCAGGTGGTGACAGAATCAACAAAAGGGAAAAGCATACTTAACCTCATCCTTACCACTCTATCAGCTGCAGATGTATCTGTTCATGACAGTATCAGTAGAAGTGACCACTGCACAGTCTTTGTGGAGATGAATCCTGCCTTCACTAAGTATACATTATATTGTGACTGGGCGTCCATGAGGCACTGTGGGCAGTCAGCAGCAGAGAATTGTGCTCCAGCACAATCTGTAACCTCATGACCCGGCATATTCCCCACTCAGCCATTACCATCAAGCCAGGGATCAACCGTGGTTCAATACAGAGTGCAGGAGAGTATCCCAGCAGCAGCACCAGGCATACCTGAAGATGAAGTGTTAACCTGGTGAAGCTACTGAACAGGACTACTTACATGCGAAACAGCGTAAGCAGTGAGTGATCGACAGAGCTAAGCGATCCCACAACCAACAGATCAGATCTAAGCTCCACAGTTCTGTCACATCCAGTCAAGAATGGTGGTGAGTAATTAACAACTCACTAGAGGAGGAGACTCCACAAATATCCCCATCCTCAATGATGGAAGAGCCCAACACATCTGTGCAAAAGATAAGGCTGAAGCATTGGCAACAATCCTCAGCCAGAAGAGCCAAATTGATGATCTACCTCGGTCTCCTCCAGTGGTCTCCAGCATTACAGATACCAGTCTTCAGCCAATTCGATTCACTCCATGTGATATCAGTAACAATTGAAGACACTGGACACCGCAAAGACAATGGGCCCTGACAACATTTCGGCAGAAGTACGAAAGACTTGAGCTCCAGAATTTGCCGTATCCTTAGCCAAGCTTTTCCAGTTCATTTACAAAACTGGGATCTATCCAATAATATGGAAAATGCCCAGGTGTGTCCTGTCCACAAAAAGCAGGACAAATCTAACCCGGCCAATTACCACTCCCTCAGTCTACTCTTGATCATCAGTAAAGTGATGGAAGGTGTCATCAACAGTGCTATCAAGCAGAACCTGCTTAGCTATAACCTGCTCAGTGACGCCCAGCTTGGGTTCCGCCAGGGCCACTCAGCTCCTGACCTCTTTCCAGCCTTGGATCAAACATGGATAAAAGAGCTGAATTCCAGAGGGGAGGGGAGAGTGACAGCCGCATTTGATCGAGACATCAAGGAGCGATTTTTGAGAAGATTTCTTAGGAGAGGCAGTAATGCAGACACTTGAACAAAAAGCTCTGCCAACCATCCAACCCAAACTTTGGGTTCACTACGTGGATGATATCTTTGTCATCACTAAACGAAACAAATTAGAGGAAACCTTCAAGACCACCCATAATACTCTTACTGGCATAAAATTCACTAAAGAGGAGGAAAACAACAATAAACTGCCATTCCTAGATGTCACAGTAGAGCGAACAGCCAATGGGGAACTCCAAACCAGTGTCTACAGGAAAACAACACGGGTCATGGGTGGCACGGTTAGCACTGCTGCCTCACAGCGCCAGTAGACCCGGGTTCAATTCCCGCCTCAGGCGACTCTCTGTGTGGAGTTTTCACATTCTCCCCGTGTCTGCGTGGGTTTCCTCCGGGTGCTCCGGTTTCCTCCCACAATCCAAAAATGTGCAGGTTAGGTGAATTGGCCATGCTAAATTGCCCGTAGTGTTAGGTGAAGGGGTAAATGTAGGAGAATGGGTCTGGGTGGGTTACGCTTCGGCGGGTCGGTATGGACTTGTTGGGCCGAAGGGCCTGTTTCCACACTGTAAGTAATCTAATCTAATCTAAAACACATTTGGACAAATATTGAACTACAGAAGCAATCATCCCAACATCCACAAACAAAGCTGCATCAGAACATTATTTCTACGACACACACACACACTGCAGCACAGAGGAACTATGCAGAGCAGAGGAAAATCACCTATACAGTGTATTCAAAAAGAATAGGTACCCAATGAACACACTCCACTGATTTCTCAGCAACAAACCCAAACAAGAGGACCAAACATGTCCTGAAACCTTAGCCACTCTCCGCTATATCTCAGAAATGACTGCCAGACTACTCAGACCCCTTGGCATCATGGTAGCCCACAAACCAACCAACACACTAAAACACCAGATAATGAACTTGAAAGACCCTATACAGACAACAATCAAAACTAATGTCATTTACAAAATACCTTGCAAGGACTGTAACAAACACTACATTGGACAAACAGGCGGAAAACTAACCACCAGGATACATGAACATCAACTAGCCACAAAATGACATGACCCTCTTTCACTGGTATCTTTACATAGAGATAAGGAGGGACACCACTTCGACTGGGACAACATATCCATCCTAGGACAAGCCAAACAAAGACATGCATAAGAATTCCTAGAAGCATAGCATTCCAACCAGAACTCTATCAACAAACACATCGAGTTAGACCCCATCTACCACCCTCTGAGAAAAAGAACAGGAAGTGACTTCACCACAGGAAATAACATCACCACAGGAAATTACATCACTAATCCAAGGAAACCCTAACATATAAATAGAAAGCAGGAATTTTCAGCAGTGCTTCACCTGAAGCCCACTGAACAAGTTACCTAGTAGGCTGATGAAACGTCTAGAAATGAACCTTCCAGCTCAGCGAGCAAATCTACATCCAGAACATCAAGGAGCCCTAACAAAACTAGAGTCAATGGGTATCGGGGGCAAACTCTCCATTGAAGTCATACCTGGCACAGAAAGATGGTAATGGTAGTAAGGAGTCAGTCACCTCAGCTCCAAGATATCTCGACAGGATTTTCTCAAAGTAGTGCCCAAGGCCAAATATCTTCAGATGCATCACCAACGACTTTCCCTCCATCATAAGTTCAGAAGTGGGGAAGTTCACTGATGATTATACAATGTTCTGCATCCTTTGTGAATCTTCAGATACTGAAGCAGTCTACGTTCAAATGCAACAGGATCTGGACAATAGCCAGGCTTGTGTTGACAAATGGCAATTAAAATTAGTGCCACACAAATGCCAGGCTATGACTATCACCAATAAAAAAGAATCGAACCACCGCCCCTTGACAGTCAATGGTGTTAACATCACTGTAATTCCCCCACTATCAACATCCTAGAGGTTACCATTGATCAGAAATTCAGTTCAACTCACCACAGAAACACAGTGGCTACAAAAGCAGGTCAGAGGCTAGGGATACAGCCGAGAGTAACTCACCTTCTGACTCCCCAAAGCTTGTCCACCATCTACAAGACACAAGTCAGGAATGTATGGAATACTCCCCACTTGCCTGGATAGGTGCAGCTCCAAAAACACTCAAGATGTTTGACACCATCCAGGACTAGGCAGCCCGCTTGACTTGCACTACATCCACAACCACTCACTCCCTCCACCACCTGCGCAATGTGTAACATCTACAAGATGCATTGCAGAAATGCACCAAAAATCCTTAGACGGCATCTTCCAAACTCAAGACCACTTCCATTTGGAAGGGCAAGGGCAGCAGATACATAGTGTCATAGAGTGAGACAGCATGGAAACACCCTTAAGCCCAACTTGTCCACCCTAACCACATATCCTAAACTGATCTAGACCTATTTGCCAGTATTTGACCATCTCCCTCTATTCATGTGCTCATCCAGGTGCCTTTTAAATATTGTAATTTTACCACCCTCCACCACTTCCTCTGGCAGCTAATTTCATACAAACACCACCCTCTGCATGAAAACGTTACCTTTCAGGTCACTTCTAACATTCTCCTCTCTCACCTTAAACCCATGCCCTCTAGTTTTGGACATCCCTACCCCGGGGAAAAGACCTTAGATATTCACTTTATCTCTGCCCCTCATGATTTTATAAACTTCTATAGGATCACCCCTCAGCCTCCTATATTCTAGGAAAGAAAGCCCCATTCCATTCAGCCTCTCCTTATAGCCGAAACCCTCCAACACTGGCAAAATCCGTGTAAATCCATTTTGGACCCTTTCCGGTTCAACATATTTCCTATACCAGGGAGAGCGGAATTGTATGCAATACTTCAAATGTGGTCTCACCAATGTCTTGTACAGGCATTAGTGACATCTCAAATCCTATACTCAGTGCTCTGACTGATGAAGGCAACTGTGCCAAACATCTTCTTCACCATCTTGTCTACCTGTTACGCCACTTTCAAGGAACTATACACCAAGGTCCCTCTGTTTGACAACAATCCCCAGGGCCCTACCATCAACTGTGGCAGCCCTGCTCTGGTTTGTCTTACTAAAATGAAAGACATCATATTTATCTGAACTAAACACCATCCATTACTCCTTGGCACACTGACACTGGCCTTGTACATTATCTTAGAGCTAAAGACTTTATCTTCCCATATGCTTACAACTTCTCTAAAGATTCATAATTCTTACACTATCGAATAAGGCTCTATTTCAACAAAAAATAAGTCATTTGAAACTCAGTATTGTTGCTGTGTAAGAACACTTGGGCACCAGAGCAAACTTGGGATGGCTAGCACACTGGTGCAGCAGGTAATCAGGAAGGGTAAAACAATATTGGCCCTGATTTCAAGAGGGTTGGAATGTATGAGTCAGGAATCCTTACTGCAACTGCACAAGGTGCTGGTCAGACCACATCTGGAGTACAGTAAGCAGTTATGGACATATTTCTAATAGCAGGGAGAGCAGAATTGTATGCAGTACTCCAAATATGGCCTCACCAATGTCTTGGCTGAAAATGTGTTGCTGGAACAGCGCAGCAGGTCAGGCAGCATCCAGGGAACAGGAGAATCGACGTTTCAGGCATAAGCCCTTCTTCAGGACTTATGCCTGAAACGTCGATCCTCCTGTTCCCTGGATGCTGCCTGACCTGCTGCGCTGTTCCAGCGACACATTTTCAGCTCTGATCTCCAGAATCTGCAGACCTCACTTTCTCCTCACCAATGTCTTGTACAGCCGTAAGTGACATCCCAAATCCTATACTTAATGCTCTGACTGATGAAGTCAAGATAAAAAAAAGATATTATTTCACTGGGGGCTGTTCAGAGAAAGTTCACAGGGATGAACCTAAAATGGACGGATTGTCTTTTCAGCAAAGGGTAAACAGGTTGGAACTCTACTCACTAGAGTTTAGAAGAATGAGAGATGATCTCATTAAAACATAGAATCCTTAAAGGTCTTGGGAAAAGATGTTTCCTCTTATGGGAGAGAAGAGGGCATAGTCTTGAAATAAAAAGGCCTCAATTGAAGACTGAGTTGAGGAGGAATTTCTTTCCTCAGTCGGTGGGTTGTCAGTCTTTGGAACTCTTTGCCACACACAGCTATTGGGGCAGAGTCATTGTGTACACTTAAGGCTGAGATAAATAGAGTCTTGATCAGTTGGGGAATCAAGGGTTATGGAGCTCTGGAACGAAAATGAACATGAGGAGTGTCGGATCTGCCGTGATCCTATTGAATACCGGAGCAGTCTCAAGGCGTGTGGGTCAAATGACCTCCTCCTGTTTGTATTTCTTATTAACATAAAAAGCACAGGGTAAACAGACACCCTTCTTCATCCTCCTTCATCCCCTCATCTGGTTAAAGTAGTTTCTGCCGAATGTGGGTCATCCATCCATTCTTTTGGATCCACCACAGCTTCTCCATGACTCCTCAGAAATCTAGGCCACTGTTTCCCCCCAGCTGGGGAATCAATTACAGGTGACACAGCTTTGGAATAAGGTGATTTGGATTGGAATGAGGATGATATTTTTTCAATCAAAAGGTTGTTAATCACTGGAATTCCTGCTCCAAAATGCTGTGATTATGCCACCATTGAATAGCTTTAAGGCTAAAGTGGGCAGAGTTTAGTTTTCTCAAAAGATTGCACGGTGGCTCAGTGGTTAGCACTGCTGCCTCATTGTGCCCGGACCCAGGTTCAATTCCACCCTCGGGTACTCTCTGTGTGGGGTTTGCACATTCTCCCCGTGTCTGCGTGGGTTTCCTCCAGATACTCTGGTTTCCTCCCACAATCCGAAGATGTGCAGGTCTGGTGGATGGGCCATGCTAAATTGTCCATAGCGCTCAGGGTAGGCTGAATAGCTCTGGGAAATGTCAGATCTGGGTGTGATGCTGTCCGGAGAGTCGATCTGGACCAAATGGGCTGAATGACTTGCTTCCACACTACAGGAATTCTATGATTCAAATGATATCGGGGATACACAGAAAATGAACTTGAGATCCAACACGATCTGATTATATGGAAGTACAGGCTCAGTGGGCCATATAGCGTAATTTGTTCCGACATATGTTTATTCTGAAGTTACTTCAGAAGCCTTCTTTAATCAGTGAAGTTACACACACAGTCCACACCAGGAAGTCAGAACTGTGGTTTCTCCCATGCCCAAAGGTAATGCTGCTCTATATTTGGTCATTGGTATGAGTCTGACTAATTCTCTGGTCTTCCTATGTAAACTCACTTACCACTTGTAGATGAGGTCAGTATGCCCCAACGCTCTTCAACTGCAAAAGCCCATCAGAACTATCCATCCTAAAATGGCTGAGCCACCTGTTAACTGCTACTTCTCCACTAAGAGAGCGCAGTCCAATTCATTGACTAATTTTTCCTTGTGGCTCATAAGCCTCTACTGATATTTTTACGTTAGCAACATCTAGTTAAGATGGGCAAATCCAACAATGTATCCAGGTCCCTGAACATTAATCAATTTCCTAACGCCAAGCATTTTGTTATGTGTATGAAAATATGGCCGCTGGTGATAAAGTAGCTATTTCTCAGAATGCTATCTGCAGTTTATTTCCTTACCACTTATTTCTGAACGAAAGGTGGCTATGCATCAACTCCTGTAATATAAAAGCGATTTTTCAAAACAATTATGGTGAAATCAAACAATGTTTCACCACAGGAGGTGTTCACCAAGAGTGTAAAGTAAACACTGTCAGACAGAAAAAGCTTCTTAAGTACTGCCTGTCATATTGAGGCTGACTAATAATCTCAAGCGTAGAATCATGATGTTGGTGAATCTTTTTCTTTATTTTGCACAGAAAATACTGAAGCAACAAAGCATACAAGCTTAGGGAATGGGATAGATCTGTCTGCATTGCAGTTAGATGGTGAAACATTAGCACCTTAAACCTATTTAACCACATTTGCTATATATTTCTTGCTGGACTGATCTGACAAAAATCTAGCAATCACAGCCTCAAAGAGTCTGATGTCTCCCAGTGTACATTACCTTTTGAGGAGCATTTTCGAAATTACTGTAAGCAACCTTTAGCCTGCTAATACTCAGTTAATATTGCTAATATTGATCACTGACTTCAGAAAGAAAGGAGGAGGACATGCCCCTCTTTACATCAATGGAGCTGAGGTGAAGAAGGTGGAGAGCATCAAGTTCCTAAGAGTGATGATAACCAACAATCCGTCCTGGACCATCCACATTGATGCAATAGTAAAGGCAGCACAACAATGTCTCTTCATCCTTAGGAGGATTAGGAAATTTGGCATGTCCATAAAGACCCTCACCAACTTTTACAGATGCACAGTAAAAATTATTCAATCTTGTTGCATAATGGCTTGGTACAGCAACTGCTCTGTCCAGGACTGTAAGAAATTACAGAAATTTGTGAACACAGCCCAGGCTGTCATGAAAGCCAACATCCCATCCATGGATCCATCTACACTTCTCATTGCCACAAAAAGTTGTCAAACTCATCAAAAATCCCTCCCACTCCTGTAATGCTCTCCTTACAGCCTCTTCCATCACGCAGAAGATACAGAAGCTTGAACGCATGCACCAACAGCTTCAAGAACAGCTTCTTCCCTGCTGTTATTATTCTGCTGAATGGACCTCTCAAATTTCAAGTCTGATGTTGATCTTGCTTTTGTGCACCGCCTGCTCAACCATAACCTTATGCCTTGCTCTGTCTGAACACCCTATGACGTGTATGTCCTTGTATGTTATGATCTGCCTGTACTGCATGAAAAACAAAGCTTTTCACTGCACTTAGATACATGTGACAACGATAAATCAAATCAAATCAAATCAAATCAGTTCAGCTATCCTTTTCTACGTTCTTTTGTTTGGAGATGTGTATTGGTAAAAGCGCTTGAGATTTTCTGCAGTTTTGCTGCTGTTTCATGCCTTGTAGCCAGGGAAGAAAAAAAGATTGCCTCACATATAGGAACCACCAATTCCAAATCACTTTCTGTAACTTGCCATTTTTTCCTGTTGCTGGTGTGAAATAGGTTTTTAAATGCTCCTTATCTTAACTGTCGAGTGACAGAAATCTTCTGAGAAATTCTTTTATTTCCTCTCAACAAAAAAAAAAATAATTTTGAAGTAGTTTGAATGAGAATTATATCTGGTTTTATCCAGTAGCAGTTTTGAGAGCACGGTCAGAAGGTTCCACATGGACAAAATGATAATTTACCTGACAAGCAACTTCTCATTCTAAGGGCAATGTTTTGTGGGAATCCTTCAACATATTCACCTTGTCGACAGGGGATTTACAGCAACTCAGGAACGCCACTTATGTATTTTTTTATTACCTTTTCGGAAATATGTCAGGGTTTTGAAGTGGATGCAGAGAAAATTTATTAAAGTGGAAACAGGGATGTCGAGAAACTAAAGAAATAAGGGCTGGTCTCCCTGTGCTATGGGAATTTAACATGAAATTTCATCAAAGTATTGAAGGAAATTGTGAGACTAAATAAGGAGAATTATTTTTCCACTGTTGGAAGGATTTGTAATTAAAAGAAACCAATTTCAAATGGCCAACATAAGAACCAGAATGAAGATATGAAGACTTATTTTCTGCAGTGCAAAGCTATCATCAGGGGTTTGCAAAGACAGAAACATAGAAACATAGTAGACAGAAGCAAATATAGGCTCCACCATTCAATTAGATTGTAGTTGGTCATGGAGGTCAATACCTTAATCCCAGTCTCCCCCCATATCCCTTGATCCCTTTCACAAGAGCTATATCTCCCTCCTTCTTGAAAACATATAGGCTTTTGGCCTCAACCACTTCCTGTGGTCGTGAACTTAACAACTTCATCATCCTCTGAGTGAAGAAGTTTCTCCTTATTTCAGTCCCAAATGGTTTATCTCTTATCCTTAAACTATGATCCCTGGTTCTGGACTCCCCCATTATCAGGAACATCCTTCCTATATCTAAACTGTCTGGTCCTGTTAGAATTTTATAGGCTTCTATAAGATCTCTCCTCATTCTTCTACACACGAGTGAATACAATCCTAACCAACTCAATTTCTCCTCATATGTCAGTCCTGCCATCCCAGGAATCAATTTGGTACACCTTTGTTGCACATCTTTCCTCAGATAAAGAGACCAAAACTGCACACAGTATTACAGTTGTGGTCTTACCACTACCCTGATGGTGTGGAAGCAGATCCAATCCTAACTTTCAACGGCCAGTTGGATATTTACATGAAGAGAATAAATTTGTAAATGTTTACAGCAAGGAAAGGAAGTGGGACTAATTAGATATGCCTTTATAATAGCCAACACAGGCACATTGGGCCAAATAGCCTTCTTATGTGCTGTATCATTCTGTTGTTCCCAGTTTTCTATATCTCATTCTCTAATGTTGCAATAAATGTGTGAAGGAGTGGGTGTTATAACATCAGAATTTCCCTTCCCAATATCCGTTACTGATGTCTAATGTCAAAGAGCTTAGAGTCAGATTAATAGAGATGTACAGCATGGAAACAGACCCTTCAATCCAACTCATCTACACCAACCTGATACCCTAAATTAATTCAACACAGATCTCTCTAAATCTTTTATATTCATGTACCCATCTAGATACCTTTCAAATGTTTTAATTGTACCAGCCACCACCAACATCTCAAGACAGCTCATTCCATACACCTATCATCCTTGGCATGAAAACATTTCCCCTTAGATTGTTTTTAAATCTTCCTCTCTCTCACCTTAAACCTATGCCCTCTATCTTGGACTCCCCCACCTCAGGGAAGAGGTCTTCGCTATTCACTCTACCCATGCCCCTCATGATTTTATAAAACTCTGCAAGGTCACTCCTCAGCCTCTGATCATCCAGGTGAAACTGTACCCTTAGGTCTCTTTGTCTGGCGATACTCCCCAGGACTTTACCATTTAGTGTATAAGTCCTGCTCTGATTTGCCTTTCCAAAATGCAGCACCCAACGTTTATCCAAATTAAACTCCATCTGCCACTCTTCGGCCCATTTGCCCATCTGATTTGTTGATACATTGTTGGATGTCTTTTCAGAGTCAAGGGTAGTCCTGATATAGATTTGTGTTGGTTTTGGGTATCGGTTTGCTCGCTGAGCTGTAGGTTTGATATCCAGACGTTTCATTACCTGGCTAGGTAACATCATCAGTGGCAACCTCCAAGTGAAGTGAAGCTGTTGTCTCGTACTTTCTATTTATATGTTTGCCTTGGATTGGGTTCCTGGGGTTTGTGGTGATGTCATTTCCTGTTCGTTTTCTGAGGGGTTGATAGATGGTATCTAGATCTATGTGTTTGTTTATGGCATTGTGGTTGGAGTGCCAGGCCTCTAGGAATTCTCTGGCATGTCTTTGCTTAGCCTGTGAAGAGAAAGTGAGGTCTGCAGATGCTGGAGATCAGAGCTGAAAATATGTTGCTGGAAAAGCGCAGCAGGTCAGGCAGCATCCAGGGAACAGGAGAATCGACGTTTCGGGCATAAGCCCTTCTTCAGGAATGAGGAAAGTTTGTCCAGCAGGCTAAAATAAAAGGTAGGGAGGAGGGAGTTGGGGGAGGGGCGTCGGAAATGCGATAGGTGGAAAGAGGTCAAGGTGAGGGTGATAGGTCAGACTGGGGTGGGGGCGGAGAGGTCAGGAAGAAGATTGCAGGTTAGGAAGGCGGTGCTGAGTTCGATGGATTTGACTGAGACAAGGTGGGGGGAGGGGAAATGAGGAAACTGGTGAAATCCGAGTTCATCCCTTGTGGTTGGAGGGTTCCTAGGCGGAAGAACAGCGCCTCATCTTCCGCCTAGGAACCCTCCAACCAAAAGGGATGAACTCGGATTTCACCAGTTTCCTCATTTCCCCTCCCCCCACCTTGTCTCAGTCAAATCCATCGAACTCAGCACCACCTTCCTAACCTGCAATCTTCTTCCTGACCTCTCCGCCCCCACCCCAGTCTGACCTATCACCCTCACCTTGACCTCTTTCCACCTATCGCATTTCCGACGCCCCTCCCCCAACTCCCTCCTCCCTACCTTTTATCTTAGCCTGCTGGACAAACTTTCCTCATTCCTGAAGAAGGGCTTATGCCCGAAACGTCGATTCTCCTGTTCCCTGGATGCTGCCTGACCTGCTGCGCTTTTCCAGCAACACATTTTCAGCTTTGCTTAGCCTGTCCCAGGATAGATGTGTTGTCCCAGTCGAATTGGTGGTTTTTTTCATCCGTGTGTAGGGCTACGAGAGAGAGAGGGTCGTATCTTTTTGTGGCTAGCTGGTGTACGTGTATCCTGGTGGCTAACTTTCTTCCTGCTTGTCCTACGTAGTGTTTGTGGCAGTCCTTGCATGGAAGTTTGTAGATGAAGTTGGTTTTGTCCATGGGTTGTACTGGGTCTTTTAAGTTTGTTAGTTTTTATTCGAGAGTGTTGGTGGGTTTGTGTGCTACTAGGATTCCGAGGGGTCTTAGTTGTCTGGCTGTCATTTCTGAGACATCTTTGATGTATGGTAAGGTGGTTAGGGTTTCTGGCTGGGTTTGGTCTGCTTGTTGTGGCTTGTTCTTGAGGAATCTGTGGACTGTATTTTTTGAGCATCCGTTCTTCTTGAATACGTTGTATAGGTGGTTCTCCTCTGTTTTCCGAAGTTCGTCTGTGCTGCAGTGTGTGGTGGCTCCTTGGAATAGTGTTCTGATACAGCTTCGTTTGTGTGTGTTGGGATGGTTGCTGGTGTAATTAAGTATTTGGTCAGTGTTTGTCGGTTTTCTGTACACGCAGGTTTGTAGTTCTCCGTTGTCCTTTCTTTCGACTGTGACGTCCAGGAATGCGAGTTTGTTGTCGGTTTCTTGGTGAACTTTATGCCTGTGAGGGTGTTGTTGATGATGTTAAATGTCTCTTCTATTTTGTTTCGTTTTGCGATGACAAAGGTGTCATCTACGTAGCAGACCCAGATTTTTGGTTTGATGGTTGGTCGGACTGTTTATTCTAGTCTTTGCATTATCACTTCTGCTATGAATCCTGACAGCGGAGATCCCATGGTTGTGCTGTTGGTTTGTTTGTAGATTATGTTGTTGAAGGTAAAGTGGGTGGTGAGGCACAGGTCCACTAGCTTCATGATGTTTTCGTTGGTAATGTGATTGATGGTGGTTGGGGTGTCTGTGATGGTCTCTTCTAAAAGTGCAGTAAGTGTTTCCTTTGCCAGGTCGATGTTGATAGAGATGAACAGTGCTGTTACATCGAATGAGATCATTGTTTCGTCTTCCTCTATTTTGGTGTTTTTGATGATTTTTAGGAATTCCTGGGTGGAGTGGATGGAGTGCTGTGACTCTTCTACTAGGTATTTCAGTCTTGCGTGTAGTTCTTTGGCCAGTCTGTAAGTTGGTGTTCCGGGTAGTGAGACTATGGGTCTGAGGGGGGGCTCCTGGTTTATGGATTTTTGGTAGTCCGTAGAATCGTGGGGTGTTGGTCCCATCTGATTGCATTTTCTGGAATTCCGTCTTGTTTAATTGTCCGGAATTGTGTAATTTTCTTCGGAGATATGTCATTTTGTTTCCTAGTTGTGGGGTCGGGTCTAGCGCCACCTGTTGGTAGGTGTTGGTGTCTGCGAGTAGTGCATTGGCTTTCTCTATGTAGTCCCTTCTGTTCAGGATGACTGTGAGCTGATGTTTTTGTCTTTTTTAAGGTTTTCAAGGGCTTTCTTTTCTTGTGTGTTCAGTTTGTTTCCTTCCCTCTTTCGGCTCAGAGTAGGTGCAAATGTCTGTCTGATCGTTTGTTGTGTTTATTCCATGAGTTTGTTGTCCTTCAATGTGGTTTCTAATGCCGCTCGGAAATCCTTCTTGTCAACGTCTCGGTAATTGAAATTTAATCCTTTGACTAGTACCGCTTTTTCTGTGTCTGATAGGGTCCGGTCTGATAAGTTCTTTATCCATGCCCCTGTGTTATCGGTTTTGCCTTTGTTTGTGAGTTTGTCAAGTTTTTTCTTCAGGTCCTGATTTTCCTTTCTCTGTGGTTGTCGTTGTTTGGTGTTTATGGCTCGTTCTACTGCATCTGTCCATTCTTGATTTGTTGCCTGTTTGAGTAACGGGTTTTGGCGCGCAATTTCCCGGTTGTATTTTCGGAGTCTGGGGTGGGCGTCATTGATTAGTTCTCGGAGCATTCTGCGGCCGTTTCGTTCTGTTAATCTTCTGGCTTGAGGTGTTTTTATCGGCGGTTTATATTGGAGACATTTTGGTAGTACCTGTTTTCTCAAACATTCATGCAGGAAGTACAGTTGTTCTCTCGGATGGCATTCCTTTCCCATCTTCGGGCAAGTTGTAGCGTGTGGCGCCCATAGGTTTTTGCAAGGTTTGTGAAGGTTTGTAGCTCAAGTTGAGTTTAGGTTTGGCCGCTGAGCTGTAGGTTTGATATCCAGAGGTTTCATTACCTGGCTAGGTAACATCATCAGTGGCGACCCCCAAGTGAAGTGAAGTGAAGCTGTTGTCACCTGCTTTCTATTTATATGTTTGTCCTGGATGGGATCCTGGGGTTTGTGGTGATGTCATTTCCTGTTCGTTTTCTGAGGGATTGATAGATGGCATCTAGATCTAAGTGTTTGTTTATGGCGTTGTGGTTGGAGTGCCAGGCCTCTAGGAATTCTCTGGCATGTCTTTGCTTAGCCTGTCCCAGGATAGATGTGTTGTCCCAGTCAAAATGGTGTTTTTTTTCATCCATGTGTAGGGCTACGAGGGAGAGACGGTCGTGTCTTTTTGTGACTAGCTGGTGTTCGTGTATCCTGGTGGCTAACTTTCTTCCTGTTTGTCCGACGTAGTGTTTGTGGCAGTTCTTGTTTGGAAATTTGTAGATTTTGTAGCTAGCCACACGGATGAAAAAAAAACCCACCAATTCGACTGGGACAACACATCTATCCTGGGACAGGCTAAGCAAAGACATGCCAGAGAATTCCTAGAGGCCTGGCACTCCAACCATAACGCCATAAACAAACACTTAGATCTAGATGCCATCTATCAACCCCTCAGAAAACGAACAGGAAATTACATCACCACAAACCCCAGGAACCCCATCCAGGACAAAAATATAACTAGAAAGCAGGAGACAACATCTTTGCTTCGCTTGGAGGTCGCCACTGATGATGTTATCTAGCCAGGTAATGAAACGTCTGGATATCAAACCTACAGCTCAGCGAGCAAACCTACACCCTAAACCTCAACCTGAGCTACAAACCTTGGAAAAGTTTGTGTTGATCTTTGGAGTTGACAATCAGGGTGTATATTTAGTGGGTGAGAAGAATAGCCTGATGCTGAAGGTTCAATTTATTTGTTACATTTGTTATTGAAGCCACTCGGTTGCAAAGAAACAATTTTCTTGGATGATGACTAATTTCAGAGAGATCGATATACGGGACCCAGTCTATATTTGATAAGTAAAGTCTACTTCATTCTATACCTGCTTATAAAAACTCAAGTTTTTAAATTACTTTTTCATTGTTGGTACAAACTTTGCAAATTAATGGCATCCACCAGCTGTCCAGGACTGTTTATTCCAAAGGCATCATGAAGCATGGGGATTCTTGATCCCTGACAAAGCGCAAACATCTGGAAGTCGCTCTCTCAAAAGATGTAAATGTAAGTGCTGGGTCATTTGAAATTTCAGTGTCATATATAGAGAGAGAAAAGGATTTGAACTAAAGGTAATTACCAGGAAGTGAAGTACAGATCTGACATGATCTAGTTAATTGCTGGTACAGCTTTGAAAGGCTGAATGTCTGTCTCCTATTCCTTTCCATTTTGTTAACCTGCCAGCAGTTACAACACTCACGTACATTTCAATACAAGGGATTGATTGAGTATCCCAATTATCATAAAGCTATATTTCAGCATTAGTGATCACCCCCATTTGAAATCTGCATTAAAGTACCTCAAGCTGAACAGTGCTGAAAATTCCAATGAAGACCAAACGATTATTCATTTTAGATTATTAGATGAATAGAATCCAATTTCTTATGTATGCCATTTTAATAAGGTTATTTATATTAAAATTATTTAGTTAAATGGTAGAAAACTGAATATATTAAGGCTGTCCCTGGGCCTTCACACCATGAACAATCCCCTGAACATAGTATCATAGGAGGATTACAATGCACAAGGAAATGATTCAGCCTACCATATCTGTATTGGCTCTTGGCAACAGTAACTCACATTGTCCTCCAAAAACATAAAGTGCTGGAAAAGTTCACTATGACTAGCAGCATCTGTGAACAGAAATCAGAATTAATGTTTCGGGTTGAGTGACCCTTCCTCAGAGCTGATGGTAGGTAGGAAAATGTTGGTTTACCTACAAAAGATAGGGTGTGGGGAGGGGTTAAGGAGTAAATGATAGGTCAGGCTAGAGCCAAAGGAGAGAGGTGAACAGTTGGACAGACAAAGCCGTGGATAACGATCCGGCTGGGAGGGTGAATAGCTATCAATGGGGACTGTTAATAGCTAACAACAGGCAGTGTGTAATATGTGATAACAAGGCCTGGTGTATGGGGATTGGGGTAAAGGCATGGGAGAGCTCAAACCCGAAGGTTGTTGAACTTGATATTGAGTCCGGAAGGCTGCAGGGTCCCCAAGCAGTAAATGAGGTGTTGCTCTTCCAGGTTGTGCTGAGCTTTGCTGGAGCAAGTCTGAGTCAGAGATGTTGGCCAGGGTACAGGGTGGGATGTTGAAGTGACAGAGAACTGGAAGTTCATGATCTTTTCTGTGGACAGAACATAGGTGTTCTGCTAAACGGTCACCCAGTCTATGTTTCATTTCCCCAGTATAGAGGATACCACATTGTGAGCAGGCAATACAGTAGACTAGATTGTGTAAAGTGCAGGTGAAGTGTCGATTCACCTGGAAATTGTGTTTGGGCCCTTCGATCCTGAGGAGGGAGGAGGTAAACAGTTACACATCCTGCAGTTACAGGGGGAAGGTGCTGTGAGGTTATGGAGAGAGGGGGGGTGTTGGGAGTGAAGGAAGAGTAGATCAGGGTGTTCCAGAGGGAACAGTCCCTGTGGAAAGCTGACAAGGGAGGGAAGGGAATATACATCTGATGGTGGCAGAACTGGTGGGTAATAATCCTTTAGGTTTTTATTTCACACAGTCCTACCCCTCTCCTAAGAACCATTTCCCTCTGATTGTTGTGTTATGCCTCACAGCCAAAAAGCAATATATCTTTAAAGGACATGTTCATGATATCATACAGTATCATAGCATGTGGCCTGATAGTATAGGCCACTCAGTATTACTCTTATTGAGTACACTTGCAGCATGCTGAGGAAAGCATGCTACACATTACATCCAAACTGCTTAGCTTAAATCCAGTCACACCAGTATTTGTCATTGTAGTCTGTGTGGATACCTGTATTGTACCAAATGTTTATTGAATCAGTTCTACTTTACACATGTTTCATTCTTACGTTACACAAGCTGCCATAAGTATCCCTCCATTCGGCAGAAATATGCCTCTGAAGGGAAAAAGTCCATCACTGCACCTACAGGAACAATAAACCTGGGTTCACACCATTGACCATTTATAAAGAGATGGCTCCCAGATTCCAAGTATCATATCATAGCCCAGCATTTTTCTGTTCAAATAATTATCAATTTGCCTCCACAAGCTCTCAGATAGTACATTCTAGATCCTGACTGTGTCAGAAAATAATGTATTTTCCTCAAGCGATTTTCTCATGTCGTTATTTGCCATTCCCCTCAAAATGATGCTCTCTGTTTCTAGGTTCTTCTACCAAAAGGAAGTATCTCTCCCTATTACTCTGATCAGATCCCACATAATTTTTTACACCCCAATCAAATCTCCTGTCCATCTTCTTTGATTTGATTTGTTTTATTATTGTCATGTGTACCAAAGCAGAGTGAGAAGTGTTGTCTTACGTGCTTAACTGATGGATCGTACTGCACAAGTGCATCAAGGTAACAGAGTGCAATGTTATAGCCGCTGAGAAGATACAGAGAGAGATCAGCATTAATATTAAATGGGAGATCCATTCAAAAATCTGCTTACAGCAGGGAAGAAGGTATTCTTGAATCTGTTCGCACATGTATACAAATTTTATATCTTCTGCCCAATGAAATCTTCCACCTGATGGAATATCTTCTCTGTACTTCTCTGCTTCAAAGGGGAGCTGTCCTAGATTTTTTTTACTCTAGACATGCAACTGAAGCTGTTCATCCCTAGGACCAGTTAAATGTTCAGTACACAGAAACATAACCTGTGAACAATGATCATTCACAAAAGGCTACTCTTAGAGTTCTACTGATTAGAACCCTGCTGCTACAGATAGGTTTAGAATCTTTCTTTATCCAGCCAACACTGGCTTACAGTTTTGAGAAGATAATAGGATTCTTGCTCATCTCCTATTTCAAGGACCACAATTTCCCTCACATGTGATCAACAATGTTCTCCATTGTATCTCATCCACTTCCCACACCTCTGCCCTCGAACCCTAACCCCCTCCCAATCGCAGTAAGGACAGAACCCCCCCCAGTCCTTTCATTCCACCTTACTAAACACCGGATACAGTGCATTATCTTCGAACATTTTCACCACCTAGAGCCAGACCCCACCACCAGAGGTATATTTCCTTCCCTGTCCTTATTTGCGTTCCATAGAGACCATTCCCTCCGCGACTCCCTCGTTAAGTGCGCGCCCACCGACACACCCTCCACACCCGGCACCTTCCCTTGCTGCCATACGAGGTGTAAAACCTCCACCCACACATCTCTCCTCACCTCTTCCAAGGCCCGAAAGGATAATCTAAAATCCAGCAGAGATTTTCCTGCACATTTCCCCCATCTCATTTTCTGCATCTGTTGCTCTCGAAATAGTCTCCTCTACATTGGAGACTGAATGACAACTCGCAGAGTGGTTCAGGGAACATCTCTGGGACGCACGCACCAACCAACCCCCCGCCCAGTGGGCAACCACTTCAACTTCCTGTCCCACTCTCCCAAGGAGATGCAAGTCCGGGGCCTCCTCCACCTTAAATCAAAGCCAACTTCCAACTGGAGGAAGAACACCTCATCCTCTGCCTCGAGACCTTACAACCACAAGGCATCAATGTCGATTTCACCAGTTTCCCAAATCTCCCCAACCCTCACCTCATCCCAGTTCCAACTCTCCAACTCAGCACTGCCCTCTTGACTTGTCCGACTTGTCCATCATCCTTCCCACCAACCTATTACAAACATCTCCTACCTATATCCACCTATCGCCATTCCACTTACTTTTCGCCCAGCTTCACCCCCACCCCCCACTTATCTCTTCACCCCTCCACATTCCTGATGAAAGCCTTACACCTGAAACATTGATTCTCCTGCTCCTTGGATGCTGCCTGACCTATTGTGCTTTCTCAGTGCCATTCTTTTTGACTCTGACTCTCCAACATTTGCAGACCTCACTTTCTCCCACCATCTGAAGAGCCAATGAGAACCTTACATAAAATCTGTTCACTCAGGTTCTACTCACGCTCTTAGTCGACCAACAACAGGCCATCATCAAGGAAACTTGGAAGATCAAACAGAGGCAGTAACAGTATTCGACTGTAACGGCACCAGTGGAGGATGGTCACTGTGTGACATGACATCCATTGAAGGCTCCCAAACCACAGCTGGATCCTAGGCCAAAGGTCACCGATTGTGAGAGTTGGAGATGTCGAGTAGGTACTGTCAGGGAAGGAGATTGGACAGTAAAGATAGTTGTTTGGCTCTTAGCAGAACACACCCCTTAACATTGTCAATGCTATGTCTACTGTGGACATGATGTATCAAAAGGCCTTTATCTGTATTGTTGATCTCTAATTCTGTAAGTTTCAAGTTACTTACGGATAAGGATAAGAGTAGTCTGCTGATGAAAGTGCTAAATTCAGGGAAGGCTAACGACAACAATATTAACCAGAAACTGGGGAACGTAGATTGAGGGTGGCTGTTTGTGAGTAAATCCACATCTGTCATGGGCGATTCTTTTAAACACTAGTTGCCTGGAGTTCAGGAACAGCATGTTCCTGCAAAAATGAAGGATAAGGATAGCAAGATTTGGGAACCTTGGATGACAAAAGAAATTGAGAGCTTAGTCAACAAGGGAAAGGAGGCATGCATAAGGTTTAGGAACCTGAAGACAGACAGAACTCTCAACGAGTATAAAGGAAGTAGGAAAGAACTTAACCAATGAGTCAGGAGGGCTAAGAGGGACCATTAAGGAAAATCCCAAAGTGTTTTAAACGTATATAAGAATCAAGAGGGTAGCTAGGGAAAGGATAGATCCACTCACGGACAAAGGTGGTAATTTAAGCGTGGAACTTGAGGAAGTGGGTGAGGTCCTCAATGAATACTTCACATTAATATTCACAAAGGAGTAGTGCATGGTGGATGGTGAGCCTGGACAAGGCTATGTTATATTCGAAAGCATGTGGATATTAGAAAGGAGAAGATATTGGGTGTTTTGAAAATCATTTAAATGGACAAATCCCTCTGACCTGATGGAATCTAACCCATAATGCTGACGGAGGCAAGGAAGGAAATTGTTGTGGCCTTCTTTGAAATCTTTGTATCCTCTTTAGTCACAGGCGAGGTCCCAGGAACTGGAGAAGAGCTAATGTTGTTCCTTTCTTAAAGAAGGGCAACTGGAATAATTCGAGAAAGTACAGGCCAGTGAGCCTTACATCAGTGGTAGGGAAATTATTAGAGAAGGTTGTTAGACACAGGATTTACTCACAGATGGAAAAGAATGGAGTCATTTGTGATGGGTAGGATGTCTTTGTGCTGGGAAGGTCTTGTATCACAAACTTGATTGAGTTTTTTGAGGAAGTGACAAAGATGATTGATAAGGACAGGGATTAGGTGTTATCTATAGCAAGGCCTTTGCCAAGGTTCCTCATGGCAGGCTGATACAGAAGGTGAAGCCACAAGGGAACTGCAGTAAGCTAGTAAGATGGGTACAGAACTGGCTGAATCATGGGAGACACACAGTAGCGGTGAAAGGGTGATTTTCCATCTGGAAACCTGTGACCAGTGATGTTCCGCAGGGATCAGTTCTGGGAAACCTGCTGTTTGTAATATATATAAATGATTTAGAGGAAACTGTAAGTGGTCTGATTAATAAGTTTGCAGATGACACAAAGGAAGTCACGGATAGTGAGGAGGATTGCAGAGGATACAGCAGGATATCGGTGGCTGGAGACTTGGGCAGAGAAATCCAGACAAACGCAAGCTGATGCATTTTGGAAAGCCTAATGAAGAAGGGAAGTATACAGTAAATGGTGAAACCCTTAGCAACATCAACATACAGAGAGATCTATGTGAATGGGTCCGCTGTTCCTTGATATGGTGGTCAAGAAAGCATATAGCATGCTTGCCTTCATCAGTCAGGGCATAGAGTATGAAAATTGACAAGCCATATTGCAGCTGTATAAAACTTTAGTTAGGCCAGATTTGAAATAATATGTACAATTCTGCTCACTACTCTGCCAGGAGGGTGTGGAAGCTTTAGAAAGGATATAGAAAGGGCTGACAGAGAAATTGTTTGGTTTGGAGGGTATGAACTACAAAGAGAGATTGGACAAATTTGGCTTGTTTTCACTTGAACATCAGCAGCTGAAGGGTTAATCTGAAAGAAGCTTATAAAATTGTAAAAGGCATGAATAGAATGACTAGTCGGGGTCTTTTACCCCAGGGTAAAAATGTCAATTACTAAGGAAGATAGGTTTAAGGGAAAAGGGAGCAAGTTTAAAGGAGAAAAGAGGGGCAAATGTATAACAAGAAGGTGATAAGTGCTAGAATGTGCTGTCAGAGGTGGTGGTGAAAGCAAATACAATAGCAATTATTAAGAGACATCTTGACAGCTTTATGAATAGGCAGAGAACAGAGGGGTATGGACGGAATGGATGCAAAAGGTTTTTGTTCAGAAAGGCATCATGTGTTGCCACAGGCTTTGTGGGCCAATGGGCCTGTTTCTACACTGTATCTCTCTTTGTGGGTTGATGGACCTGTTCCTATGCTGTATCTCTCTTTGTGGGTTGATGGACCTGTTCCTATGCTGTATCTCTCTTTATGGGCCGATGGGCCTGTTCCTATGCTGTATCGTTCTTTGTGGGCCGATGGGCCTGTTCCTAATTTGTATTTCACTTTGTGGGCCGATGGGCCTGTTCCTACACTGTACCCCTCTTTGTGAGCCGATGGACCTGTCCCTACTTTGTATCTCTCTTTGTGGGCCAATGGGCCTGTTCCTACGCTGTACCCCTCTTTGTGGGCCAATGGGCCTGTTCCTACACTGTACCCCTCTTTGTGGGCCAATGGGCTTGTTCCTACGCTGTACCCTTTTTTGTGGGCCGATGGGCCTGTTCCTATGCTGTACCTCGCTTTGTGGGCCAATGGGCCTGTTCCTACGCTATATCTCTCTTTGTGGGCCGATGGGCCTGTTCCTACGCTGTACCTCTCTTTGTGGGCCGATGGGCCTGTCCCTACTTTGTATCTCTCTTTATGGGCCGATGGGCTTGTTCCTACACTGTACCTCTCTTTGTGGGCCGATGGGCCTGTTCCTACGCTGTATCTCTCTTTGTGGGCCAATGGGCCTGTCCCTACTTTGTTTTCTCTCTTTATGGGCCGATGGGCTTGTTCCTACACTGTACCTCTCTTTGTGGGCCGATGGGCCTGTTCCTATGCTGTACCTCTCTTTGTGGGCCAATGGGCTTGTTCCTACGCTGTACCTCTCTTTGTGGGCCGATGGGCCTGTTCCTACTTTGTATTTCTCTTTGTGGGCCGATGGGCCTGTTCCTACTTTGTATTTCTCTTTGTGGGCCGATGGGCCTGTTCCTACTTTGTATCTCTCTTTGTGAGCCGATGGGCTTGTTCCTATGCTGTACCCCTCTTTGTGGACCGATGAGCCTGTTCCTACTTTGTATTTCTCTTTTTGGGCCGATGGGCTTGTTCCTACACTGTACCTCTCTTTGTGGGCCGATGGGCATATTCCTACTTTGTATTTCTCTTTGTGGGCCGATGGGCCTGTTCCTATGCTGTACCTCGCTTTGTGGGCCAATGGGCCTGTTCCTACACTATATCTCTCTTTGTGGGCCGATGGGCCTGTTCCTACGCTGTACCTCTCTTTGTGGGCCGATGGGCCTGTCCCTACTTTGTATCTCCCTTTATGGGCCGATGGGCTTGTTCCTACACTGTACCTCTCTTTGTGGGCCGATGGGCCTGTTCCTACGCTGTATCTCTCTTTGTGGGCCGATGGGCCTGTTCCTACGCTGTACCTCTCTTTGTGGGCCAATGGGCCTGTCCCTACTTTGTATCTCTCTTTATGGGCCGATGGGCTTGTTCCTACACTGTACCTCTCTTTGTGGGCCGATGGGCCTGTTCCTATGCTGTACCTCTCTTTGTGGGCCAATGGGCCTGTTCCTACGTTGTACCTCTCTTTGTGGGCCGATGGGCCTGTTCCTACTTTGTATTTCTCTTTGTGGGCCGATGGGCCTGTTCCTACTTTGTATTTCTCTTTGTGGGCCGGTGGGCCTGTTCCTACTTTGTATCTCTCTTTGTGAGCCGATGGGCTTGTTCCTATGCTGTACCCCTCTTTGTGGACCGATGAGCCTGTTCCTACTTTGTATTTCTCTTTTTGGGCCGATGGGCTTGTTCCTACACTGTACCTCTCTTTGTGGGCCGATGGGCATATTCCTACTTTGTATTTCTCTTTGTGGGCCGATGGGCCTGTTCCTATGCTGTACCTCGCTTTGTGGGCCAATGGGCCTGTTCCTACACTATATCTCTCTTTGTGGGCCGATGTGCCTGTTCCTACGCTGTACCTCTCTTTGTGGGCCGATGGGCCTGTCCCTACTTTGTATCTCTCTTTATGGGCCGATGGGCTTGTTCCTACACTGTACCTCTCTTTGTGGGCCGATGGGCCTGTCCCTACTTTGTATCTCTCTTTATGGGCCGATGGGCTTGTTCCTACACTGTACCTCTCTTTGTGCGCCGATGGGCCTGTTCCTACGCTGTATCTCTCTTTGTGGGCCGATGGGCCTGTTCCTACGCTGTACCTCTCTTTGTGGGCCAATGGGCCTGTCCCTACTTTGTATCTCTCTTTATGGGCCAATGGGCTTGTTCCTACACTGTACCTCTCTTTGTGGGCCGATGGGCCTGTTCCTATGCTGTATCTCTCTTTGTGGGCCAATGGGCCTGTTCCTACGCTGTACCCCTCTTTGTGGGCCAATGGGCTTGTTCCTACGCTGTACCTCTCTTTGTGGGCCGATGGGCCTGTTCCTACTTTGTATTTCTCTTTGTGGGCCGATGGGCCTGTTCCTACTTTGTATTTCTCTTTGTGGGCCGATGGGCCTGTTCCTACTTTGTATCTCTCTTTGTGAGCCGATGGGCTTGTTCCTATGCTGTACCCCTCTTTGTGGACCGATGAGCCTGTTCCTACTTTGTATTTCTCTTTTTGGGCCGATGGGCTTGTTCCTGCACTGTACCTCTCTTTGTGGGCGGATGGGCATATTCCTACTTTGTATTTCTCTTTGTGGGCCGATGGGCCTGTTCCTACTTTGTACCTCTCTTTGTGGGCCGATGGGCCTGTTCCTACACTGTACTTCTCTTTGTGGACCGATTAGCCTGTTCCTACTTTGTATTTCTCTTTGTGGGCCGATGGGCCTGTTCCTACTTTGTATTTCTCTTTGTGGGGCGATGGGCCTGTTCCTACTTTGTGCCTCTCTTTGTGGGCCGATGGGCCTGTTCCTACACTGTACTTCTCTTTGTGGACCGATGAGCCTGTTCCTACTTTGTATTTCTCTTTTTGGGCCGATGGGCTTGTTCCTACACTGTACCTCTCTTTGTGGGCCGATGGGCATATTCCTACTTTGTATTTCTCTTTGTGGGCCGATGGGCCTGTACCTATGCTGTACCCCTCTTTGTGGGCCGATTGACCTGTTCCTACTTTGTATCTCTCTTTGTGGGCCGATGGGCTTGTTCCTACGCTGTACCTCTCTTTGTGGGTCGATGGGCCTGTTCCTATGCTGTATCTTTCTTTGTGGGCCGATGGATCTGTTCCTACGCTGTACCCCTCTTTGTGAGCCGATGGGCCTGTTCCTATTCTGTATCTTACTTTGTGGGCCAATGGGCCTGTTCCTACTTTGTATCTGCCTTTGTGGGCCGATGGGCCTGCTCCTCTGCTGTACCTCTCTTTGTGCTCTTTGATGTTTTTGATCATTGCTGAATCCCAGGCAAGAAGTGAGTGACGGTGGGAGAGCGGGGTGTGGGATGGTGATTGATGAGGATAGGGTTGAGCAGAAAAGACAGTAAGTTGGCGTTTTTACCAGAAGGGAATTAATAACATGTGGCCTCTTGATTATGAAATGAATAAATACACACAGTAACTGTATGACGAATTGAATGCTTAACATCTGATGTTTAATATTTGTTACCAGCCCTGATTATTATTCCAAATATTTATTGGTCAGGAATAATTGGATGTCAATGATTTGTATTAGATATTTTTTAATTATAGCAATTGTGGAAAATTATGGTTGTTGCTATGGCTTCTGCCACAGTTTGTGGTAATGTGATATTCAGCAGTATTTTTGGAAGAACACTGGCTCCACAGGCATGAAGAAATATATTATCATTCAATGCAAATGAGTTGTAATAATAGGCTCAGAGGATGTCAGTACACAATATGTTGTACCTCTGTGAACTAATTCAATTTTAAAGGATGAGAAAATTCAAAATGGAACTGGACTAAATTTAGACTATATGAATCCAGAAATAAGTTAGCTGACTTGCGCTGCAATGCATTGAGAACTCCAAATTAATCAGAATTGAGTTGTTGTGATGGAATATTTCAAAAAGAGTATTAGGACTCAGGCTACATGGTGCATTGGTAAAAATGAAGCAGCGCGTGCTGAAGATTCAATCACCACCCACTCAGATCTTCTGACACCTGATTTATCTGAGTAACTGGCCAGGGTCTGTCTATCAGCAACTAAACTCAATGTCATGAGGTCAGTCTAGCCCAGGAAAGAACTTATCACATTGTGAGAGGATTTCTTTCCCGAGCTGTCCATTCAGTAAAAAGCAACTTACAGACTGCATACTTCCTCCTTTATGGGCAGTTTGTTTATCACGGTGGCTCTGTCAGTGAATGAGCAGCAGTAGGGTGACCTGTAAGAGGTTACCGTATATCAGGCAGTAGTGTATCTGATGATATAATCATGATGTACAGGATGACTAGACATAGAGAGTGGGAGAAGCAACATTTGGGACAGGATCTCACCAGCCTATGAATGAAGTGGGCTCTGATAAGATAGATGGTAGAGTCAGGTAAATGGTCATCTTGACATGAGATCATCTCAGCAGAATTCCTCCAGCAATTCTCACCAGGAAGTGACAAATTCCCAGTTGGCACTCTTTATTGCTTGTAATTGGCCAAGTCATCCTGAATTGTGACCTTACAATTGGCCATACAACCTTGTCATCAGAGAAACTTGGTATGGAAACCGGACTGGGTTCATGAGAGTTTCAACGCACCGCTTGCTCCAAAAGTCCTCTACGTTGAGCACTGGGCACCAATGTCTTGACACACCCTATGAGCTCAGGCCTTATGCAAATTCATTTCATGGACATTGGCATCCTACATGTGCCAGCCTCTATGAATCCTAATGACTCAGATATAATCCACTTCAAGCACAATCTGCACATCAATGCTTCATTTTGTATTGCCTCAGCAGCCACCATTGTAATACTGTAGCAAGGAGATTGTGCACTCAGGGCTACATACCCAACTCATGTGTTGGACCAGGCTGCATCTCTTTGCTTGCTATCATAGCACTCACTCACTCTGAGCCTGGCTGAGCACTTATAATCCCTGCCCTATCTTGCATTGCCTTGACTCTTTGTGCTTTTACCTGTCAGGTTGAGAGACCTGGTTTGAATTGCTACTGTTTTGCTATGCTCTTTAGTGCAGACAAAAAGTGAGGAAGCTTGCCACAATTGACAACAGACCTCAGTCCAGTCAAAGGGAAATAGCCTTCATTCAGGTGTCCCAGCACAGTGAGAACAGGGCAGCCTCCGATACCAGGCCATCTTGGGAGAGTCAGAGTCCTCTCTTACTAAGAGGTGAAAAGCTGACAGGCAGTAGAGTTGTTTCCTCCAGGATTGAGTGAGGGTGGCAGGTACTATCGAAGATGAAAGTGGGTGCCACGGTTATTACTGTTGTTGTAGGTGGAGAGCAAGTGAGTGAATCGTCAGCACAGAGGGCAGGCAGGATCAGGGGTGGCTGAGAAGATGCTGCAGGCAATAATGAGAGTGGTGGTGAATGAGCCTTGTTGAGAGGTAGGTACAATAGCAGAGATAGCCTGAGTGTGAGGCATCTGAAAGAAATGGTGGTGCTTACCGTGGCGGAGTGGAAACGTCAAAAATCAAATGGCACTGGGTTACAGTTCAAATGGTTTATTTGAAACCACAAGCTTGCAGAGCCCCCGCTCCTAGTTCAGGCAACTAGTGAGAGAGAATACATCAGCCACAGAATTGATATGGAGAAGATCAAGGGATCATATCACATATGCAAGTGAAGAAGCTCCTTCCTATGGTCCTGGGCACTCCTCCATGCAGCTGAGACTGTGTTAACCTTGAACCAGGTTGGCATGGTCAGGTGACGTGGCCTCCAGTCCTGGTCCTGGGGCAGGAAGAAGTCTCAACTCTACACTTTCGCACCCTCCACAAACCCCCCCCCCCCCCCACCCCATCCAGCAGGACCTCCAGACTGATGCCCGGAAAGCAGAACAAGGATCTTCCCCATCTGCCATATCCAGGGCAATGTCAGGAACCAAACAGGGCAGCTCCAGACTGACAACCATTGTCCGGATGAATGTCAGGTTTTTAAATTTGGTCCTAGCACCCAAGATGCAGGTCAATTCCTGGATCTCTGGTGAATGGTGAGTTGCTCTGGCCATGGTGAGTGGTGAAACGGGGTGGAAGTACAACATGGTTATCACCATGAGGCCTGGAACAGCAATTAATGTGGTAGATATTGGTAGGTTAGTGAGAAAACCTGCTCAGCCTTGCTCATTCCACCAAGCTCAGTATAGCTCGCTCTCACCCAAAAAAGGGGTTCATTCCACTCGGAGTTGAGGAAGACACTGTTCTAACTTAGACAGGAGCAACTTGCCAGCATTTGGCCCATAGCCCTCGAAACCCTCCCTATTCATGCACCCATGCAGATGCTTTTTAAATGTTGTAAATGCACTGGCCCCCACCATTCCCTTCAGCAGCTCATTCCACGTATGCACCACCATCTGCATGAAAAATGTGTCCCTTAGGTTCCTTTTAAATCTTTCCTCTCTCACCTGAAACCTATGCCTCCTAATTTTAGATTCCCCGACACTGGGGAAAAGACCTTGGCTGTTCACCCTATTTATGCCATTCATGATTTTATAAACTTCTATAAGCCTCCAGGGAGCAATAACCCCAGCCTATAAAGCCTCTACTTAGAGCTCAAAACCTCCAAACTTGGCAGCATCCTTTTAAATCTTTTCTGAACCCATTAACTGTATAAGTCCTGGTCTGATTTGCCTTTCCAAAATGCAGCACCTCAAATTCATCTAAATTAATGTCTATCTGCCATTCCTCAGCCCATTGGCCCATCTGATCAAGATCCCATTGTACCCTGAGGTAACCTTTTTCACTGTCCATTACACCTCCAATTTTGGTGTCATCCACAAACTTACTAACTATACCACCTATGTTCACATCCAAATCATTTATATAAATGACAGAAAGCAGGGGACCCAGCACCCATCCTTGTGGCACCCCACTGGTCACATCCTCCTGTCTGAAAAGCAACTCTCCAATACGACCCTCTGTCTCCTACCTTTGAGCTAGTTCTGTGTCCAAATGACTAGTTCTGCCTGTACTCCATGTGATCTAACCTTGCTAACCAGTCTACCATGGGGAACCTTGTTGAACACATTACTGAACTCCATATAGATCACATCCATCTATATGGAGCCATTCCTGAAGAAGAGCTCATGCCCAAAACGTCGATTCTCCTCCTCCTTGGATGCTGCCTGACCTGCTGTGCTTTTCCAGCAACACATTTTCAGCTCTGATCTCCAGCATCTGCAATCCTCACTTTTTCCCTGAAGGGTGTGTGGGGTCATCATAATGCTCTTAGTGTTTCAGATGCAGCGTGTGGTGTAAATGTCTGTAATGCAGGGAAGACAGACCCCGATGATCCTCTCAGCTGTCCTCACTATCTGTTCTGGTGTCTTATAATCCAAGACGGTGCAATTCCCAAACCAGGCAGTGATGCTCAGGGTACTCCCAATGAACCTTCTGTAGAATGTGGTGAGGACGGGGGTGGGGGGGGGTGGTGGTGGGGGGGGGGGGGGGGGGGGGGGGAGGTGGGGGATGGTGGTGGGAAGCGGGCTTTCCTCAGCCTGCGCAGAAAGTAGAGACGCTTCTGGGCATTCTTGGTTACGGAACTGGTGTTGAGGGTCCAGGTGAGATTCTCCACCAGGTGGATGCCAAGAAATTTGGCGCTCTTCACAATCTCCACAGGGGAAGCCATCGATGTCCAGCAGAGAGCAGTCACTCCATGCCCTCCTAAAGTCAACAACCATCTCTTTTGTTTTGTCTACATTCAGAGACAGGTTGTTGGCTCTGCACCAGTCCGTTAACCACTGCACCTCCTCTCTGTATGCTGACTCATTGTTCCTGCTAATGAGACCTGCTACAGTTGTGTCATCAGCGAGCTTAATGATATGATTTGAGCTGTGCATCATTGCATAGTCATGTGTCAGCTGGGTGAACAGCAGTGGACTAACCACACAGCCCTGGGGAGCCCCTGTGCTCAGTGTGTTGGTGTTGGAGATGCTGTTCCCAATCCGGGAAGTCAGGAAGTCCAGGATCCAATTACAAAGGGAGGTATTCAGGCCCAGCGGACTCAGCCTTCCAATCAGGTGCTGAGGAATGATAGTGTTGAATGCAGAACTGAAGTCTATAAACAAAAGTCTGATGTAGGTGTCCTTCTTGTCCAGGTGCGTGAGGGCCAAAAGGAGGGTTGTGGAAATGGCATGTAAATCATGTCTCTCAGGATCCCCTCCAACAATTTGCCCACCACTGAAGTCTTGTGCCCACATTAATCATTCCTCAGAAAGTTCATTCCACACATGAACCACCTTCTATGTAAAACAAAATTGCCCCTCGTGTCTTTTTTAAAATCTCTTTTCCCTCACCTTAAAAATGTGCCCCCTCATCTTGAAATCCGCTATTCTAGGGACAAGGCACCTCCAATTAATCCTATCTATACCTCTCTTGACTTTATAGACCTCTATAAGGTTATGTCTCAATGTCCCACATTCCAGTGGGAAAGGTCCCAGCCTATCCAACCTTGACAGACTGGAACAGAAGTCCCTGACATGGCCATATCTATCCAAAACTCTAGGGCCCAATTCCATAGCTTTCCTTCCTGCTCCCATCCTGCCCATCCTTGACCTTGCTGCATGTTTACAGAAGGGGAAAGTGAGGTCTCCAGCAGCACCACCACACCTCCCATCCCAACCCTCAAATCATCTTTGACCCAGTTGTGACACTAAAGTGGTCAATCAATGGTCTCCATGAATGTTTCCTGAATGGCCACAATGTACAGGTTGGCAGGAGGAGGTCACAGACAGAGGGAGGGGAAGCCCAGCAGATAAAGCTGCTCAGACCTCACTTGGGAGGAGGGGAAGCACCTACTGCTCAAGCTCCATGTTCTGATTTGAGTCCTCTTCTCTATTATCTCACTCCTTAGGTACCACACCCTGGTCTTTGATACTCTCACCCAATGTCCTCAAGTGCCTCCTCCACCTCCTGACCTTCTGGAATCAGAAAACACAATGAAATTAATATTTAATTGCTTGCTTGAAAAGTAATAAGGATGTTATTCATTTTCCCTTTTTGATCTGGAGATAAAATGCCAACATCACATTGGTGCCATTTCTAGAACTGCCTCTTTCCATCTACATCACATCGAGTGACTTCACCCACAGTCTCGGTTCATCTGATGTTGAAACGTCCATTCATTTTTTCATTAACTGTATACACAATCACTCAATACATAATTTCAATGTGGTTGATCTTCCACATGCTACCCTTCTAAAGCTCTGCAGCCCATGTGTTAGTTCACAATCAGAAGTAAATGAATCCCCTTTGCTCATATGATCGCTGAGGTCTGTTGGCTCCTGGTCAAACAACATCTTTAATTTAAAATATTTGTTCTTGATTTCAAAATGCTGCAGAACCACACTGCTCTATCTCTGCAATCTCTTCTCACTTCATAATTCTTCCTGATACTGCACATTTCTGAGCCAAGCCTCTGTGCGTTCCCAATCATAACTGCTCCACTATTAGTGGTGTGCTTGAAACTTAAAACTCCAGGCATGAATGAATTTTAAAATTGTCTTAATTTTGTCTCATTTTTTTAAAAAAAATGTTCTTTATGTACTTAAATGGTATTGTTTTTGTGGTGATTTTAACATATTGTATTTTCACAAATACAAGTAACAATAAATTTCTATCCATCTAAACTCTGGAATTCCTCTCCACAACTATTAGCTCCTCTGTTTCACATTCCTCCTTTCAAAGAGACCTTAAAACCCATCTCTCTGACCAAGTTCCCAATGTGGCTTGGTGTTATACTCTGTTTGCTAATGTTCCTAGATATGCCTAGATTTGTTTTGTTGCAAGAAAGGTTCTGTATAAATGTAAGTTGTTGTGACTGCTGCTGTTGGATGAATAGACTTTAAACTGCAGCCTTACTGCTATCTTGTAAACAGATATCACTTAAAGACCTGAGCAGTTCAACGACCAGTTCACTCTGAAACAGTTAAATCACAGAACCATGTAGCTGCTGTCTGTGAGCTTCACACATTGACTGCTGATTGAGATTGTACGCCAATATAATTCTATATTATCAACATTCTGATCCTGAGCTGTCACACTGCAACGCAATGACCCTGGCCAATTCTCAAATCACTCAGAAACTACTGTCAATCAAAACCATAACCCAAAATATGGCCTGCACTTTAATCCACATTCAGATAAGCTAAGACCATTCCCATTACTAAATCAAAAGAAGTAAATGAATTGCTCTATCATAATGACATTAGGACAAGTAACCATTTATCAATGCTGAAGGCAGCAATCTTTAACAATAAAAAAGACAACATGAACAATGATAAATATATGATAACTCAGATGGATTCATCTATTAATACTCAAAATAGTGAACCATCAATAGCTCACTCCTTATGGAATATTTTCCATTAAAGTTAAAGTTGACCCTTTACTGATAGGCATCCTATCAGTAAAGAGTCGACTTTAACTTTAACAATCGGTACTGAACATGTGCAGAAAGAGTTAAGTCATGGTGCCACCAGATCATGGGAAACAGGGAGCAGTGTGTATTAGGTATGCAGTGCATGTATTTATTAATGGTTATTGGTGATCATTGACATGAGGAGAGGGTAATGTCATGGGCCAGCAATCCATAGTCGAGTGTGTGGTGTTGGAAAAGTACAGCAGGTCATGCAGCATTTGAAGAGTCAGAGAATTGACCTTTCGGGCAAGGTCCCTTCATCAATTTTCCTGTTCCACGGATTCTGCATGACCTGCTGTGCTTTTCCAGCACCACACATCTTGACTCTGATCTCCAGCATCTGCAATCCTCACTTTCTCCTAGTAATCCATAGGCTCAGACTGAATGCTATGGAACTTGAGTTCAGGTGGGCTCAATTCCCACCATATCAGATGATAGAATTAAATTGAATTAATGACTCTAGAGCATAACGCTACTTGCAATGATGGTAACCATGCAACTATCATTGATTTTTGTAAAATCCCATCTAGTTCACTAAAGGTTTAATACCCACATGGGACTCCAGAATCTAGTAATGGTATTGACTTTAACTTCCCTCTGAAATGGCCAAACAGGGCTTCAGTTGAAGGGTAATTAAGGATGAACAACAAATGCGAGCAACATCCACATCATGTGAAAAAATAAGGAAACTATGTTGGCTTTGGGCTACCTTCTGTCAATACCTCAGATGGAGTGAGTTTTGAGAAGATTTGTAGCTCAGGTTGAGGTTCTGGTACATGCAGAACCTCAGATGGAATTTCACTTCATTAAGTTGATGGCTTTCTCTGAAAAAGATACTTTATATGACCCATGTGGTCAACATACATGTTATTTCTAGCAAAACAAAATGTAAACAGATCAACAGAGTATACTTATGTCATTCTAACTTTTCTACCTCAATAATTTCTTCCATAAATATTTAGCATCCTCCAGTCTTCCTTAAGTCAAGCATCCTCCAGTATTTATCAGGTATAGTATCCTGCAGGAGACAGTGAGGTCTGCAGATGCTGGAGATCAGAGTTAAGAGTGTATTGCTGGAAAAGCACAGCAGGTCAGGCAGCATCCGAGGAGCAGGAGAATTGTTGTTTCGGGTTGGAGCCCTTCATCAGGAATGAGGTTGTGAGCCCTGGGGGTGGAGAGATAAATAGGAGGGAGGTGGGGCTGGGGAGAAGGTAGCTTGGAGTGCAGTAGGTGGATGGAGTGGGGATGAAGTTGATAGGTCGGAGAGGAGGGTGGAGTGAATGGGTGGAAAGCAAGATTGACAGGAAGGATAGGTCATGAGGATGGTGCTGAGCTGAAAGGTTCAAACTGGGTTAAGGTGGGGGGAAATGAGGAAACTGGTGAAGTCCACATTGATGCCCTGGAGTTGAAGATTCCCGAGGCATAAGATAAGGCATTCTTCCTCTAGGCGTCAGGTGGTGAGGGAGCGGTGATGGAGGAGGTCCAGAACCTGCATGTCCTCGGCAGATTGAGAGGGGGAGTTGAAGTGTTCAGCCATGGGGTGGTGGGGTTGATTGGTCCTGGAGATGTTCTCTGAAGCGCTCTGCGAGAAGGCACCCAATCTCCCCAGTGTAGGGGAGACCACATCAGGAGCAATGGATACAATAATTGACATGTGTGGAAGTGCAGGCGAAACTTTGATAGATGTGGAAGGCTCCTTTGGGGCCTTGGACAGAGTTGAGGGGGGAGGGGTGGGCACAAGTTTTGCAATTCGTGCGGTGGCAGGGGAAGGTGCCAGGAGGGGATGGTGTGTTGTTAGGGGGCGTGGACTTGACCAGGTAGTCACGGAGCGAACAGTCTTTGCAAAAAGATGATAGGGGTGGGGAGGAAAATATATCCCTCAGGTCCATTTGTAGGTGGTAGAAATGTCAATGGATGATGCAATTTATGCGGACGTTAGTGGGGTGGAAGGTGAGGATGGGGGGGGTGGTTATTTCCTTGTTGCAGTTGGAGGGGTGGGGTTTGAGGGCGGAGGTGTGGGACGTGGATGAGATGCATTGAAAGGCATCTTCAACCATGTGGGAAGGGAAATATCGGTCTTTAAAGAAGGAGGCCATCTGGTGTGTTCTGTGGTGGAACTGGTCCTCCTGGGAACAAATGCAGCAGAGGCAGAGGAATTGGGAATACGGGATGGCATTTTTGCAGGAGGTAGGGTGGGAAGTGGTGTAATCCGACTGTGGGAGTCGGTCCTGCAGTACATTGCCCATGGCCCATATCCTCCAGTATTCCTCATCACAGAGCTGCTAAAAAACACAGGAATTAATATAAAAAAGAAGCAGAGGGAAGACAACATGTGATAATAAAAGAGGAAAAAGATGAATAACACTTGACAGACACACAGTCTTGGACAAGAAGGATCTGTCAATAAAGTACTGATTTGAATTTAGACTGGGAAGTAGATGTTTTTGAAGCCCTGGGATTAACGATAAAGACATTTGTAGTCAAGGGGCAAAAGCTTCAAAATTGATGGCAGTCTCGGGTGACTGTCTGTGTGGAGTTTGCACATTCTCCCAATGTCTGCGTGGGTTTCCTCCGGATGTTCCGGTTTCCTCCCACAGTCACAAAGTTGTGCAGGCTCGGTGAAGTGGCCATGCTAAATTGTCCGTGGTGGTAGGTGCATTAGTCAGAGGGAAATGCGTCTGGGCGGGTTACTCTTCGGAGGGTCGGTGTGGACTGGTTGGGCCGAAGGGCCTGTTTCCACTGTAGGGAATCTAATCTAGTCTAATCTAATCTTAGCATGCAGATTTGGTGGAAAATATTATTAAGGCCACAGCCACAGAATTTATTTTAAAAGCTGATTAAAAAAATCAAGGATAGAAATATGCTTTGTGCATTAGGGTCTAAAAGGAGGAAAAGCATTCATTTTGCCTCTGAAAAAGTGGGAAAACTGCAGAAGGCAGGAGAGCCTCCATTCTTCCCAAAGACGTTAGACATCATCTAATTAACCGTTAAAAAAGAAGGAAAATCCCAGCATGCAGTGCAGAGATACTTTGTTATTCACCAAAATTGCTGTAGCACAAAATTGGAAACTTCATGTAACTAAAAGAATGCAGCAGTGGTATAATGCACTTGGTGGCCTCAATGCTAAGGGCTGTCACTCTCTGGAATTCAGCTGCTTTGATCCAAGGCTGTATTGAGGTCAGGAGCTGAGTGACCCTGGCGGAACCCAAACTGGGCGTCACTGAGCAGGTTGTTGCTAAGCAGGTGCTGCTTGGTATCACTGTTGATGACTTCCATCACTTTACTGATGATCAAGAGGAGATCAATGGGGCAGTAACTGGCTGGGTTGGACTTGTCCTGCTTTTTGTGAACAGGACACAACTGGACAATTTTCCACATTTTAGGGTGGATACCAGCATTGTAACAATACTGGAACAGCTTGGCTGCAGGAAAGGAGCATGTTCTGGAGCACAAGACTATGCAATTACTTCAGCACTATTGCTGGAATGTTGTCTGGAACAAAGTAGCTTTGTGGCCCATGTTGTAACGAACAATAATTTTGAAAGAGTTAATGGAGTCATACAGTACAGCAGAGGCCCTTTGGCCTATCAAGTCTGCACCAACAAAAGGAAAACATCACACAACTATACTAATCCCATTTTCTAGCACTAGACCCAGAGCCTTGAATGCGATGACACTTCAAGTGGCTATCCACCTCCTTTTCAAAGGTTATGAGGTTTCCCACCTTGATCGCCTTTCCAGGCAATGCATTCCAAATTCCCGTCCATCCCTGGGTAAATAAAGCTTTTTCTCAAATCCCGCCTAACCCTCCTGTCTTTCACTTTAAAATTATGCCCCTTGTTATTAATCCTTCAACTAAGGGGAACAGCTGGATCCTATACCCCTGTCCATGACCCTTACATCTCAATCAGATGCGCCCTCAACCTTCTTTGCTCCAAAGACAACATCCCAAGCTTATCCAGCCTTTCTTCATAGCTAACCTGCTCTATCCCATCATGAATATCCTCTGCACTGCCTCCAGTGCTATCACATTCTTCTGGTAATGTGCTGATCAGAACTGCGATGAAGTTGCTCCTTTAACAAGGTTATGCTGTCCTTGGTTTTATTTCAGTGAGGTCGTAAATGACATAGACTGTCTCAGGTAAAAAGGCTTTCAAATTTAAAAAAGAATTTGTATAATGAAAGGGGAGTGGCCAGTTCTCCCAGCTCAGCCTTTCCCTGGTTTGGTTTGGTGTTTAGCAGTAGTGGGGAAAAGACTGCTGGACCCAAAGAAGCAGGTCCAGGCTGATACTCTCTCTCTCTCTCTCTGACATGTCTCCTGTAAGACCCCGAGTTTGATTATAGGAGTTGGGAGGTCATGTTGTGGCTGTACAGCACATTGGTTAGGCCACTGTTGGAATATTGTGTGCAATTCTGGTCTCCTTCCTATCGGAAAGATGTTGTGAAACTTGAAAGGGTTCAGAAACGATTTACAAAGATGTTGCCAGGGTTGGAGGATCTGAGCTATGGGAGAGGCTGAACAGGCTGGGGCTGTATTCCCTGTAGCGTCGGAGAATGAGGGTGACCTTATAGAGGTTTACAAAATTATGAGGGGCATGGATAGTATAAATAGACAAAGTCTTTTCCCTGGGTGGGGGAGTCCAGAACTAGAGGGCATAGATTTAAGGTGTGAGGGGAAAGATATAAAAGGGACCTAAGGGGCAACCTTTTCACGCTGTGGGTGGTACGTGTGAGGAATGAGCTGAAGAGAAAGTGGTGAAGGCTGGTACAATTGCAACATTTAAAAGGCATTTGGATGGGTATATGAATAGGAAGGGTTTGGAGGGAAATGGGCCGGGTGTTGGCAGGTCGGACTAGATTAGGTTGGGATATCTGGTCGGATTGGACCAAAGGGTCTGTTTCCATGCTATATATCTCTATGACTTTATGACTCCTGGAATATCCACATTGCACCTGCTTTAAAGAATTAACAAAGTTAGGGTCTGGGCTACTTTCTTGAAATGTTTTGAGAGAGTCTGGCCTGTTCCATAACAAAGTCCACACTGTATTCCAGTTGTAGCTGAACTAAAGTTCTGCACAGCTCCAATACAGTATACCCTCCCTGTTTTTATAATCTATACCACAACTGATAAATGCAAGTATCTCACATGCCTTCTTAATTATCCTATTAAACTGTTGTGCCACCTTCAGGAATCTCTGGACAACTTCCTTGTTGAGTACTTCCTTGTCTTCTTACTCCACAGAGCATCATCTTACACCTATCAGAGTTAATTTCCATCTGCCACTGATGTTCCCATCTGAACAACCTAACTAGATCTTGCTGTAATCTTTCACTGTCAGCCACCTAGCCAATTTTTGTGTCATTCACACAGTTACTTATCGATCCTCTCATATCAATGTGCAGACTGTCCTGTTACTAGGGAATCAAACAGCCTAGTTCCAGATCCAAACGATCTCAGGTATGTCATTATTGGCTCCTGATAGTCTGAATCATTATGGCCAACCAATTAATGTAACTTGTGCTTATTGCTATCATGCAGGAAACTGCATAAGTGCATCATCTTATTCAGATTTATTAATGGCATATCCTCCACCACTGGTGACCGAACAGGCCTAAGTCCAGTCTGTGGCGACAGATGGACTTGCTGTGCCACAGTGGTAATGCCTCCACTGCTGAACTTGGACACCTGAGTTCAAGTCCCAGCTGCTCTAGATGTATGAAATAATATTGCTGAACAGGTAGATCTGCTGAGAAATGATAATCTTAAATTTATCTGGGATTTTTTTGTTTCTTTTGTCCTATTGGCAGTTTAATTAATTAGAGATTGAATTAATTTGTGAAAACCATACATTTCATTGCACCTATGCATAAGCAAGCTCTTCCCTGTATGTATTCAATTTACCAGTTAACAGTATTCTGGAAATGCACAACCAAACTACCAAAACAGCGTTATCTCTCAGAAGCTTAGGAGACTTGTGTCAGAAATATTTCAAACAAACTAGTGCACACAGTATATAAAACAAAAGGATTAGGGGAGTCTGGAGTCAAATACATCAATTGGACATTTAATATTTAAGCTCGATGTAGATTTTAACATAAAAATTGAAATACAATTGTTCTGAATTTTCACCAAAATTAACATCTTTTCATATGTTTTTCTGTCGACTGCTCTCTTGCACAATACTGTATTTTCAGGAGAATTTCTATCAAAGCTAACCCCCAAATGTGTGCAACTTGGATTATCTAAAAACAAAGGTTAGCATTTTTGTTTTCATGACTGGAAGATCGGCTGAACAAATAAACAAGTTCTCACGAATGAAACATTTATTCTAATGCTCAGGGAAGTGCCCAACTAGAAAATAGTACATTATTAATTATTGGCGTCAATCTGGATCAACAGGATCTGTTGCTTCTGACAGTTATTTCCTGCAATTCTACACAACCAAGAAATGCAGTCGTGCTCAAAGCAAGCTGGGTACATCATTGCAGAAGATTGTTGAGGTACAGGTGTTCACATACGGAAGCCAAAATAGCCATGCTACCTCTTCCAAGGAAGGTCCATCAATCACATCCCAAATGTTCAAGAAAGTAAGGGGGCAGAGCTGAGTATGGTGGCCATCACTAAAGAGTAGGTGTGAGAAAAACTGAAAGGTCTGAAGGTGGATAAATCACGTAGACCAGATGGACTATACCCCAGTCTTCTAAGGGAGGTAGCTGGTGAGATAGTGGAGGCATTAGTGGTGATCTTTCAGGAATTGCTAGAATCAGGGAAGGTCCCAGAGGACTGGAAAATCACTAAGTGACACTCCTTTTTAAAAAGAGAGTAAGGCAAAAGACAGATTAACCTAACCTCGGTTGTGGGTAAGATTCTCGAATCCATCGTGAAGGCTGAGATTTCTGAATACTTAGAAATGTATGGTAAAATAAGGCAAAGTCAGCATGGTTTCGTCAAGGGGAGGTCATGTCTGACAAATCTGCTAGAATTCTTTGAGGAAGTAACGAGCAGATTAGACCAAGAAGAGTCAATGGATTTTATCCACCTGGACTTCAAGAAGGCCTTTGACAAGGTGCCGCACAGGAGGCCACTGAGTAAGATAAGGGCCCATGGTGTCAGAGGCAAGATGGACAGAAACTTGGCTGTCTGGCAGAAAGCAGAGAGTGGGATAAAAAAAGTCCCTTATTACTTGGCAGCTGGTGACAAGTGGTGTTCCGCAAGTCTCAGAGTTGGGACCACAACTTTTCACTCTATACATTAACGATCTAGATGAAGGAACTGAGGGAATTCTGGCTAAGTTTGTAGCTGATACAAAGATAGGTAGAAAAACAGGTAGCATTGAGGAGTCATAGAGTCATAGAGATGTACAGCATGGAAACAGATCCTTCAGTCCAACCCATCCATGCCAACCAGACCGGGGAGGCTGCAGAAGGATTTAGACAGATTAGGAGAGTGGGCAAAGAAGTGGGCAAACTGGCCATAAACAGGTCCAGGCAGTGGGCCGTGGAGGGGGTTGTTAGGGCCGACTGCCTGCCCCTCTTCCACAGTTACGTCAGAGCCTGGGTGTTCCTGGAGAAGGAGCACACAGTGTCCACCAACACCCTCGAGATTTTCAGAGAGAGCTGGGCACCACAGGGAGCTGAGTGTATTATTTCCCCCTCCAACTCCATTTTAATTTAATCCCAGCCCCCCCTCCCTCCTCACTATTCGATCACGCAGCATTGCCCCTTTGATGAGAAGGGCATTGCTTGTCACTGGCCACTCGGATGTTTCCTTTCTTCCTGGTGGTGGAATATAAATAAAGATTTACATACTTGTTGCTTTTCACTGTGTCCGACTTAAATAAAAAGAGGGAAAACAAAGCAGGAGTGTCAGGGGTTCTGCTCACTGTAGGAGTCAACGCTGTGTTAGCTTGGTCTGTTTTTGTTCTATGTGTGTGTAAATAAAAGGTGACTTGGTGACAAGATGCTGGGACTTTGTGGAGTTATTTCAGTGACAATGAACATGAGACTTTTGATGTAGCCATGCAAAAGCACTTATTAGCTGAAGCCTGACTGGACTTCAAACAGGCACTACAACTTTTCACATTTGTGCTTTTACGTTCTTGATTCTTTTCGAAGAACTTATTATTGAATAATATTCAAAGCAAGGTTTTGAGTTTGCAAGTAAGAGTGACGTTGTAGAGGTTTATAAAACCATGAGGAGCATGAATATGGTCAATTGACAAGGTCTTTTCCCTGGGGTGGGGAGTCCATAACTGGAGGGCATAGGTGGGAAGAGAAAAATTTAAAAGGGATGTAAGAGGCTACTTTTTCACGCAACGGGTGGTGGTGTGTACAGAATGAGCTGCCAGAGGAAGTGGTGGAGGCTGGTACAAAATTACAACATTAAAAGGCACCTGGATGGGTTTATGAACAGGAAGGGTTGAGAGGGATATGAGCCAAGTGCTGGCAAATGGGATTAGATTAATTTAAGATATCTGGTCGGTATGGACTTTGATGTTAGAAAATGGGGCAAATCGAGCATATGAGTTGCAGGGTATATGGATGGAAGTGGACAGCCTTGCCAGTCTGACTGAGCTGGGGGAACACCACTGGAGTGAAGGCAATTACTCAGGACATATCCTGAACAGTGGGGCTCCAGGTCAGCCCACAGCAAAACCTCAAAACAAAGCCAAGACATGGTCAAACCATTCACATTTTCTCAAGGGTTTTCTCAATACCAGCAGGCCATTGTCGTTGCTGCTGGTATGTGAACTCGAGACAGCAAAAGAGTCCCACTACACCTGAACTGAGTAAGAGAACTCATAGCCCAGTATCCAGAACAGTGCACACCCCTGGGAGGTCCACCTCCAGCCAATTTGGAAAAAATTAAATTGCTTATCAACATTCAAATCAGAACCAATCAAAATAGGAGGCTGGGTGATATGATCATCCAGTTCTAATGGAGATAGATACAAGCACAACTCTATCAGTGGAACCAATCTTAATCCAGTTTTGCTCTTGATTCTAACCCTTAAGTTTTGCATGAGGTAAAGGCTGAATACTTACACTGGGGAACCTTTACAGATTAAGGATACAACTTAGGTTCCGGTCTCTTACGAGAAGCAACTAGTTCTGTTACCACTGACTGTAATAAAAGGCTTGGGCCCAATCTTGATGGGGCGAAATTGGTTGAGAAAGATTCACTTTGATTGGCTCAACAGTTTTCTATTAGAAAATGTCTGTTTGAGCGAAGTCCTGATGAAATTCCTGGACTATCGAAGGAGAAAGTGAGAACTACAGATGCTAGAGAGTCGGAGTTGAAAAGTGTGGCACTGGAAAAGTACAGCAGGAGCTTGCCTGACTTACCATCCTTTTCCACAGTGCCACACTTTTTGATTCGGACAATCAAAGGAGCCAAGGCCTCCTTGCGTGTTGACCAGGAGGCAGCTCAATGATTCTGCAAGGAGTGCCCAGTGCCATTTGTCTTATGAGCAAAAGTAGAGGCAGAAATCAAGAGGCTGGAAAGCAAAGCAATCATGAAACCAGTGAGGTTTGCAAAATAGACAGCTACAGTTGGACTGATGGTGAAGCCCGACAGGTCAGTTCGGCTTTGTGGCAACTTCAAACAAACAGTTGAATGGCTTTCATAGCCAGAAAAATACCCAATCTCTCGCACAGAGGGCTTACAAGCAAAATGGACAGGGGGACAGTCCATCATGAAGCTAGACATGAGCCATGCATACTTGCAATTCGATTTCGAAGAGGATTCCCAGAAGTAGGCTACAGTTTATACTCATAAGGATTTGTACCAATATACGAAGCTGACTTTTTGAGTATCATCAGCCTGTGCCATCTTCCAGCAGACCATAGAGGACATTTTACAAGGTCTATCCCAGGTTTCCATTTATCTGGATGACATGCTAATAACTGGAGAGACCAAAATAGAATATTTAGTAAACTTGGACATAGTGCTGACATGTTTCTCCAAGACAGCATTTCTTCTTAAGAGAGAAAAATGTATTTCAGGCCTTCCAAGTGACCTACTTGAGCTGCAGAGTCAACAAAAACTGGGTTACACCCATTCGAAGATAAAGCAAGAATGATCAAAGTTGCCTCAGCTCCCACGTCCATAGCGGACCTTCGGTCTTTCCTTGGGCTAGTGAATTCTTATGGAAAATGCATATGTAACCTGGCCTCCATCCTGACACCCTTACATTTACTATTGAAAAAGGTCAGCCTTGGAAATCATCTCATAACCAAAATGTAACCTTTAGGAAAGTCTCACCAATGTCCATATCATCGGGGCTGGAAATATTCTATCTATTATCTTTAAATGACTCTTTGATACTTCTTTCCTATCCACTTTGAGACAATTCCAGATCCTCCTGTATTGTGTGATATTACCTGGAGCAGGCGAGGTCTAGGTCTGGTCACCAAGGCTGTCTGGCCAAACCCGGTCAATCTTGATGATGACTGATTGGGACAGCCTCCTTGTTGGGAACCCACAGAAAGAACCTTTTGCATTCTCCAAACTCACACTTGCCAGCCATGATCCTTGTCCCACTTGCCTTCTGTTACCAACCAGCAAAACCCCAGACTCCCATCTACAACAAGTAATGCTGTTCTCTTGGCCTCAGCACAGGCTCAACAGTCACCACTGCTTCTGATGGCACTGCTGAGTTATGAGAGCTGCCCACCCCCACCTATTTGGCCACTGGCTTTTTGAGGCAGTATCCTCCTGATAAGTGGAGGTGTCCCATCTAAAACCAAATAAAGGGCTCTAGACCAACACCTCAGTATAAAAACATCAGCTCAAAGTCCAGGTCTCAGTGCAGAGCTTAGTTGGGATCCAAAAGCTGGGTTTTGTGGGGAGCTAAGGGAGCTGGTTGATAATAGACTTTCTCAGGAGAAAGATAACACATTTTATAGACTCAGAGATGTACAGCATGGAAACAGACCCTTCAGTCCAACTTGTCCATACCGACCAGATATCTTAAATTAATCTAATCCCATTTGCCAGCACTTGGCTCATATCCCTCTCAACCCTTCCTGTTCATACACCCATCCAGGTGCCTTTTAATGTTGTAATTTTGTACCAGCCTCCACCACTTCCTCTGGCAGCTCATTCTGTACACACCACCACTCGTTGCGTGAAAAAGTAGCCTCTTACATCCCTTTTAAATTTTTCTCTTCTCACCTTAAACCTATGCCCTCCAGTTCTGGACTCCCCACCCCAGGGAAAAGACCTTGTCAATTGATCATATTCATGCTCCTCATGGTTTTATAAACCTCTACAACGTCACTCTTACTTGCAAACTCAAAACCTTGCTTTAAATATCATTCAATAATAAGTTCTTCGAAAAGAATCAAGAACGTAAAAGCACAAATGTGAAAAACATTGATTCAAAGTAATTATATAGCAGTCCTCCCTACAAAACTATTATTCATGTGACCAGGATTGGTCTTTTAAATTAATAATAAGGTTTACATAACTGGGCTTTGTGAAAAGAGGCTTTTACTGAACTATCAAGATTTGTGTTGGAATTTATTTGAACTCACGCTGCTCCCAGACATTTCTCATTTGAACATTTGCTCTCTAAAGCTTTTCTTTCCATTTCCCTCACATCTTTTTGTTATCTTAAATTCAAAGTAACTTCTGCTTTTTGACTGAACTGAACTGAACAAATGTAAGTGATTGCATTTTTACTGGAAAGAGATGAAAAGTTGTGCCCACTTTAATGAAAGAACTGTCTGCTTTTCTATACCAGAAATTGGGATGGCTGTCAAAGACTTTCAGAAACTTGAGAAAATGCATAAAAGGCATTGAAACCCAAGGCATCAGCGGTCACTACTCAAGGTCAATAAAACTAACTCCTGCAAGAGGAGGCAAATCACCAGACTTTTGGACTGGGCCTTTCATTGTTATTATTTTCTTCAATCTGTCTCCCACCCACCCTCAGTGGAAGTGAGGAGCCCCAGTTCTATTGGAATGTCTGTCATCTCCTTTGTAACTTTCTCAGACAATGCATGGGATCATACTTGTAAGACAGTTGAGCCAGTCAGACCTGGTACCAGCTAAGTGCAGCAATCTGCAAGTGGGCTGCTATAGATTTGACTGATCAATCCACAGAGACGAGTATATCAACATGAACCACAGCAAGCTTGCACTCGGCTTGCTGAGGCCAGTTAGGAATAATTGATAACAGATAATAGATTGGGTATACCTTTATATTAAAATAACCATTATGGGCCAAGTGAGACATAACTTAATGCATTGGGAATTAAATTTGTTAATCAAGTTGCAGTGTAATTTTGTAGCAAGATTCTCAGTGTGCATTATCAGTGATCGGTTGAATAGTTTCAATATTTTTTAATTCTGAATCAAAGGACTGCTGAGGGACTGTGAAGGCAGATGGATTCTGCCAAGTTTTCAAATTGGGAGGATTGGAATCAGTGTGATATTGGTAGATCTGTCATATCCCTCACTGAGAAGGGTTGATTTGCTCCTTTTTCTGTTGCCGCTTCCTGACCTTCATCACCAAGAGCTGCCTGTTCCAATGAGCACAATAAATGCAACAGGCCTTTTGAACTGGTGAGGCTATGAAGGATGCACACTCTTCATTGGAGAACAGACCTGCTTCGACATTTGTCCAAATCTAAGCAACACAATTGTCCACCAATCCTGTGACTGAATTACCTGCAGGCCATTCTCCTTTTCGTTCAGCTTCAGAGGCCATGGTCATTAATTTTATTAGTTGGTTCGGCTGTTAGTGAGAATTCTTCAGTTTTGTTTGGAGTTGTTTTGTGTTTGCAATTTCTCAACATGACTTCAGTTTTGTGTGTTCACCAGGCTCCAGCCTGACTCTGGCAATGGCTGTTATTTTCAGTGCCACCTGCCATATCTGCTTGTGATTAAAAGATTAAAATTTGTCCTTGTTTCTTTTTCACTGAAGGATCATTTTCTGAGGAGACACTTGCATGATCCGAACAAGACAGGTAAATGAGATAGCAGGAAACTGACCACGTCCCTCATTTTCCACAGGGCCAGAAGCAAGAAGCAAGGAGAAGCAATTTCAAAACTTTCTGAATCTAGCAACGTCAGGCTCTCCTCTAGGCTTTTATCCCTAACGTTCCCCAATTTCAATTAGTTAAATGGTGCAAATATAGGCATTCCAGGTGAGGAGATGATTCAAATTGGACAGGAACTCACTGAATAAGGTATGGGAAATGGAGCAAGGTGTATCTGAGTAAAATCGTAAGAGGTATCAGGTAAGTGACAATTCAGATGATATCCTCATGACAACCTGCCTTGAGAAATAAACATTTGCAAAGCTTCAGAATCTTATATAAGGCGTGAGAGGACATGATGGCAGCAAAATGCAAAGTCAGCCTTTGTGACAATACCAGGGAAATTTCTCTATGATACAAAACAACCTGAAGCAAGTGGCACAGCCATACAGATATTAAATTTCAAGGGTACATTGAGGAATTATTTTCTGCACATGCATGCAAACAGTTCGTTGTGAGGAGGAAGGCAGAAATGTCTGAGGTGCTCTTTTAGCTTGTCCTCCCAGGTTCTCAAGGTCGAAAGGAATGGGCTGTTAAACATTGCCCCATTGTTTGATTCTTTCACGGAATGTAAGGGCCACTGGCTGGGAAAACATTTACCATCCGTTCCTTTATGCCTTGAGAAGCTGATGAGAAGCTGCCTCCTGGAACAGTTGACATCTATGTGACATCAGTTAAGTCATCTATGTTACATGCAAATTATATGATGGAATTTCACCATAAGGGTGAATATCTTACAGACCTCCCACTCATTTTATGGAACTTCTACAAACGAGAGGCAATCTCAAAGAAAGTATCAAAATTAAGCAAGGAGCTTCTGGCTCAAGACTCTTAGCAGAAAAAGCATCTATCCATAAAATGGGTTTTCCTCTGCTCATACTTCCTGTGATTGATCTATCTCTCCGATAATTTGACTCTTCAAATATTTGCTCTGGCATTCCATATTTTTAATCGATGTACTTTTGTTTGCATAAAACATCTGGTTAATTCCATTTTCATGAAAGTAAAATGAGTGCTATTTGCTTCATCGCAGCTGTCAAATTGTTACAATATTTCATCAGCAGCTGGTTTCATTTCATTTCCAAGCTACGGAAGCTTTTTCTCTAATCCCAGAAGTCGACCTATGATTAAACCATTTCCCCTCCAGCCTCTCCTTTGTGCTGTGCACTCTCAGCTCACATTTCAACACTGCTGACTCCAAGCACAAGAGCGAAATCTTACATTCCATTTTTCATCTTTCTAATCTGAATTCAGATTTCTTCATGCAATTCCCTTGGTGCGGCTAAAGTGGTTTAAGCCTCTGCATGCAATTTTTGAAAAATGGTAAAGCCACACTTTGTTGACCCGATCTCTGCTATCAAAACCAACTCAATTGGAACTGGACAAACACACAATCCTTTGAATAAGTCCAAACTGACAAAAGAACCCGAGGGGAATTATTTCTCTACTTGAGTTGTCACATCTTTAGGGCAAGTGCACAGGAGTGAAACTAATTGGATATATTTTTCAAAGACTCAGTGGAGTCACAATGACCCAAACAGTTTCCTTCAGTACTGTAATTCTTCGTGGGTATATAAAATTGTTCAGATTTGGCTAAAGGTTGATTGAATAGAAAAGAAAGAAGCACCTTGAATGATATATATCTTATAGCTCTTACATCACTCTGAAGATATCCCAAAGTCTGGGTTTTAGTAGGACATTCTGTGTTCCTTGAAATGTTTGAGCTATAGGAAGAGGCTGAATAGTTGGGGGCTATTTTCCTTGGAGCATCGAAGGATGAGGGGTGACCTTATAGAGATTTCTAAGGTCATGAGGGGCGTGGAGAGGGTGACTAGCCAAGGTCTTTTCCCCAGGATGGGGGAATCCAAAAGTAGAGGGCATAGGATTAGGTGAGAGGGGAAAGATTTGAAAGGGACCTAAGGGGTAACTTTTTCAGGCAGAGTGTGATAGGTATATGGAATAAGCTGCCAGAGGAGATGGTAGAGGCTAGTGAAATTACAACATTTAAAAATAATCTGAAAGGGTACGTGAATAGGAATGGTTTAGACAGATATGGGCCAAATGGGCCTAGAATAATTTAGGGCGGCATGGATGAAGTGTCTGTTTCCATGCTGCACATCATTATGACTCCATATTGACACAGTTCATGCGGTAATATTGAAATTCTCTCTAATTTGCCCTATACTTATGTTCCCTCATGAGGATAATAGTTTCAAAACCCCAATACAATTTGAGTTAGCTGTTATGTCAGTGAAGCATGGAGGCTGTGCCACTTTGTTAGAGAGGCTATCTTTCAGGTCAGGTGTGAAAGAGGAGGTGCGCTCAGTTTGAAATGAAAGATCCCATTCAATCTGGCAATGCCTGGAAACTCTCCTTATGTTCCTGCCTCCCCTCCCCCATCATCCTTCTTCAAGCAACAGTTTCCGTTATCGCTGATTCAGCTGCTATTTGTACAATCCCGCCGTTTGCCATTTGACTATTTTGTTTGCCTGTGGAGCAATTGTGATTACATGTCACTGGCACATTCATTGCAAATTAACTTTGGGATATCCACAATGTGTCACAAGGAACTATGTGAATAAGCCTTTTCTTTTTTATTTTGTTCACTGAAACTTTCATCAAATTTACTAATAGAATGTTATAGCACAGAAGGAGCCCATGCGTCTGTCCCGGCTAGCTGAAGGAGCTGTCCAATAAAATCACTATTCCTCTGCTCCAGCTCCACAGTCCTGCAAATTTGTCCATTTCAGTATTTATACCAGCTGAGCCACAATTACAACTGCAACATCCCTGGGATGTCAACCATCAACAGTATGTTTGCTAAAATTTTAACTAATTTATAACATTAGTACTACCCAATGCCTTGTCTTCGTGAAAATGCAGCAGTACCCATTTAACTACAAAAGTGCCAGTTCAAACCTGAGCCCCAATTGCCACAAACCGCACAAAGGTACAAAGAATGTATTATTCAAAACATAAAATCCCATCGGGTCAGCTTGCAATGTGATTGACACAGTTTGCAGTGTGTGCTCTACACGTCAATTTTTATTGAAACATGAGTGACTTTTTTGTACCATGGGAGTATGTTGTACAGAATAACAACACAGACCTCCACAGGCTGCAGAGATTAGCACAGCAGCCACCAATTTACGCAGCAAACTAAAGATAAAAGTAGCAGCTCTTCTGACAACTCAACTGGTTAAAATTAGCAGAGCAGTACAGGTCACGGATTCACTACGTGTTGATTTGGCTCCAGGGTCATACTTAGGGTGCTATATTTGCCCAGAACCATTGGTTTAAGCAGAGAAAGCATTAACATTGGTCTGTTCCTGATTCAACAACCTCTGCATATAACTGGAAATAAGAGGACAGGATGGGGCCACTGATGGCAGATCACCTTGCTACAGCTCTGGGCTGAAACATTGAGCATGACCAGTAAAAATAATGAGGGTTCTAATCAGGAATAAACTCCCTGATGATGCCATAGTTTATATAAAATACCTCTGCACACTTTCACTGCTGCAGACTGCAGCATAGTGCAGATCTACAGCTGGTCCATTCTTAACCCACACTTGCAGACATTTCTGGCACAAAGTTTATTCAAACTGAAGGGTGAGGAAAAACAAATTGAAGAAAAAGGTCATAGAATTATAAGATCATAGAAGCAAGAGGCTATTCAGTTCATTGTATCTGTGTTGGTTCTCTGAAGGAGCAATGCGCCTGGTGATGTTCCCTTGCCTATCTCCTGAAGATCTGCGATTTCTCTTCTTTTTCATGCCGCACATCTCCAGATGAAGAAGATTTTTGTCCTTACATCATTGCCGCTTTTGTTAATTATCTTATGTCTGTGCCCTCTTTTCCTTAATCCTTTTACTAATGGGAACAGTTTCTCCCTTACCACCCTGTCTGGATTCTCACAATTTTGAACACATCAAACAAATTTTCTGTTAGCCTTCTCTTTTCCAAAAACTGCAGTTTAACTATGTCCAATTGTGTGTCCAAAATGTGTCCTAAATATGTCCAATACGTGTAACTGAAGTTCAACATTACTGGAAGTATCCTCATGAATCGTTTCTGCACTCCCTCTGAATGTTCACTTTCTTTCCTGCAGCACCCAGAACAGAACACAATACTCCAGTTCAGGCCAAACCAGTGTCTTGTACAGGTCCACCATAACTTCCACATTTGGCTTCTATTGATAAAGTCCATGAGGCATGTACTTTATTAACCATTGTCAACATGTCCTGCACCTTCAATGATTTAGGTTAATAGAGAACTAACTCTCTTTGCTCCCGCATGCTTTTAGATTTACACCTGAGGAGATTTATGGTGGACTCTGTATGTTAACCCATGTAATATATACCACTGAGACTTGGGTTCATATTGAGTCAGATATCTGGAACTTTATGAACAATTAATGATCTACACAAAATGTGATATCTTGGGGTTATGTAAATAGTCTGAATTATATGCTAGTTCGGATTACTACTGTATAGTTGACTGCCTGACTAGCTGATTGCTTGTTAACAGATTGACTTGCTACTGACTAAGGAAATGCTGACTGAATGAGAGTATTATGCAGATCTCTTAGAGTGTCACATGCCACAATGACATTTTGCAATCTTAAAGGTACAATGCCTTTCTGACATCTGTGCAATAACAGAACTCTTAATTTAAAAAGAGAGAGAACCCCCAATGCACAGTACAATTGAAGATGCATGTATAGAGTTGACAGAATGTCTGTGCATTTGCATGGGAGGGATAATACCCCAGCTAGGGTCCAATCAGTAATTCAGAAAGGTTCTGCTTATCTGCCTTGTTTCCATATTGCAGGCGCATTTCTGGTTCTGAACTTTGAAACAGTAGACTGAATATTGCAGACCAACAAAGTGCTGACTGATTGGATGCATGACCGGACTGATGACAGGACAATTCAAATTTTGCAATGCTCTTACTCCAATCATTCCCCCGTCTCCCCTCCCACAGGCCTGCATCACATCAGCATTCTAACAAAACTCTTGAATGTGTGCACAAGGCTCTATCTAGTGACAACATTGACAGTAAATGCGCTTTATTTAAAATTGTCCAAATGCATTCTTCGGATCATTTCAGACTTTCGAAACAAGATGCTCCACATGAGAAATTTCTGCGCCAAGGTACCAGAGCACAAAACATTACCTCAGGCAGATGGGAAATAAGAAAGGACTTGCAGTTAAATTACTGATTTCATGATCTATCCCTAAAGAACTGGAACTAAGAAAGAGGATGTCTTCTTAGACATATGGCAGAAAAGGGAAGAATACTGAAAACAAAAGGATTCAATAAAAATTTGGAAGTCCCACTCCAAAACTTTGTGCGTTGGAACTATAATGAAGCAATGTAGCACTGTTAAAAGTTTTCTTTTTAAAATGAGATGTTGAATTTCCCATTATATTATTTGATTAAAACGCTGCAGGGCTATCTCCTGGTGTTATGGCTATAAAAACAGCATAAAAAAACAGATTATAATGAAGGACAAAATTCAGCGGGTGCTGCGATCTGAAAAAAAACAGGAACTGCCGGAGTAATTCCCTAGGTCTGGCAGCATCTGTGGAGAGAGAAAATCAGAGTAAACATTTCAAATTTGATGTGAATCCTTTTCAGAATCTACTGAGTTTCTTCAACACTTTCTGTTACTGAGAACAGAATATTTGGTCTTTATCACATTGCTCTGAGTAGAACATTGTGTTCAAAAATCTGCACGTATGCTTCCTACATTAACATTGCAATTAGGTTTCAAAAATTACTTTTTTGGCCAAAAAGCGATTGTAACATCCTAAGATGATGAAATGAGTTATATAAATGCAAGCCCTTTCCTGTTTCCTATCTATCTGAGATAATTTTTTGTTAAGCAAAGGCCTTAAGAGATATGGACAAAGATTTGAACCCATGCATTGGCCAAAGACCCTGAAGCAGGCATCCTTTATTATTCTGACATCAGGTCATTACAAGCAAGAAGGGATACATGAAATGAAGTCCATGGTTCACATTGGGTGAGACAACCTTTTTCTGTCAGTTCCTTCATCCCATGAGCCTTCTTTCCCCCAAAAAACAAGTCCAGTTGACTGCTCCATCTGCCCTCTCACACTGCTGTCACCTGCTGCGCGGCATCCCAGCCAACAGCGTGGGTTTCCCTGCTTAGTGTCTCAACTTGCTGCTGGAGGTTCCATTGAACTTTTCCCTTCTTGAACCTTGCTGGCCTGATAACTGCACATAGCATACAATGACTGCTAAATGGTTGTGTGATTAACAGGCTCAATTGCACCACGATTGCTGACTGTTTGTGTCTACAGTAGCAGCAGCATTCTCATATTATTAATGATTTATGGCACATAAACCCTAGGCCCCACCTATTTTATGTCACTCGCGCACTTCTTGATCATACCTTTAAGTCCAAATCATTAATGTACAACATAAACAGCAAGGGCCAATCACAAATCCCTATGGAACATTACTTGAAATAGACTTCAAGTCACAGAATCTAAGAATGGCAAGAATCTAAGCCTCCAACAATCCTGGAGAAGCTTTAGCCTCTCCCATGATCATTGGAATTTCAACTGCCCCACACCCATCTAATCCATTTTGCCCAGAGGACTTTCAAACTCATCCCTACAACTTGGTCCCTATGCTGTGGAATCCTGCTGAGGGAGAGACATTTTTGTTAAGTACAGTTTTTAAGTGATATGGGCCAAAGGCAAGGAAATGGAGCTGGGCCACAGGTCAACCATGATCTAATTGAATGATGGAACAGGCTCCAGTTCCTAAGTTCCAATGTTTTGGCTATCCATATGTTCAAAACTCATATGACATTTCTGGCAATGGTCAGCATGATTCCAAGGCATAGGAACATTATTATTGATCTGCTATTGGGAACAGCTTATACCAGGTGCATGGTGGCTTTGGAGCACAGATCTTCAATACTATTGATGGAGTATTGTCTGGGCCATTTCCCTGACTGTACCCAGGGCCTTCAGCTATTTCTTGATGTCATTTAAAGTTTATCAAATAAAAACTGGCATCTCTGATGTTAGGAGTAGAAGGCCGAGATAATTTATCCAATGCCTGCCCAAAGGTTTTTGTAAATGCTTCAGATGTGACTTCTGTACTAATAAGCTGGACTCCCTCAATCATTAAGGATGGAGATGTTTGTGGAGCCTTCGACTCCAATAAGTTGTTCCATTGTCCTCCAACCATTCATGACTGGCTGTGGCAGGACTACAGAGCCAAGATCTGACTTCTTAGCTGTGGGATCACGTAGTCCTGTTTATCACATGCCATCTGGCATGCAAGGTAGTTACAGCTTTATTAGGTTGACATCTCATTTTTAAACATACATGGAGCTGTGTCTGCACACTTCATTGAACCAGGGTTGATCCCTGGTTTAATGGTAATGGTGGAGTGGGGGATATGCTGGGCCATGATGTTGCAGGTTGTGTTGTAGTATGGTTCTGCTTCTAATAGCTCACAGTGTCTTATGAATACTCAGAGTTGAGTTGTTGGTTCTGTTCGAAATCCATCCAATTCAGCACAGTTGTACTGCCACACAACACAATGGAGGCTATTCTCAGTGTGAAGGTGGGACTTTGGCTCCATAAGGATTGTGCAGTGGTTATTCTTACCAATGCTCTCACGGACAGATGTATCCGCAGTCAGCAGATTGATAAGAATGAGATCACTATGTTTCTCCCTCTTGTTGGTTCCCTCATCACTCAGTGCAGACTCAGTTGAGCAGCTGTGTCATTTAGGATCCAACCAGCTCGATCATTAGTGCTGCTGCCAAGCTATACTTGGTGATAGACATTCAAGTTTACCAGAATATATCATATGCCCTTGCCACACTCAGTGCCTCCTCGAGCTGGTGTTTAGCATGGAGGGGAATGGATTAAAGAGCAGTGTGTTGTAAGAATGGGTGTTTGTGTGTTTGCCACATCATTTAGGATGGTGAGTGAGGGTGGTAAGGGTGCACACTGTGGTGGGATACCTCAGAGGAAGGTTGTTATTAACCACAGAGAGTGACCGCTACCACAGTCAGAAACAAGGCTGCCATTTCTTTTACCAGGCTGGTCACTATCCACCCAGGGGCAGGTTGCCCATCTGATGCTATGCTTGCTGCTGGAGTCAGGTAAATTAAGAATAAGATGCCATCACAAAGGCATGCACTTTTATACACATACTTGTCAGTGTGGTCCTGGAACTGTAGGATTCCTCCCACAGTGGGGGCACTTGACCCCCATTTGAGTCTGACATTGGGCTCCTCCCTGCCGCCAAGACTCCGCATTCCCAAAGTTGCCTTGCAGATGCGATTGTTCTCATACTGAAATACAGCCAGTAAATAACAAGCTTTACATTAGCAACTGGCTGAAATAGAAGGGCCAAGAAATTACTCATGGAGAGGAGGTGAGGCATTTCTTAAAAAAAGTTTAGTAAACCCTGCATCAACATTGTCCCTCTTCACACTGGCCTGCTAGGCATGATAACATTTGTCTATGATTACTTGATGTTCTGACAGAATAGTTAATTGACTATTTATTTCTGTATCAAATAATTACAGATAATAATCATTATAACTCTAATAACTTTAACAGTGAATTGAGTGCAATCAGTAACTAAGCTCTAAATGCTCCCAAATTCACGATACCTGTTACCTTTGAAGACGCCTTTCACCGTCCTAATACTTTACCAACACACAATAGTGCATGTACACTTCGATTCAACATAGCAAGTAACAATTTTGTGAGCTACTCTGTTAATTTCCAGTCTTCCAAAGTTGCTATAACTTGACAATTCTCCCCATAATTCACTGCGAACAGAATCTATTTTGTGGAACAGGTTTATTTGGTTTTTCTTTAATATAAGAAATAACTTGCACCAAAACCTGAATTCAAATGAAATTTTACAGATACTCGCTTATAATTTCTGCACCACTACAGAAATGAGTTTGAACAAAAAGCAGCAGGAGTATTACTGCAATGTAATACAATGGATCAACATTCAGAGGGATAGCATGACCTTTGGAATGTTTACCAATGCCTGAATAAACTCTGCAATGGAGAGGATTCTGCTTCTCATTACCATACTTTGGAAAAGAAGAGACTTTGAAGTGACTTTCATAGATTTGGAAGGATATTGACCATATTACTTCAGACAAATTTTTAACTGCGATGGAGTATGTAAACATAGAAAAATAGAAAATTCAAAGTAAATAGGGAAGTCAGAATGTTCTTTTGCATTCAAAGCATGATATGATTGTAGAGTCAAAGGGAGGAATTTTAGCTAACAATACTGGGTGATCTGTAGTGATGGGAACTGAAGGTAAGTGAATCTGAGGTGACCACAAACTGATTCGAACACAAACATTTCCAAGTGAGCGTACATTTGGATGCCAATATCTGTTTTAGAGACAAAAAAACTGCAGATGCTGGAATCCAAAGTAGACAGGCAGGAGGCTGGAAGAACACAGCAAGCCAGGTGGAGAAGTCAACGTTTCAGGTGTAACTCTTCTTCAGGAATGGAGATGAGTGTTGGGGAAGCTGCAGATAAAGGGGGAGGTGGGAGTAGGGTGGTGAAGTGGGGAGAGATGAAGACAGGCAGAGGGTATGAGCTGGTTGGTCAATGGGAGGAATGAATCTGGTTGGTGGCAGGGAGTAGTGACAGGGAGGGGGAGGGGCTGGAAAAGGAGTCGGGGAATGGGGAGGGAGGTTATTTGAAGGCAGGGAGGGAGAAAGGCTGGGAAGGGAGTCAGCGAATGGGGAACTTCCCTCACCACCCCTCAACTCCCTTCCCAGCCCCTCCCCATCTCTGCCATTACTCCCTGCTGCCAACCGGGATTCATGCCTTTCATTGACCAACCAGGATGTACCCTCTAACTGTCTTCACCCATCCCCACTTCACTACCCTGCCCCTACCACCCCCTTTATCTGCAGCTCCCCCAACACGCACCCCCAGTCTTGAAGAAGGGCTACACACGAAACGTCGACTACTTGCTTTAGTTTGGGCTTTAGTTATTGCCGATGAGAGGTGTTTATTAAAATAATTAATGCTCATAGATGACATTAATAAGTCCTTTCTCAAATTAGTTTTTCTTAGCTTTAAATTTAGCATCTTCAGCATAGGTGTCCCAGGGCTCAGGAAACTCATCAGGCAAGCTGAAGCAAGATTATGCTGCAGCCCTGGAGACTATTTAAACTTATGATTGCCCAATCTAAATAAAAGCTTACTGATTACAGTTAGCGCCTCAGTTCCCTCTGGTTAATATTTGGAAGAGAACTCCTGTGTTAATAGAGTTTTCTCAAAAACTATGGATACTTGTAATGTGACAAGGACAGTATGGGAGGTACAGTGCATGTGTCTGAGAACCCTATCAACCCTTTCTATCTGTGGGAGTGACAATGTGCTTTAGAGGGATCAGCAGATGTACAGAACAGAGGTAAGGTAATGATGCATAGGAAAGAGTTGAATTTACAAGAGACACAACCCATTTCAAAGTATTTCTAGATGGAGGCCTGACCAGAGGGCCTTCCACAGATTAACGTGGCTAAATAAGATAACAGCCCATGGTGTTCGGGGCACATTACTGGCATGGATAGAGAATTGACTAACTGACAGAAGACAGAGGGTGAGAATAAAGAGGTATTTATCAGGATGGCAGCCAATGGCTAGTGGAGTCATGCAGGGGTCAGTGTTGGGACCACAACGATTCACATTGTACTTAAGGATCTGAATGAAGGCACAAAAGGCTTTATTGCACAAAGGTAGGTGGACAGGCAGGTCGTGTTAAGAAGGCAAGGAGACTGCAGAAGGACTTGGACAGGATAGAAGAGTGGGCAAAGAAATGGCAGATGGAATACAATGTGAAATGTGTGAGGTTACGCATTGTGTTCGCAAGAATAGAAGTGTAGACTATTTTCTAAATAGGGAAAGTGTTTGGAAATCTGAAGCACAAAGGGACTTGGGAGTCCTAGTTCAGGATTCTGTTAAGGTTAACATGCAGGACAGTTGGCAGTTAAGAAGGTGAATGTAACGTAAGCATTCATTTCAAGAGGGCCAGAATACAAGAGCAATGATGCACTCTTGAGGCTGTATAAAGCTCTGATCAGACCACATTTGGATTATTGTGAATGGTTTTGGGCCCAATAACTAAGGAAACATGTCCTTGGAAGGGGGCCAGAGGAGGTTTCCAAGCATGTTCCCAGGAATGAAGGGCTTCTCATAAGAGGAGCAGTTGAAGACTCAGGAGCTGTATTCAATGATGCTTAGAATGATGAGGGAATATCTCATTGAATCTTTCAGATTACAGAGTGGTCTGGATAGATTGGGTATGGAGAAGATGTCTACACTAGTAGGAGAGATTAGGAACTGAGGGAACAGTCTCAGTGTGAAGAGACAAGCTTTCAGAACTGCGAGAAGGAGGAATTTCTTCAACTAGAGGGTGACAACTCTGTGGAAGTCATTGCCACTGAAGATTGTGCGGGCCAAATCATTGAGCGTCTTTAAAACAGAGATAGATAGCTTCTTGATTAGCAAGTGGATCAAATGTTGCAGGAACAGGCATCAGGCATCAAACTGCAACAGGCATCTGTCCAGTCTTCCAGCACCACTGATCCAGAATCTGGTTTCCAGCATCAGCAGTTATTGTTTTTACCTCATTGATTTTAACCCTACTGCGAATCCTCTTGCAAGGATGCCTGCCTTGAAGAAGCTTTCCTCCTCTCTCTACAAGAATCTCAGGGAGTCCCTCTCCCACTGCAACTCCCAGGTCATTTCCTCTGCCCTGACTCTATGCTACTCTCTCCCCACCCCCACCCTCCTCTAGCTTATCTCTCCACGCTCCAGGCTCTCTGCCTTTATTCCTGATGAAGGGCTTTTGCCCGAAACGTCGATTTCGCTGCTCGTTGGATGCTGCCTGAATTGCTGTGCTCTTCCAGCACCACTGATCCAGAATCTGTCCAGTCTTTTCCAACTGCGTTTATCCAAGGGAAATGATTCAGGCAGGTTTGCACCAGATACCCCAGAAGCTGTTATGACAACTTTACAGTGAAGCTGGCCAACATTCCGGATCTTTTCATTCCAAGAAGTAGGCTCATGAGGAATCCCATCAATAAGTCATAGGGTCTCTCCAGCCAGAGGTTCATGACCACCATGTGTTGTACAGTGAACCATTAGAATAGTGAAGATATGCTTCAGGAGTTGGGCTAGGTCTGGCAGGCTCCTCAATACTCACCACCGAGGATGTCCAGGTTGATACGACAATGATACAAGAAGAGGTAAAGAAACAGAAGAATGAAGCTCAGGCACTCTCCAATAGGCCAGCCACTGACATTGATGTTCAGAATGCCATTGATGCCTGAAAAGTGTACCTAATTCAACCATCACCTTCCCCTCTCACACTTCATACTCTGTAGATATTGGCCCAATAGGGCCAATATCATGTACTCATCATAAAACAGGTTGACTCTTGGAATATGACAGTAGGCAAGGCATAGCATTTAATCAATGAAATTGCTGTGGTCTCATAAAAAAATGACAAATATACACATGTGTACTCTTGGGAGATTACACTTTTTGATCTTGCACTTTCTATCATTTTATGCATTATTTTGTATTTGGTTTCAGTAGGGTTAGGGACAGGATACTCAGATCCCTGGTTGAGCTATGGGAAAGGCTGAATAGGCTGGGGTGATTTTCCCTAGAGTATCAGAGGGTGAAGGATGACATTATAGAAGTTTATAAAATCATGAAGGGATGTATAGGGTGAATAGCCAAGGTCTTTTCCCCATGGTACAGGAGTTCAAAACTAGGGGGCATAGCTTTAAGATGAGAGAAGAGAGATATAAAAGGGACCTAAGGGACAACCTTTTCACACAGAGGGTGGTGTGTGTATGGAATGAACTGCCAGAGAATACAATTACAGCATTTAAAAGCTATCTGCATACGTGTATGAACAGGAAGGGTTTAGAAGATTCCTGATGAAGGGCTTATGTCCAAAACATCACTCTCCTGCTCCTTGGATGCTGCCTGACCTACTGTGCTTTTCCAGCGCTTTTTGACTTTGATCTCCAGCATCTGCAGTCCTCACTTTCTCCTTTAGAGGGATATGGGCCAAATGTTGGCAAATAGGACTCAATCAGTTTAGGATAGCTGGTCGGCATGGACAAGTTGGACTGAAGGGTCTATTCCCATGCTGTACAACTCTACGACCCTATAATCACTTCACTTGAATCTGAAAAGGATAAACTTAGCTATCAATAGATGAGGCAGCATCTCAACACTCACTGAGGGTATGTGGGTAAGGGATGAGAAGTAAAGCATGAGGGAAACCCTCCTCTATAATCCCTCATATCCTTCCAAACCTTTCCTATTCATGTCTTTGTGCAAATACTTTTTAAATATTGTTCATGTACCCACCTCTACCACTTCCACTGGCAGCTCATTCCATATGCGTACTCCCTCTGTGTAAAAAAGTTGCTCATCAGGTTCCTTTTTATTCTTTCTCCTCTAACCTTAAACTGATGTCCCCTAGTTCTTGATTCTCCAAACCCAGGAAAAAGACTGAGTGCATTCACCCTATTCATGCCTCTCATGAACTTCTACTTGTCTATAAGTTCCCCCCTCAGTCTCCTACTCTCTAAAGAAAAAAGTCCTAGCGTGTCAACCTCTCCCTTTCACTCAGACTGAGTGCAGATAATATCCTTCTAAATTATTCTGCATTCTTTCCAGTTTAATAGCATCCTTCGATAGCAAGGTGACTAAAACTGAACACAATACTCCAAGTGCGGCCTCACCAACATCCTGTACAACTGCAACATAACTTCCTAACTTCTATACTCAATGCCCTGACTGATGAAGGCCAGTGTGCCAAAAGCCTCCTTCACTGCCCTGTCTACCTGGGACTCTACTTTCAGAGAACTGTGCACCTGAACTATAAGGTCCCTCTGTTCCACTACACTCCTTAAGGCCCGACCATTCACCATGAGACTCCTACCTTGATTTGCCTTTCCAAAATACAACACCTCACACTTGTCTAATTAAACTCCATTTGCCATTTCTTGGCCCACATCCCCAGCTGATCGAGGTCCTGCTGCAATTTCTGATAACCTTCCTCACTGTCTACGATATTGCCTATTTTAGTGTCACCAGTAAACTTACTAATCATGCCTTGTACATTCTCATCCAAATCATTGATATGGATAACAAACAGCAATGAGCCCAGCACTCCAATATTCACAGGCCTCCAGTCCGACAAGCATCCTTCCCTGACTACCCTCTGCTTCCTACCATCGAGTCAATTGTGTATCCAATTTTCCAGCTCCCCCTGGATTCCATGTGATCTAACCTTCCAGAGCAGCCTACCATGTGGAACCTTATCAAAGGCCTTACTGAAATTCATACAGACTACACTTACTGCCCTGCCCTCACCAACTTCCCTGGTCACTTCATCAAAGTATTCTAACAAAGTTGTGAGGTATGATCTCCCACACACAAAGCCATGCTGACTATTTCTAATCAAATTCTGGAGTGCTAGTCTCTCACCAGGTAAGTGCCTTCTTTCAGAGATTGTGATCCAATTCCCACAGGAGGGGATCTGTTGAAATTCCACTCATTGTGGGAAATGGGCATTTAGAGGCTGTATAAGTGCTTTAATTTGCTGCTTCTGGGTGGGATTTATTTATTGATTGATTTATCATTGTCACATGTGGGCGAGTTTTGAGAAGATTTGTAGCTCAGGTTGAGGTTCTGGATGTAGGTTTGCTCACTGAGCTGGAAGGTTAATTTCCAGACGTTTCATCACCCTACTAGGTAACATCTTCAGTGGAACTCAAGTGAAGCACTGTACATGATTCCTGCTTTCTATTTATATGTTTGGGTTTCTTTGGGTTGGTGATGTCATTTCCGGTGGTGATGTCATTTCCTGATTTTTTTCTCAGGGGTGGTAGATGGGGTCTAACTCGACTGGGATAACACATCCATCTTAGGACAAGCCAAACAGAGAACCGCATGAGAATTTCTAGAAGCATGGCATTCCAACCGGAACTCTATCAACAAACACATCGATGCACCCAGATAGGACGCTTTCTATGGTACATCAATAAAAATTAATAAGAGTCTTTGTTGTCATACTGAATTTCCTTAGCCTCCTGAGAAGGGAGGGGTGCTGTTGTGATTTCTTGAGTGTCGTGTCGATATGTGTGGGCCAGGACAAATAATTGGTGATCATCATTCCCAGGAACTATTTCAGATTTGTACCAGACTGTTTAACAATGGTCCAGAAATCGGCCTGTGCCAGTAAACCTATGTGCCAACCAGTGTCAAGATACTCCAAACTTGCTTGCCTCCATTTCCAACAACCTTGGAAAATCTATCTAGTATCTCTCACTCTGCCTCAGGATGATGGGCAAGTTCCCAATAGACACCGACATAGCTGTGATCATGTGCTAGGTAGATATATTTGAGATCTTTGCCCAAAACACCATGAAGATGTTACATTCAGTCTTTGGCAGAATTTCCGAGAAGGTGCCGCAAACTCACCAACGTTGGCACAGGACTCCTTTCCACTTGTACAGAGGACGTGGTGCACATTGGTCAATAGGTTGCTGGCACACCCTCAGCATTCTCCTTCTCAACTATCGCCCCAGGGGTTTAACACCTTGCCAATTTGAGCAGAGGTCAGGAAGGCCCCCGGCATTTCATACCCACACAATGTAGATTCTGCTGTCCTCTTGCCAGCTTCTGCTCATGCTCAGTTGTGAAGAGTGTAAAATCACCATAGTCTTACTGGACCACAGCACTGCTTTCTCATTAGAGAGAGACAACTGATGGTGATGTTACCTGAGGATCACCACACCTCACGTGAGGCAAGGGGACAGGTTGAGGAGACAAGTCCTTTATGGTAACCTCAGCTGGTGCAGTAATTGAACCCACGCTGTTGGCATCCCAATGCTTCACACACCAGCTGTCCAGCCAAGTGAGCTAACCAACACTCACTGCTGTTAACATAACTGTCCCTTGGCAGTCACACAGTTGCGAATACCTGTGCTCACCACCCTGTAACAGTGTACGTTCAGAGGCAATGTGTTGCTCATGCATCTCTGATCTCCTTGTAGTGTAAAGATCCTGGAAGACAAAAGTGAGGACAGGTAACAATTAAATTGTGTTAAGATTCAGATGTTGATAAACCCCCACTATACTCAGTAATCTGCCATCTATGCAAAAAAAACCTTTTGTATCTACATCAGTGATCTTTGTAGTTCTATCACTACCTTAATTATACATCGTTGACTGAGCCAATATTTAGTCTTGATCAAGTTTACTAAAGAAACACTTTATCTTGTCATTATCACATGCATGTTTGTGGGAGCTTGCTGTGCATAAATTGGATTGCTGTGATTGTTTTTAAACAGTGGTTCATGAGGTGCAAAGGGCTTAGGGCTGACCTGAGGATTGAAACAATATTGATGCCAGTCTTATTTATTATTTTAATTGTTTCCGAGCATTTTATGGAAAATAATTATCATGTAAAGTGCATTTAATTACTTTGCCTTAGCTTGGATAACTGCAAGTGCAGATAAACAAGGACATTACATCAAGCCCATTATCCTGGCCCATTGAACTGTCACTCATCATTGCTGCATTTCCCCGGCAGTTATTGAAAGCATTTTTATTTTGCAAACAGGAAATTTCAATTGATCAGCTAAATTAACCAGCAATTCATCCTTAACAGGTTCCAGGAGATGGACATGGAGTGGAGATTGCTGCAGCTGGAACTCAGTTGCTGTGCTGACAGTTGGGCTACCAGTAGCTAAAGAAAAACATGATCCCTGGAAAAACAATACTAAAGGAGAGTGGTCTGAACATACATGACAGCTCAATCTGGGGGAGTGTATTGAGGAGGACCGTTGGAACCCACCATGCTGAAAACTCCCTCTTCAGTTGCTAACATATTATGTTTCAGCAACGGCTCATGTCAGCTTTACACTCCAACATTTTAAAAAACTGCATTAATATTACAGCAGCCTTCAGCATGAGGAGTGAACTCTGTGCTGATTACATCTTTGCCTCAGCAGATTGACAGGTTCTTCTCTAAAGGTGCAATGATTGCTACATTAATGATTTTTAACACAATGTCGGTGGCAGTCTGCTCTGTGGAAAATGGGTGACAGATGCAAAAGTAAGAGAGCAGAGGTGACAGACAAAGGTCTCTCTCAGCATCAGAGAGCAAGTACACTCTGCTAAAAGCAGTTCTGAGCCATTGCATCAACAATGGAGTGCTTCAAATTTGCAATACTGCTCCTCCATAAAATAGAGGGAAATAATTCACACTGTCACCCTCTAAAGTGCTTTATTGGTGGAAGGGGCTGAGATGAAGTTATAATTTCCATTGAGCTACCTGAGTGATCAGTTGAAGGGAGACTGAGGCAGACAAAAACATATGCTTTAGATACAGCCATTCAGGGTACTGTTTGCAGATTGTTATTGATCCACTTACAGAAACAAGTCTAAGTAACATGTCATCGTCCTCACGATACACTGTTAGCTTCAGTTTCCACGTTCATCTCTGTGTTAAGCACCCTATTCTAATTTGCCACTGTTATAAAATTATTTTTATCTGGCGAGTTAATGTGCTGTGACAGGGTGGAAGAAATGTGCATTTGCACCTGTGACTTCCTGTATGCCAAGCTGGAAGCAGACAGACAGTTAGATGGAAACAAAATCAAGTCAATGAAGTCAATGTAAAAATGAAAACAATTGGAACAAATTGAAAGCTGTACTGCCCAGAACTATATCCCAGTTCATGTCGCTTGTAAGCTGTCTCTGCTATTCGAAGGAAATATGATGGCCACTTCAGTCGCAAGCTGGGAATGTCCTCCAGCTAAGCACAACCTAGTAGCAGTTTAATGTATTTAGATACTTAATAGTAAGGTCCTGGGGAGTATTGCTGAACAAAGAGACCTTGCAGTGCAGATTCATAGTTCCTTGAAAGTGGGGTCACAGGTAGACAGGATAGTGAGGAAGATATTTGGTAACTTGTCTTTCTTAGCCAGGATGTGGAGGAGCCGGTGTTGGACTGGGGTGGACAAGGTTAAAAATCACACAACACCAGGTTATAGTCCAACAGGTTATTTGGAAGTACTAGCTTTCAGAGCACTGCTTCTTTATCAGGCAGCTATTGGGGCAGAATTTATAGTAAAAGATCAGTGTCATGGACACCGTACAACAATTGCCAGACAGGGGTGTTCCCTCCCAGTCGGGGAACACTTCATCGGTCAGGAACATTAGTCTCGGATCTTCGGGTGACCATCCGCCAAGGCGGACTTTGGTATATGCAACAACGCGGAGTGGCCAAGCAGAGACTGATAGCTAAGTTCAGTATTCATGAGGATGGCATCAATCAGGACCTTGGGTTCACTTCACTCTAGAGGTGACCCCACATGGATGGGTAGGACCGAAGGGTCTGTTTCAGTGCTGTACATCTCCATGACTCAATGGTTCACTATACAATACACACACACACTCTCACGCAGACCCTCTTTCATACACATGTTCTCTCCCATACACACACATACACCCCCCACACTCACACACATGCACGCACCCTCTCATAGGCTTATACTCTGTCATATTTACTCACACATTCTACAAGCATGCAGACATGCAAATACACACTCCCTCACGTGCACTCACAGTCACATGCATACACTCACACTCTCTCTCTTTCTCACATACACACAATGCGATTTGCATTGGCAGGATTGTATTTGCAGATATATTCTATTTTTGCTCAAAAAGTGTGCAACCTACAGGCAGTCAATGCAGGCAGTCAATCCATACAACATTCTTTAAGTTCCTACTTTGGAAATAGAACCAGTCTGACTCAAGATTGGGATACAGACAGACTCTAACCTCACACCTTTAATACATTATCGGAGCTAAGATTAAATCATTTTAATTGCATGACACAGTGGTCTTTTGCTATAAATTCTGTGTGTTATGATCCTGCCACTAGTTACCTAATGAAGGACCAACGCTCTGAAAGCTAGTACTTCCAAACAAACCTATTGGATTAGAACCCGGTGTTGTGTGATGTTTCACTGTGTTAGTGAGTGCATTGACTAGAGGAGTTGAGAGGTCATGTTGCGGCTGTAGGACATTGGTGAGGCCTCTTTTAGAAAACTGCATTCAATTCTGGTCTCCCCACTATAATAAGGATGTTGTGTAACACAACTTTACAGGAGGGTCCACAGTACTGAGGATGTCACCTAGAAAAGGGACAAAACGTCTGCAAACCAAATTCCCAGCTCAGTGAACATACCCACAACAACTGCCTGAGTCTGAAGGGAAGAAAGAACCATTTCTGCTCAGATGAACTTTGGGATTTATATCAGCATCCTGTTCTCTAGGATTTTGCCTCACTGACTCCCTTAAACTGGGAATGATGAGGGTGTGGATCAAATGAGAGCTCAGAACTAGCCTGAATCCCACTGAGGGCCTTAACCCGGGAAATGTATATGAGTCTAGGGGTCATTAGTTACCCTCTCATAATGGCGTATTTGTTCCTTTGGGGGTGAACATTCAATAAAGGCAAATTATAACAAATGTTATTGCTTTAAGAATGAAGGCCCTTAAAAAGCTGAACGTGCAGATGAGTCATGTACCTGGATATCACATGATCAGAAGCCACAGCCACCCTATATGACAGCACAATAAGCAAAGGATATGTCTAGTGCCTACTCTGTACAATCTGCTCTAATTTAGCAGTAAATAAATCCATAAAGATCCTCAAATAAACTGAATCCATGTGTCTCATTTGTGTTCTATTTGTATAGCGCAAACAACTAATTTGCTAGAATTCTTCGAAGATGTAACAAGCTAAGTGGATAATGGGGGTCCTGTAGATATAGTATATCTGAACCCACAGAAGGCATCCAACAAAGTGCCACACAAAAGGATAACACACAAGGTAAGATCATATGGGGTCAGCTTGGATAGAGGATCAGCTAACCAACAGAAAACAGAGTTGAGATAAATGGTTTCTTTCCGCTTGACAAGCTGTAACTAGAGGATTTAGTCCTCAGACCCTGACTATTTATGATACATTCAAATGACTTGGCTTCAGGGATAGAAAATACTACAGCCAAATTTGCAGATGGCACAAAAATAGGGAAAATAAATTGTAATGAAGAAGTAAGAAATTTACAAATGAATGTATGTATCTTAAGTGAATGGGCTAGCATGGATAAGTATGAGGTTATCTATTTTGGTCAGCAGAATAGGAAGGAAACATATTATTTAAATGGAGAGAAACTTCAAAATGCTTCAAGGCCGAGGAATTGGTGTGTTTTCATGCATGAATCCCAGAAAACTAGTAAGCAGGTCATACGTGGAACAAATGTAAATTTGCCATTTATTGCTAATGGAATGGAGTATGAAAGTAAGGAAGTATTGTTGCAACTGTATAAGGCATTGGTAAAACTACATCTAGAATACTGCATGCAGGTTTGATCCTATAACTTGAGGAAAGATGCAATTATATTGGAAATAATTTAGAGAATGTTCACTAAATCGATTCCAAGGAAGATGGGCTTGTCTTATGAGGAGAGATTGAACAGCTTAGGCCTACACTTGCTGGAAGAGGACAAGAGGAGATCAACATGAAATATATAAGATGCTAAAAGGGATTTAAAAAGCAGCATAAAGAGGATGTTTCTTCTATAGGGCTATCTAGAATGCGAAGTCACAGTTTTAGGTTAAAATGTGGCAAATTTGAAACAGAGATGAGGAGAATTTTTTTCTTTCAAAGAGTCAAGAAACTCATTACTCCAGAGTTGGGACACTGAGTAAATTTAAAAGATAGACAGATCTTTTCAAAGAGTCATGGAGTCCTATACCATGGAGACAGACCCTTTGGCCCAAACTGGTCCATGCCAACCAATGAAGATTGGGTGCCACATCTCCCAGCATGAACTGGGAAGGCCACCTAAACCCTAAATTAAGAGTGGACAAGAGTCAGCCTCACACTGAACAAAGCAAAACCACACCTGAACTCAACCAAAGATAACATGTCCAGGTTACATCTAGGAACAGCACAGTCAAGAGAACATGACCTACGGGACGTCTTAATCCAAAAATCAAAAAGGAACAGAAAATACAGAGCTGAAGTCACACACTGTACAAAACAAAATTTAAAGGAAAAGGTAAAAGCTGAGAGCCCAGCACAAACATTGCTGAAGCCACATATGGATTGTCCCCAAAGTAATGTGATAATTGAAGTATTCCTGTAATCATTAGAGTCAAGAAAAGGCAAAGGGACCACAGAAGGATGGATGTTGCATCTCCCAGCATGAAGTGGGAAGGCCCCGATGCCCAAGCTGAGTTCGAACCTTTTAAGTAAAGAATGTACCAATGCTTTATAGTGCAAGCAGTTGCCATTGGCAACATGGGGTTACATCAAGACAATACCTGAAATGGACCACAAAGACCCTACAAAGAGACTTAAAGTTCTAGAAGATCATCTTCATGTAAGAGTACATTTTAGAATTTATCGCTTTATAAAAATTTGAAAAGTGCTAGGTGGCCCAGTGGCTCAGTGGTTAACACTATTGCCTCACAGGATGAGGGAACTAGGTTTGATTTTACCTTTGGGTGATTGTCTGTGTGGAGTTTGCACTTTCTCCCTGTGTCTGTGTGGTTTTCTGCCAGGTGTTCTGGTTTCCTCCCACAGTCCAAAGATGTGCAGGTTAGGTGAATTGGCCATGCTAAATTGCCCATAGTGTTCAGGAAGGTGCAGGCTAGGTGGATTAACAATGGGAAATGCAGGATTACAAAGATGGGGTGGATCTGGCTGGGATGTTCTTCAGAGAGTTGGTGCAGACTCAATGAGCCAAACAGCCTGTATCTAGACTGTAGGAATTCTATGATTCTTATATAGTTAATGTAATATAGGGAATACCCAGAGAAATGAATGGATCAGTTTGCTATTGGATGCTGTACCAAGGACAATGAATGCAGTTTTTCAGAGACTGAATTATCAGACTTGCTGTTTACATTTATATATTGCTGGCAGACGGCAAAAAATACAAAGACATTTAAGCTGGACAACAGCACCTGCAAAATCTTGATGCAACTGTTGGCACAGTAATCAGGTTACATAAGCCAAACAAGTTGCTCAGCAAATGTTATCTATTCCTCCCTGTATAATGTTGTTCTGCTTCTGTAATGATGCCAGAAGATGGCAAAAATGGACAAGTCAGGTCCCAGAGTGAAATCACCATAGTTTTATTTTTGCTATGTATTTAATGTTTAGGTCAGTCACTAAATGTATTCACAAGAGGCTGTCAGTGTAAGTTGAACAAAAGAACAAAAGTTTATTACTCACAAAAAAAATCAAACATTTCATACTATCTAAAAACTATGTGAAACAGTCTAATTATAAATATCAGGAAGAGGGATTCAATCCTTTTATCTTCAATAACAACCTTACAGATACTCAGACCTCATTAAAAGTTACTCTGTCTCTATTTAGAGTTCCTGGTTTAGCTGGCATGGAAGTAATTGTTTAATTGCAGCTTCCTTTTTACTCAAAATCTCAGAATTCCTTTCCCTGAGGGCATTGCAGATCAACCTGCAGCAAATGGACTGCAGTGGTTCAAGAAGGACGTTCACCATCATTTTCTCAAGGGATGGGCAATAAATGTTGGCCCAGCCAGCCACACCCATGACCCATCCCTGAATATTTTAAAAATACATCAGCTGGCTCTGCCCTCATTCCTTTGTAATTACTCTTAATTAAGTTTATTATGTTGGTTTTAATCAAAGCACCTCACTCTCAAATTGAATGATAAATCCTGCAATGGTATGGCCACTGTTTTCAAGGGAATCTTTTACTCCGAGCTAATCTTTCGTTACATGTCTCTGACTGCTCAGTACCTGTTCCCAGGCCTAGAACAGCCTAATAGAAAAACAGAAAGAGCTGGAGAAATTGAGCAGATCTGGCAGCATCTGTGCAGAGAAAGCAAAGTTAATGCTTTGGGTCCAGTGATCTTTCCTCAGAACTGGACCCTTTATGTTGACTCTGTTTCTGTCTCCACAAATGCTGCTGAGTTTCTCCAGCTATTCCTGCTTTTTCTTTCAGGTTTCCAGCATTTACAATGATCCCCCCCCCATCCCTCCCCAAATTAGCCTGATCTCTGGTTGGATTCAAAATATCATACTCTAGGAAACTGTCTCAATTATCTCTCTGTGAATTCTTCCAATCCATTGGGTTTGCATTGGAATTTGGGATTATGTGGAACTGAAATCTCCTCAGATCTTTCCATTAATAACAAGTCCATACAGTGCTAGCAGGTTGCATGAAGACAAACATAACCATATTAGGTTTTATATAATACAATATAGTTTCCACTATTACTATAACCTTGCCCAGCAATCACCAATTTATACTAATGTGGCCATAAATTATTTTAAATCTTTTATAATCCCATAGATTCCATAAGTAAGGGTCATGCCAGCAAAGACAAAACCATGAACTTACAAATAGTTCCTTGCGAATGGATCTCCATGACAAACAGAATTCATTTTATCCAGACAGCTCATGATCTCTGTGAGTGGAGGTTGAATTTATCCACATTGTTGTTTTGAAAAGGGGAAAGAAGGTGAGCAGAAAAAGAATAACAAGATGCAAAAATTAATGTTTAACATCCAATAACAATTGATGGATTTTCTGTGATGCTGGATTAAAAATTTAAAACACAAATGTATTGGCAGACAGAATGTGCTCCTCAGCATTCAAGGCTTGATAAATAAAGTAACTACGTGTGCCTTAAAGAGTGTCATATAAATAATCATATTGATCTCACATTGCAGTGACATCAATAAAACTGTGCATCTCAAGTACTTGCAGCACCTATTAAATAATAATTTTAAATAGAAAGAGAGGTTGGAAAAAAAATGTGTGATCTGATGATTAGGAATGAGCGACAGAAGAAAAGTTTGATACCAAGGTGAATCTTTTCAGGACTTCCCAAAGTGCTTCATAGACAATGAATTATGACTGGGGATGGGGTTAGCTGTTTTCACTTTCTGATCCATTGGATTACAGAGAAATGCTGGACAGGATATCCCAGTAATGTACATGGGAAACCAGGACTTTGGATTTACCCTTAAGCTATGGAGTTTTAATTGTACAGTGCACAAGTCATGTTCCCAACATGGTGCTTCCCAAAATTTTATCCGTTGTGACCAATTTTAACACATGAAAATTATGACAACGTCTCAAAGACATCTCAGAGAGTAAGAACAGGGTTATAGATGTTCTAACTCAGACACAGCTCTACAGGGGGCTCTTGCTACCTCAGTGCTCATGATCTCAAAATATTAATTCAGAACCACACTTACGATCTCCAGTGTCTCCATTACCACCCAGAAATTAGGCCAATTGTCAGAGTCAACTTCAAATTCATTGAGGAGTGCTTGAAGGAGATCTGATTGAAGCTGAGGTTTTGTGGGGAGGTTGATGGGAGATTGCAGGAATCATGCCTGATCATGTAGGTATTGCTGAGACAGGGTAAACTCAATCCAGCAGGGAAAATGAATCCACCTCCTGGATCCAATGGTTCTTATCTTCCTGTAGCTGTTGGAATTCTGAAGTTCAGGAAACATGATCACTGGGATTTAAGTTTAAAATTGAGCATACAACTGATTATGCACAGACCTCAAACAGAATCAAGCTGGCTTTGATTGTCTTGGTTGACAAAGAGATATCCAGAACATGAGATTTCTTCTCTGCTTTTCATCAAATAATATTGTGGTGTTATGACTATCCAGCCAATTAGGAGCTCAGCTTCTGATCTTGTGTTCACAATACATTGAACTAACGATAGGGGCCTTTAGAGACCAGTGGGCACTGCAGAGATTGGGTTGTATCATCACCCTAGACAACATTATTTTGATTAAGTAAGTTTCCTTTTCACTATGTAAGTGTCTGTTAACCATTAAGTTGCATTTTTGTTACAAGGCCCATCAGGGCTGTTTAATCCAATTTTGTTTGTTTAAAAGAGTAGACAATTGACTCAACTGCTGCAGTATGACATGAACCCAGGCTTTTGAACTCAGAGTTGATAATACCAACAGATAACAATGAAATATAGATGTAATGCATAACAATATTATAGGAAATCTATTTGCTGCCGTGTATTAATCTATATCAAGTTAATTGCAACAAATTGCATTACTATTGCACATAAATGCCAGGTTATGTATTTAATAAATATAAAATCATTTATGATTGCAAGTATATCCAAATGCAACTGCAAATAGATAGAACAAAATAGCTGTATCATAACTTAGCAATCAGATTACATACCATTACAAATATATTAAGTACAAAATTGAAATGCTCATGGCACACAAGTGCAGAGCAATGACTGTCTCCAACATTTAACTACATCCCTTTGACATTCAATGGCACTGCCATTGCTGAAATAGCACGGAGGTTACATTTAATATAAACTTCAGTAGGTCAGCTAGAAACATATTGTGGTTATGAAAGAAAGTCAGAACATTCACATTTTGTAGGGAGTAATTCATCCCCTAACCGTCCAAAGCCTGTCCACCATTACTAAGGCCGTACTCTCCACTGCGTCAGTGTACTCAGCTCCATCAACACTCAACAACCAGACTGATTAGTACCCCATTAACCATCTTAAACATTCACTTTCTCCATCATTGACATATCATGGGAGCAGTATCTACGCAATGGAATAAAGCCACTCACCAAATTTCCTTCAGACACACACATGGACAACAATTACTCAAGAAGGCAGTTCACCGCCACCTTCTCAAAGGCAATTAGGGATATACAGTAACTGTTGTTCTTGACAACAACAATCACAGTGCAGGAACAAATATTAACAATGTTTGAGCGTGTCATCACTCAGCCATTACAGTGAGACACTGGACACACATTTCAACTTGCAAATGGGATGTCATAGTTGTAAGTGGAATATTATACATAAATCCTGCATTTGATTGGCTCAAAGCAGCAATCGAGAAGAATATGAAAATACAGATGAGAAAAACCTAGAAAGCGTGAGCAGCAAGGTAACTGGTTTACAACAAGGAGTAAAGGGTGTACAAATGAAATTACTCAAAATATTTCTTTAAAGTGCCTTCAGCTACATTTTTCTCTAACCTACCTGAAGGCTTAGTATTGAAAATAAGCTCCTAATAGGGAAATGCATTAAAATTCATAAGAAAATGATTAAACTTACTTTGACGATTAAAGTTTGCATGTTCAAAATGTCTTCAACACTGCTTTCTGTCACAAATTTGTGCCTTTCTGAGAAGCTGAATAAGCAGCAAATCTGTAAATTATGCAAACAGTATTAATCATAGGCTTCTAAATGAATCTTTTCCACCTTGACTAAACTTCCACATCATAAAATTGGGTTGCAAATCTGCCATTCATGACTAAACTTTGTAAGATGTCTTCATAATCTATCTCAAAGTATGAACAGTAATGCAAGCCCAAACCATTTGCCAAGGGGAGTGCCATACAATTCTGAGTGAATTGGTTAATTCTCAGCTAACACAGCACGAAGGATGATGCCAGGATAAAGAGATGTATTACAGGCTTTGCTGAGGATCATTGACCTGGAATATCAGTTCTGCTTATCTCTCTTCACAGATGCTGTCTGACCTGCAATGTTTTCTATTTTTATTGCCGAGTTGCATCCAATAACAGTACTTTATTGAAGCTCTGTGGTAACATAATGAGCACCATTATAAGGTTAAGCACTGAGGGGTACATTAAGTACTTAAGTATACATTATTAACTGGCAGGATCTGAATTATTGCAAACACAAATATAGTTCTTTAGTGCTATATATTGCAGTGTCTTGGTATTATTGGGTTTGATTTATAACAAACACAACTCTGTGCAAGATTGCTATATTACTTAGCAAGGTTAAATTTACATTGCATACACAACATGTCAATGATATATGTCAAATATCTGGTTATTCCCACAAAACATATATCATCAAACCTTTCTCTTTAGTAGGTTAACTGCTGCAGCACTGAAAGGTTTGCCTTTTTTTGTAAACATTTCTCTTGGGAGGCTTGCGATGATTCTTAGCACAGTCATACAATTTATACAGTCATCTTTATTTGTTCCATCTAAACTAAGCCTGCACGCATGACACATTATCAGAACAACACAGCTTCTGATGACAGGACCAGAGAGGGGCACTATTTCTTCTGCTGGGTGGAGAGCTCCAACGCAGGCAACTATGAACCAAATCTTAAGTGCGTGTGGTGTGCTCCCCAAAGCTTCTGCAGTTACCGGGGAGGGATGATCTTAATTACTGTTTGAGGTGGTCTTTGAAAATCCTGCCTCTGCAATTATCCAATCTGTGCAGCTGGAAAGAATTGTTTAGATGTTAGTGATAAGAATTTCCATGTGCTGGGTTTATGAATAACATTTCTTTTTCTGAACCACAACCTCAAAACATCGTTAACAGCTTTTGTGAATTGATCCCATTCACTATTCCCTCTCTTCTACAGCAATCATCTTCCTGGACCCCCACTCACTCTGGAAAATCCCACAGTTCAGCAATGCTTCCCAACAGGTTAGCTCTGGTGTGGCTGCAAGAAGTAGTAATGGTTGACGACACTGGCCAGGGTGGAGATCAACAAACTGCTTAGTCATGTGATCCAGGTACAAATATGTATCTAGTACTACAAAAGAGTCAACAACTTCCTGAGATCCACTTGGATAAATGACAATGCAACATTTTATAGAAGGGCCTGTCCTCACAAGATTGACCGGAGGACATCTGTAAGTACAGAGAGAAACCAAGTCAAACAATGGAACAATTGTGAATGATAAGGCTATTGGATACCAAGTGATAATGGGACCAGTATATGTCTTAACAATGTTTATGAATTTAGAAATCCCAGTGTCCCTTGACACGTTGCTATATCTCCATTTTGTCATGCAGAAAAAGGGAGACCTTCAACACTAAATGGCCAAGACGTGAAGACCTCTTCCTGATTTAAATTTTCCAATGGTTTGAAAGGATGAATTGATAGAGAGTGCAAGAGAGCTTGTTCTGCTGCAGGTCGCCAAGCTGCATTTGCCAGTCAGCAGAATGAGAGTGTCTCAAACACATTCTTGAGACATGGGTACAAGAGACAAACAAGAAAAATGAGCAACTCGTTAATGTCTGACTTTTAAAATTTGCACTGCAGTCCCTCACTGTTGTGTCCTACAATCCAAGAGCAGAGAAGAAATCAGTAGCTCCGCCTAACCCTAACCTTAACCGAAACCCTAATCCCAAACCTAACAGTAACTCAAATCATAATCTTAACTCTAACCCTAACCCTCATCCTTTCCTGAGCCTGGCCCTAATCCTGACCCTGACCTTAACTCTAACCTTAATCCTAATCCTAATCCTAATCATAACCCTGACCCTGGCTCTGACCCTAACCTTAACCCTAACTCTAACCCTAACCCATCTTTGATAATAAAGATTTACAACATACGGGGGATGTACTATCATCTGCTTCTCTCTCATTGTCCACCAGGACAGTTGCATTCATAGAAAACTCGCAGATAGAATTCAGGTGCATACTGATGAACAGTTCATGGACAGGTACCAACAGCTGGCAAAGGGTTTGTCACTGAAGAACCCATAATTAGGAGAACTATCAGGCATCCGGCCAAAGCTGAGTCCAGGTTGATGATTTTTTTCAATCATCCACTGACTTAGACTTTGCTGTTTGTGCCAGCATTTATTTCCATCCATAGCTGTCCTAGAGAAGGTCGTAGTGAACTGTTTCCTTGAATCATTGCAGTCCATGTGCTGGAGATAAACCCATAATGTCATGAGGTAAGAAGTTTGACAGTTTTGACCCAGTGACACAAAGGATTGGTGATATATTTCCAAGTCAGGACAGTGAGTGGCTTGGAGGAGAACCTACATGGGGTGTCCAAATGTATCTGGGATCTTCCAGGTAGTAGTGCTTGTGTGTTTGGAATGTGCTGTTTAAGAAGCCTTGTGCACATCAACAGCCACCTTGTAGATGTTACACACTGCTGCGACTGTCAGTAGGTTGTGGAGGAATAAATACTTGTGGACGTGGTTCCAATCAAAAGGGCTACTTTGTCCTGGCTGATGTTAAACATTTTGTGTGTTGTTGGAATGGCAATTATCCAGGCAAATGTGGAGTATTTCATCACACTCCTGATTCATGACTTATAGATGGTGGACAGGCTTTGGGGAGTCAGGAGATGAGTTACTTACTACAAGCTCCTTAGCCTCTAACCTGCTCTTAAGTTTATGTGGCTAGTTCAGTCCAGTCCAGTTTCTGGTTAATTGTAACCACTAGGAATCAATGATGGTAATATCATTAAATGTGAAGGTATGTTGGTTGGATACTCTCTTATAGGAGATGTGTATTGCCTGGCACTTGTGTGGCACAAACTTGACTCACCATTTGTCAACCTAAACACAGATTTTGCCCAGGTCTTGTTGTGTTTGTACACAGATTGCTTCACTATCTGAGAAGTTGCAAATGATGAGATCATTATGCCACCACATCTGATCTTATAAGGAATGGAAGGTAATTGGTGAAGCAGCTGAATATGGTTGGGCCAAGCCCTGAGGAACCCCTGCAGAGAGTCCTGGAGCTGAAATGACTGAACTCCAACAATCACAACCATCTTTCTTTGTGCCACATATAACTTCAAGCAGTGATGAGCTTTCCCCCGATTCTGGGTTTGTTAGAGCTCCTTGATGCCACATTCAATGAAGTGCACCCTTAATGTCAAGGAAGGTTACTCTCACCTCTCCTTTGGACTAAGCTGTTTTGTCCTGTTTGAGGCAAGGCTTTAATGTGGTCAGGAGCTGTGTGGTTCACACAGAGCCCAAACTAAACTTTGGTGAGTAAGTTATTGATAAGGAAATGCTGCTTAGCACCACTTTACTATTGATTGAGTGATGTGCCAGTAACTACTGATTGGATTTGTCCTTCCTTTCGTGTACAAGATATACCTGGGCAACTATCCATATTGTCACTTGACTCACCATTTGTCAACCTAAACACAGATGCTTAAAAATAAGAATGATTATGGATGATTAAAAATGGCAAAAAAGCAGGCCAAAGGCGTTGCATCTTAATGCACAAAACATTTGGAGTAAGGTAGCGGAACTTATGGTGCAAATCAAGTTAAATGAGTATGATCGCTTAGCCATTCTGGAGACATTGTTGCAAGGAGACAAAAGCTGAGAAGATAACATTCAGGCATATTTAACATTCAAAAAGATAAGAGGGAAGGAAAGGCCGGTGCAATAATGCTGTAATGAGAAATGAAATGAGAACAGTTGTGTGGGATAACCTAGGCTTGGATAAAGTAGAGTCCATTCAGTTGGATATAAAAAAAACAAGAGAAAGAAGACATTGGCAGGAGTAATGGATAAACCTCTAAATTGGAGCCAACCTGAAGGAAATGGCATAAATCAACAAATAATAGGTGCACATAAAATAACACAGCATTCATTAAGGCAATTTTAATCATCATGTTGATTGAGTTAATCAAGTTGTAAGAGGTAGCTAAGACACAAATTCGCAGAGTGCTTTAGGGATAGTTTCCCAAAGCAAAATATCATGGAGCTAACCAGAGAACAGGCTATCCTAGATCTGATATTGAGGTATTAAAGAAGGTTTAATAAATGACATTGAGTAAAAGATCACTGAACAATTAGTGATCATAACATGATAGAATTTAATATTCAATTTGATTGTGAGAAACATGTATTGGAAACAACTGTCTTTAACTTAAATAAGGGGAATGGCAATGAAATGAGAATAGAGTTATCTGAAGTGGACTAGGCAGATAGAATAGCAACAGTGGCAGACATTTAATTAGATATTTCATGACTCTCAGCAAAAATACATCTCAGAAAGGAGCAATGATTCTCAGAAAGGATGAACCGACCATGGCTAACCAAAGAAGTTAAGGAGAGTATAAAATTGAAAGAAAAAGCATTTATGATAGCAAAAGTCAATGATAGCCTTGGATAATTTCAGAATATCGCAAAAGAGGATTAAAAAGCTAATAAAGAGAGAGAAAATAAATAATGAGGGAAAACTAGCAAGGAATATATAAATAAGCCTGACAGTTAGAGATTATTTAAATATATAAAAAGGAAGATAGATAGAAGACAAAATGAATATAGGCCCCTTAGAAATGAACCTGGAGAAAGTAAAGTGAAACGAGGAAATAACAGAGGGGTTAAACAGCCATTTTACACCAATCTTAATGGTTGAAGATATTTCAAACTTTCTATTAATAGTAAAGAATTAAGTACCATCACAAGAGAAATAGTATTAGAAAATCTAATGGAGCTAAAGAGAAATAAGACCCCTAGCACTGATGACTTGCGTAATAGCATCCTAAAAGAGGCAGCTACAGAGATAAAGGATGTTGTAATTGGTTGTAATTTTCCAAAAATGTTTGGATTCTGATGAAGTACCAGAGGACTGGAAAACTGACAATGTGACACCCCGATTTAAAAATGGATGGAGGCAAAAAGCATATAACTATAGACGAATTAGCCTTACAACTATTGTTGGAAGAGTATTAGAACCAATTATTAAACCATAATCTAATCGAGCAGAGTTAGCTTGGCTTCATGAAAGGGAAATCATGTCTGACTAATTTATGTGAGTCTTTCAAGGAAGTCTCAACCTGAGTGGATAGATGGGAACCAATACTTTTGTTGTACTCAGATATCCAGAAGGCATTCATCAAGGCACTTCACAAAAGGTTAAGTCTTAAGATAAGAGCCCTCGCTGTTGGAGATAGTATATTAGCATGAGTAAAGAATTGGCTAATGGGCAGGAGTGGAAATAAAGTGTTCTTTTTCAGTTTGGCAACCTGACCAAGAGCAAGGCAATACTGTAACCAAATTTGCTGTCAACACAGAAAAAGGTAGAAAGACAGATTGTGAGAAGTGTGCAAACAGTTTATAGAGGGATATTGATAGATTAAATAAGCAGACAAAAAGTTGGCAAATGTAGTATAATGTGGGAAAATGTGAAGTTGTTCAGTGTGGAAGGGAGAAGAAGAGAACAGAGTATTATTTAATTGGAGGAAAACTGCAGAAAGCTGCAACACAGGCATTTGGGATTATTTGTGCATGAAACACAGAAAGCTAAAATAAAAGTGCAACAGATAATCAGGAAGGCTAATGGAATGTTGGCGCTTATTTCAAGAGGGTTGGTGTGTAAGAGTGGGAAGTCTTACTGCAAATGTACAAGCTGCTGCTGTATCCACATCTGGTACACTGTAAACTGTTTTGGTTCACTTACACAGAAAAGTTATCATTTCATTGGAGGCAATTCTGAGAATGTTCACTCGGATGAGGGCATGGGCAGGTTGTATTATGAGCAAAGGCTAAACAGTGTGGAACTCTATTCACTGGAGTTTAGAAAAATGAGAGGTGATCTCATTGAAACATACAGGACTCTTAAGGGGATTGACAGGATAAATGCTGGGAGGATGTTACCCCTCATGGGAGACTCGAGGACCAGAGGCTATAAACTCAAGACAAAAGGTGCCAATTTAAGACTGAGATGAGGAGGAATTCTTCTCTCAGTGGGTCATGAATCTTTGGAATTCCTGCCATAGAAAACTGTGAGGGCAGAATCCATGTGCATATTTAAGGCTGAGATTGGGACATCAAGGGTTATGGGGAAAAGGCAGGAAAGTGGATGTGAGGAATGTTTGATCAGCCATAATCCTATTGAATGCCTGTTCCTATTTCTTCTGGTCTTATGTCAGTGTTGTAGTTGTACAGGAACAGTTTGGCAGCAAGTTTTGGAGATCTTTAATAATATTGAGGAAGTGTTGACAAGGTTCATAGCCTTTGCACTGTCTAATGTTTCCACCTGTTTCATGATATTATGTGGAGTGAATCAAATTGGTTAAAGACTGACAGTGATCAGCCTGACATGGTCATTGACAGATGCATCTGCGCATGAAGTTTAGTGAGGATGAAATTCAAGGACATTTAACCCTCTTGTTGGTTCCCCCACTACCAATCTAGCAGCTATGTTCTTAAGGAACCAACCAGCTCACTCAGTAATGCTGCTCCCGAGCAATCTTTAGTGGTGAACATTGATATCCCCCACCCAGAGTGCAATCTACTTGCCAGCCTCAGTGCTTCTCCAAGCGTTATTGATGTGAAAAAGCATTGATTCATTGAACAGAGGGTGTGACACATGATACTCAGCAGAAGGTTTCCTTACCCACATTTGACCTGATGCCATGAGACTTCATGGGGTTCAGAGTCAGTGTTGAGGACTCCCAAGACAACTCACTCCCAACTGTGTACCACCATATCCTGCCAACTGTGCCACCAGCTTTGCTGGATCTGTCCTGCTGGTGGGACAGGACAGATCCAGGGATCGTAATGGGGCGGTCTAGGACATTGTCCGCAAGGTATGATTCTGTAAGTATGATTATAACTGGATTTTGCTTGACTAGTCTGTGAGACAGCTCTCCCAGTTTGGCACTTGACTACAGATGTTAATGAGGAGGACTTTGCAAGGTCAAATGCTGTTTCACTTTCGTCTTTTCCAGTGTCTAGGTTAATGCCGTGTGGTCGTCCAGTTTTATTCCTTTTGTTTTCTAAGATCTTTTCACAATTTGATACAACTGAGTGCTCACTGAGCCATTTTAGAGGACAATTAGGAACCAACCTCATTACTAAGGGTGCGGAGTCACATGGAGGCAAGGACAGCAGTTCTTCTTTCCAAAAGGACATTAGTGAAGCAGATGGATTTTTATGACAACAGACAATGATTCCATGACCATCATTAGACTTTCATTTCCAGATTTACTTCCTCATGTAAATTCTACCATCTGCCATGGTGCAGTTTGAACCCAGGTGCCCAGAATATTACCTGGATAATGGGTCTTTTGAGTACTAATCCAGTGACAATATTACCATGCCATCACTGCCCACCTTATGTCTAGTCTCAGCCACAACAAACCTGCTGTGAATGCAGCAGCAGGATTTGTAGCAGAGATGGCAGAGGCTATGGGCTATGTGGGACAATGAATGGAGAATGCAGGAGTCCATCCATACCTTTGATTCAACCAAGCTGCAGCAAGTGACAGCATTGTACCCTGCACAAGAGGTCATTAACCATCATGGGATGCCAGATCTCTCACTGGACCCAGATATATGAAGAACTGGACCTCTCTCCAGTGATCCTTCCCCACAGGAAGAGTGCCAAGCAACTACCTAAGGGTGGAATGGGATGGCATTCTTCTCAGAGGACTCCCAAGGTGAGTAGACTTCCTCATCTCTTCTGTCGGTGAACACAAAGCCTCTGGTGGGTGGTGCTAAGGATGGTGCTGCTATTCACACAGGAGACCCTACGCCAGACCTACAAGACGTATCAAAGTCACCATGTTTAGCGTACCACTCGAAGAAGCCTGTCTCCTCCTTAACTGCGAGTATCAGGATCACATCAGTTATAATGGGCAAAAGAGAAAATATTTTGAGGCCATAAAGATAGTATGAATACTGAGATACTAAATAAACAAATGCTCATCTATATATCTCATGATCTATTTGTTTCCTTTGATAATTGTCAACATGAACATTTTTTGGAATGTGCTTATAGAGTCACATATTGCGCTAGCATGCCTCATGATTGACCATCAATGAATGAAGGGTTCTTGAGGTACTTAGACCATAAAAGATAGGAGTAGAAGTAGGCCATTCAATCATGACTGACATCTTTCTCAACTATTTCTGCCTTCTCAATGTAATCTTTGATCCCACTACCTACCAAGAACTTATCTATCTCTGTCTTGTAAACAGGCAATGGCTTGGCCTCCACGGCCTTCTGCAGCAATGAGTTCCACAAGTCCACCACCCTCTGGCTGAAGACATTTCTCCTCATCTCAGTACTAAGAGATTGTACCTTCATTCTGAGGCTGTGCCCTCAGGTTATAGTCTCTCCTCTAGTGGAAACATCTTAGATTAGATTACTTACAGTGTGGAAACAGGCCCTTCGGCCCAACAAGTCCACACTGACCCGCCGAAGCGCAACCCACCCATTACCCTACATTTACCCCTTTTACCTAACACTACGGGCAATTTAGCATGGCCAATTCACCTGACCTGCACATTTTTTGGACTGTAGGAGGAAACCGGAGCACCCGGAGGAAACCCACGCAGACACGGGGAGAATGTGCAAACTCCACACAGTCAGTCGCCTGAGTCGGGAATTGAACCCGGGTCTCCGGCGCTGTGAGGCAGCAGTGCTAACCACTGTGCCACCGTGCCGCCCACTTCTTCACATCCATTTTATCCAGGCCTCTCAGCATCTGTAAATTTCAATGAGATCCTGCCTTCTCCTTCTAAACTCCATTGAGTTCAAGAAGAGTCCACAACTGCTGTCACATGACAAGCCCATCATTCCGGTGCTCATTCTTGTGAACCTCGTCTGGACCTCCTGGAATGACATCCTTCCTTAGATACAGGGCCCAAAACTGCTCACAATATTCCAAATGCAATCTGACCGGAGCATTATACAACCTCAGGAGTACCTCCATGCTCTTGTATTTCAACTCTTTCAAAATGAATACTAACATTGCTTTTGACCTCCTAACCACCAACTGAACTCACATGTTAAGAAAATTAGTTTTCTGAAGCCTTTCCCTGTTTAGAAAATAGTCTGTGTCTCTATTCTACTTACCAAAATGCACAACTTCACATGTTCCCCCACTGTATTCCATTTGTGACACCTTTTCCCACTCTCCGAGCCTATCCAAGTCCTTCTGTGGCCTTCTCATTTGCTCAACACTACTTATCCCTTTGCTGATCTTTGTGTAATATGCAAACTTTGCAACAAAGCTCTCTGTTCCTTCATTCTAGATCATTAATATAAAATGTGACTGCTTTGGGAGCTAAAACTGAACCCATGGAACTCCACTGTCACTGGCTGCCATCTTGTAAATGACCCCTTTATCCCCTCTCTCTGCCTTCTGCCAGTTAGGCAATCCTCTATCTACGCCAGTAATTTTACCCTAACACCATGGGCTTTTATTTTATTTAACAGCCTCTTGTGCAGCCCCTTATCAAAAGCACTCAAAGACAAAGGAGGTATGTTATGCGTGGAGTCAGAGAAAATGGGTGAGATTCTTAATGAGGACTTTGCATCAGTGTACACTGAAGAGGAAGTGACAAAGTTGAATGATGAGGGAAGGGGTGTAGATATCATATACATGAACTTTAGTAAGGCATTTGATAAGGTTCCTCATAGTAAGTTGAGAGAAAATGAAGTCACAAGTGGTCCAGGGTATACTAGTTAGATGAATAAAGAACTGGTTGGGCATCAGGAGACAGAGAGTAGTAGTGGAAGGGAGCTTCTCAAAATGGAGACCTGTGACCAACGGTGTTCCACAGAGATCCATGCTGGGACCGCTGTTGTTTGTGATATATATAAATGATTTGGAGTAATGTATAGGTGGCCTGATTAGCAAATTAGCAGATGACATTAAGATTGGTGGAGTAGCAGATAGTGAAGAAGACTGTCAGATAATACAGCAGAATATAGATAGATTGGAGAGTTGGGCCAGGAAATTACAGATGGAGTTCAATCCGAGCAAATGCGAGATGATGCATTTTGGAAGATCCAATTCAACAGTGAACTATACAATAAATGGAAACGTACTAGGGAAATTTTATTTATAAAGAGATCTGGGTGTTCAGGTCCATTGTACCCTGAAGGCGATAACGCAGGTCAGTAGAGTGGTCAGGAAGGCATACTGCATGCTTTCCTCATTGGATAGAATATTGAGTACAAGAGTTGGCAGGTCATGTAACAGTTAAGACTTTGGTTCAGCCACATTTGGAATACTGCACACAGTTCTGGTTGTCACATTACTAAATGGATGTGAATGCTTTGGACAGGGTACAGAAGAGGTTCACCAGGATTTTGCCCGTATGGAGGGTACTAGCTATGAAGAGAGATGGAGTAGATTAGGATTATTTTCATTAGAAAGATGGAGATTAAGGGGGGACCTGATTGAAGTCTCCAAAATCATGAGAGGTATAGACAGGATGGATAGCAAAAAGTCTTTTCCCAGAGTAGGAGACTCGATTACTAGGGGTCATGAGTTCAAAGTGAGAGGGGAAAAGTTTAAGGGAGATATGTGTGGAAAGTTCTTTACACAGAGGGTGGTGGATGCCTGGAACGTGTTGCCAGTGGAGGTGGTAGGAGTGGGAATGCTAGCATCATTTAAGATGTATCTAAACAGATACATGAATGGGCAGGGAGCAGAGGGATACAGACCCTTAGAAAATAGGTGACACGTTTAAGATAGAAGATCTGGATCGGTGTAGGCTCGGAAAGCTGATTGGCTGTATGGTTCTTTGTTCTTTTGTTATTTGTTTGTTTTTTGGAATTCCAAATAGATCACATCCACTGGCTCTCCTTTGTCTGACTTGTTCATTTCCTCTTCAAATAATTCTAACAGATCTGTCATGTGTGATCTCCCCTTGACAAAGCCAGGCTCACTCAGCCCTATTTGCCAGTAGTCTGCAATCTCATCCTAAATAATGAACTCCATGTTCTTACCAATGACCAAGGTCATGCCAACTGGCCTATAGTTCCTATCTTCTGCCTTCCTCCTTTCTTGAACAGAGGTATTACATTAGCCATTAGTCTCCCTGACTCCATTGATTCCTGAAAAATCACTACTAACCACCTCCACAATCTCCTCAGCTATCTCCTTCAGTACTTTGGAGTACAGTCTATCCAATCCAGATGATTTATCCGACTTCAGATCTTACAGTTTCCCCAGCACTTTCTTCTTTGTGATGTTACTGTACTCACCTCTGACCCCGACTCTCTCGAAGTTCTGGTATGCTGCTGGTGTCTTCCACTGTGAAGACTGATGTAAAGTACCTATTCAGTTCCTCTGACATTTGTTTTTCCCCATTACTGCTTCTCCAACCTCATCTTATAGTGATCCAACATTGTTCCTTGCCTCTCTCTTACCTTTTGTGTAACAAAAAAAGCTCTTGCAAACTTCAATTTTATTAGCTCGCTTAGTCTCATATGTCATCTTCTCCACCTTATTGATTATTTAGTTATTCTCTGCATGTTTTTTCTTTTATTTCTAAGCTGACTTCTGTCAGACGTTCTTGCCTCATGCTCCCTTCAGTATGTTTCTTCTTCCTTGATGAATTTCTGCTGTCTCCACCCCTGTCAATCACCCCCAGAATCCCATGGTATTGATACTTCACCATCTTCCCTGCTAGGTTGCCCTTCTAATCAAGGGGATGTTTCAAGGGGATCCTAATTTAGGATGTTTCCTGAAGAAGGGATTATGCCCGAAAAGTCAATTCTCCTGTTCCTTGGATGCTGTCTGACCTGCTGCACTTTTCCAGCAACACATTTTCAGCTCCCCTTCTAATCAACCCTGCCTCATGTCTTTGTAGCTACCTTCACTCAATTGTGATGTCATTATATCTGATTCCAGCTCCTCCCTCTCAACCTGCTAGATGAATTCCATCATATTACCATCACCGCTCCCTGGAGTTCCTTAACCTTGAGCTCCCTAATCAAGTCATTACACATCACCAAATTCAGAATTGCTTGTTCCCTAATGGGCTGCACCACAGGTTGCTCCAAATAATCATCTCAAAGACATTCCACATCCATTGCTGTGATCTGCTAGCAACCTGATTTTCCCAGTCCACCTGCATCTTGAAGTTCCTCGTGATTATTGCAATAGTCCCTTTCTTGCATGCTTTTTCTCGTGCCTGATTTATTTTCTGCTCCACATCCTGACTTCTGCAGGGGAACTTGTACATAACTTCCATCAATCTTATTTTCTTTGCAGTCCCTCAACTCTATCCACACAGATTCCACACCTTCCAACCCTATATTGCTTCTTGTTCTTGAGTTCATTTAATTTCTTACCAAAAGGGCAACTGAGCCCCACTGGTTCCTCTCCCTATCCTTTTGATAGGACACATATCCTTAGATATTTAGCTCCTAACCCTGATCCCCTTGCAGCTATGTCTTTGTGATGCTCAATATCATACCTGCCTATTTAAATCTGTACTGCAATCTCGCTCACAGTTAAGTACAACATCTTCAGTCCTGCATTGACCCTTCTCTTCTCATAGCTGTCTCCATATCTGCTGTGCCTGAAGTACCTGAAATTTCTGACCCTTTCCATAATCTCTGTCCTATCACTTGTTCTGGAAAATGTAATAATCCCTCCTGGTCAATTAAGAGCCAACTACATTGCGTTAGGTCTGGATTTACATGTAGGCCAGACCAGGTTTCCTTCCATGAAGGGCATTTGTGAAACAGGTGAAGTTTTTTTATCAGTCAACAATGGTTTCATGGTTTTTATTAGACCCAATTCCAGATTTTTTTTATTGAATTCAAATTCCACCAGCTGCTATGGCTGGACTTGAGCCTACATCTTAGAATATCACTTGAGTCTCTAGGTTAACAGTCAGATGATATCACTAGACCATCATGTCCCCTAAATGTCACTGAGACTGCATGCACCTTATCTCAAAGTGAGATTCTTCAACCCTTGTCTGCAGTAATACTCCTTTATCTACATCTGTACGTATTAAATACATAAATACAGCTGTTTAGTGTAGTGTCTGAGACCTCTTCCTTCAGATGCTCATTCTAGATGTGTGATTTCTCTCTTACTGATGTCTCAGTTATATAATTATTTGCATCATCATGATTGACATGAATCTTATAACACTAAGCCACAACCCTATTTTGCTTGCCACAGGTGTGGTTTGAATGAGAATGGATATGATAATAAGATAGTACACAGAGTGACACAGCACAGGAACGAGTCCTTTGGCCCTCAATGTTGTGCTGAACATGGCACCAAATTAAATGAATCCCTTCTGCCTGCCCTTGGCACATATGCCTCCATTCCTTGCATATCCATCTGTTAATCTAAAAGCCCCTTAAACGTCGCTATTGCATCTGCCTCTATCACCATCCCTGGAAGTATGTTCCAGATACTTTCTGTGTAAAAAAACTTGCTATTTAACATTGTCTTTAAACTTTCCCGCTCTCACCTTGAACGCATGTCCTTAAATATGAGACATTTCGCCTCTGGGAAATAATTCTGACTGTCAACCCTATCCATGCATCTCCTAAGTTTATAATCTTCCATCAAGTCTTTCCTCAGCCTCCACCGTTCCAGAGAAAATGGCGGCACGGTGGCACAGTGGTTATCACTGCTGCCTCACAGCGCCTGAGACCCGGGTTCAATTCCTGCCTCAGGGTGGAGTTTGCACATTCTTCCCGTGTCTGCGTGGGTTTCCTCTGGTTGCTCTGGTTTCCTCTCACAGTCCAAAAATGTGCAGGTTAGGTGAATTGGCCATGCTAAATTGCCCGTTGTGTTAGGTGAAGGGATAAATGTAGGGGAATGGGTCTGGGAGGGTTGCTCTTCAGAGGGTCAGCGTGGACTTGTTGGGCTGAAGGGCCTGTTTCCATACTGTAAGTAATCTAATCAAAACAACCCGAGTTTAGTGATGTACATCATGATGTAACAGAGACATCAATCTTGTGCAAGGCACCGATTAAATGATGGAATAGTCTGTCCTAGTGAAAGATATATTGATAACGTAGAGAAAAGACTTTGCAAAACCTGTTAGGATCAGAAACCAGTCACTTATAGGTAAGGAGAAACCATCAAAGGACGTAAACTACTAGCAGAGACAAGGAGAGGCATCTCTGCCAAACATAGTAAAATACTTTATTAAAAGCCAATAGATTAGATTCTCAACAGTGTGGTAACAGGCCCTTTGGCCCAACGAGTCCACGCTGATCCTCTGAAAAGTCACCCACCCAGACCCACTCCCCTGCCCTATATTTACCTCTGACTAATGCGCCTAACACAATGGGCAATTTAGCATGGCCAGTTCACCTGACCAGCACATCTTTGGATTGTGGGAAGAAATTGGAGTACCCAGAGGAAACCCACGCAGACGCAGGGAGAATGTGCAAACTCCACATTCCTATGAGGCAGCAGTGCTAACAACTGAGCCACCGTGCTGCCCCTTTCTTTACAATTTATTTTAATTATTTGTCCTTTGTTCATTCTAGAATGCATTCTAATATTATGCTGGAATATGTCAGATCTTGAGTATTGCTGAAAACATTTTGTTAAAACTTTTCATTTTGTACTCATCTGACAATTCTCGAGAATGTCATTTTAAGGGGAAAACCTTTTGAGGAGAAGAATTGCTGGCCTATGTACAACTGCCCTTCTGCATTCTGACACTGCCTAACAAGCCACTCAGTTATAGTAAACTGCTCAGAAATCATCTTTAACATTCTGACTGTGTGATTCAAGAAGGCCCATTATTATTTACTGAGCTATTGAGTGATAGACATTAAATATGGGCGGCACGGTGGCACAGTGGTTAGCACTGCTGCCTCACAGCGCCTGAGACCCGGGTTCACTTCCCGCCTCAGGCGACTGACTGTGTGGAGTTTGCACATTCTCCCCGTGTCTGCGTGGGTTTCCTCCGGGTGCTCCGGTTTCCTCCCACAGTCACGAAGATGTGCAGGGTCAGGTGAATTGGCCATGCTAAATTGCCCGTAGTGTTAGGTAACGGGTAAATGTAGGGGTATGGGTGGGTTTCGCTTCGGCGGGTCGGTGTGGACTTGTTGGGCCGAAGGGACTGTTTCCACACTGTAATGTAATCTAATCTAATCTAATCTAAAAAAAAATATCAGCCATGCCATTGACACTAACATGTTAGGAATTGATTAAAATAATCTTCACATGGTAATCCCAAGTATAGAATGGTATATCCTTGAAAGTTTAAAAGTAGTTTATTTGATTATAAAACAATAACTTCATTCGCAACCAATTTGTCTTCCCTTAAAGTGGAAAATAGTTGAAAAAATGACCTACTGTGAGCGAAATGCACGATAATTCAATCCCCCTCAAACTGTCAAGATATTCTCGGATGCCAAATCTAGTAATTCACAATTAACACCCTCATGAAGGTCATAACCAGCAGGGGAAGTTATATTCATGGGCAAAGCTAACACGATTCAATAAATTTGCTTTCCCGTACAAAGCATTGACTTGTGTTAATTATTTAGTGGGACATTCATCCATCATAGAAATGTTGATTTGAAACTTGAAATGAGCTATCCCTTGGTGCATGTTAATTTAAGCGATTAAGACAGCAGCTAGGAAATTGGAATAACTTTTCTTTTTCATTTGTGTATTTAAGAATTAATGCTACTTAGAAGCTTCTCCTTTGTCCCTGTCAGTGCAATTTGGAAATAGTGTGCTGTAGACTATGTTGCCTCCTCAGCACTTAGACTATTTGATTAGGCCTTCACTATCCTGGGTTTACATACATTTGTGCTGAATGGTTTCACAGTGCACAGGCTGTAACATTGTCCTGAGGGCAGCTCCAGGCTCTTACATTTCCTTTGCATCTGCAGCCATTCATTACATTATCTACAATAATGTCACAATGGTCAAAGTGTCATGGAGTCTTACGACACAGAAACAGATCCTTCGGCCCACCATTCGTATGCCAAGCATCAAACACCAAACTACACTTATCCCATTTACTTGCACTTTGTTCATGACCTACTAGGCCCTTGCATTTTAAGAGCTCATTCAGATGCTTGTTAAATGTTGCGAAAATACCTGCCTCTCCATCACCCCCTCAGGCTGCGCATTCCATATTTCTACCCACTGAGTAATTCCTTTTTCTCAAATCTCCTCTAATCTATTCACTCTTCACCTGAAACCTGTGCCTTCTGGTCTTAGACACATCTGGCATGAGAAAAAGTTTCTCACAATCTATTCTGTTTATGCCTGTCATAATTTTGTATGCCTCAGTCAAATTCTTCCCTCAGCCTCCTCTGCTCCAAGGAAAACAAACCCAGCCTATCCAGTCTCTCCTCATAACTGAGGCTTTTCATCCGAGGCAACATCCTGGTGAATCTCCTCTGCACCATTTACAGTACAATCAGGTCCATCTGAGAGTGTGACCATCAGCGCTGCACACGGTACTCCACCTGTGCCTAACCAATGCTCTATAAAGCTGCAACAAGACTTCCTTGCTCCTATACTCTACATTGCAGCTAATGAAGGCAGGTAGCCCATGTATCTTCCTCACCACCCTGTCTACCTGTACTGACATCGTTAGGGATCTATGGATTGGTACACCAAGATCCCTTTGTTCCTCAGTACTCACTAGGGACCTATTGTCCATCGTGTATATCCTTCCCTTATTAAACTGAACCCTGTAGTAGATCACTGGTCACAGGCTTCCAATCACAAAAACAAGCCTCCACCATCACCCTTTACCTCCTATTTGTGAGATAATTTTCTATCCAGTTTGTCAGCTTGCCTTGGATCCCATGGACTCTTACCTTTTGGCTGGAAAAGCGCAGCAGGTCAGGCAGCATCCAAGGAACAGGAGAATCGACGTTTCAAGCATAAGCCCTTCTTCAGGAAAGTTTCTCACAGTTCCTGAAGAAGGGCTTATGCCCGAAACGTCGATTCTCCTGTTCCTTGGATGCTGCCTGACCTGCTGTGCTTTTCCAGCCACACATTTTCAGCTCTGATCGCCAGCATCTGCAGTCCTCACTTTCTACTCTTACCTTTTGGATCAACCTTCCATGTGGGACCTTGTCAAAGGCCTTATTGAAGTCCACATCAACTGCGCAACCCTCATCAATATATTTAGTTACCTTTTCAAAAAACTTGATTTAACTAGTCACACAGGATCTCCCTCTAACAAATCTGTGCTGATTATCCCTGATCAATCCCTACATTTACAAGTCTTGATTAATCCTGTCTCTCAGAATGTTTCCCAATGATTTCCTGACCATTGATGCCAGACTAACAGGTCTGTAATTGCCTGGCATATTCCCACTACCCTCTTGAACAAAGGAACCATATTAGCTATCCTCTAGTCATTTGGCACTTCATCTGTGGCCAGCAAAGTTTTAAATATCTCTGCCAAGACCCCAGCAATTACCATCCTTCCTTCCTAGATCTGCCTGGGAAACATCTCATCAGGGCCTAGGGATTTATGCATCTTTATGCCCTCTGAACTGTTAATACCTCGTCCTCATTAAACTTAATGTGTTCTAGAGCCTCACCATCCCAACTGAAATTACCAGCTACCATGTCTTTATCCTTTGTGAATACAGATGAAAAATATTCATTTAAAACCTCAATCATGGCCTATGGTTCAACGCACAGGCAATATCTTTGATCTCTAAGAGGATTACTCCTTCCCTCATAATACTGTTGCTCTTAAAATATTTAGAAAATACCTTGAGGTTTTCCTTAATCCTATCTGCCAAAGATATTTAAGGCCCCTCTTTGCCCTCCTAATTTATTTGTAAGCAACCCCCTACACTCTCTCTATTACTGAAAGGCCTCTCTTAATTTTTTAATGCGCAATACCTGACATATGTTTTCGTGTTTTTATTTATCAAACTCTCAATATCCCTTTGATATCCAGAGTTCCCAGGACTATTAATCCAGAACGCCAGGCTAACATTCTGGGAATTCAATCTTCAATCTTGAATTCAATAAAATCTGAAAGGAGAAAGCCAATCTAATGATGATCATGTTCTGCTACCATTGGCACTGACAGTTGTTATAAAAACCTATTTGCTTCATTAAAGTTCTTTAGGGAAGGAAATTTGCCATCCTCACCTGGCATGGCCTGGCCTACATGTGACTCCAGACCCATAATGCTGTGGTCAACTCTTAATGTCTGTCTGAAATGGCCCAGCAAGTCACTCAATTCATGGGCTATTAGGAATGGACAACAATAACCGTATCCTACAGAAAAATATTTTTAAAAATCACAATCGTCTCTGGAGCATTCTCAGTGTGCTGTACCATTTACCCATCTGTCCTATGCATTTCACATCACCTGTCTTGAAAAGGATCCTGAAGATGAACAGAAGAGATCATTGTCTCCTGGTGGCACACTTTATAATGTAGAGATGCCACTCGCTATCTGATGAAGGAGCAGTGCTCCAAATGCTTGTACTTCCAAATAAACCTGTTGGACTGTAATCTGGTGTTGTGTGGTTTTTAACGTTGTACACACTTAATAATGCTAAGGTATCACTGAGCGATTGGAAGGTTCCAATCTCCCATCTTGATCTGTGTATATGGGTTAACCAGCATGGAAGTACTTGATGCTACAATTATTGACCATCATTTTAAGACCTCAGTCACGTCCTCTGGCTCTTGCACCGATTGCCCCTTGATCTGTAATAGCCAGAATGGAGTAAGCTAGGTGAGGACAGACAGGTTTATTTGAGGTGCTATTTAATGTCCCAATATTTACTGGTTTGAATTATGCATACTGATTGATCATTTTATGCTGACAATTAGAGAAGCTTACTCCATCCTAAGTCAGTGAAGAATTGAAGAATTCATGTAAAAATGGGAAAGTGTCTTTAGAAGCCACCTGCCTTTGCCAACTGTTAATTCTATAACATCGGTCAAATAATTTGGTGATTGATGATCGATACAGAGACAATGGAACTTTTGAGATAACAGGAAGATTGTCCATTAATGGAATAATTTTTCAAGGAAAGTTTATGCATTATGAATGGACGCCTGATTCTGAACACTTGCTGAAACAGGAAATTCCATCTTGCGTCATTAATTCAGTTTTCTCTTCTGCAGCCCCTCACTCTATCATAGAAAGCAAGACTTTTACCAGAGTTGGCTTCAAATTCAGACATTTCCAACAGAATATTACTGTGGACATGATTGGGGAAGTGGGAGGAAAGGGAAGGTCAAAAGCTACAAAAACAGAAGATAATAAATTCAGCAAGCTAAACTCAAGAAGCTGCACCTAGTTATCACATTCCCTGGTAATAAGATTTCACTTGTCATCATGACAAAAATAAGAATGAAACAAACAAAGGGACTTGCATTTATATAGTATCTTTCATGACTTCAACTCTTTAAAACCAATCAACTACTTTTCAATGCGTAGTTTTGTTTTGTTATAGTGTAAGAGACATTTAAATGAATCTGCATTCAGCAAAGATCCACAAACAGTAGTGAAATAGTTTGTTCCCATTATGCAACCTCTAATCCTAGAATCATAGGATCCCTACAGCATGGAAGCAGACCAATCAGTCCATCAATTCCACACCAACCCTCTGAAGAGCATCCCACCCAGACACACTTTCCCCAGGTAAAAACAATGACTGCAGATGCTGGAAACCAGATTCTGGGTTAGTGGTGCTGGAAGAGCACAGCAGTTCAGGCAGCATCCGAGGAGCAGTAAAATCGACGTTTCAGGCAAAAGCCCTTCATCAGGAATAAAGGCAGAAAGCCTGAAGGGTGGAGAGATAAGCTAGAGGAGGGTGGGGGTGGGGAGAAAGTAGCATAGAGTACAATAGGTGAGTGGGGGAGGGGTGAAGGTGATAGGTCAGGAAGGAGAGTGGAGTGGATAGGTGGAAAAGAAGATAGGCAGGTAGGACAAGTCATGGGGACAGTGCTGAGCTGGAAGTTTGGAACTAGGGTATGGTGGGGGAAGGGGAAATGAGGAAACTGTTGAAGTCCACATTGATGCCCTGGGGTTGAAGTGTTCCGAGGCGGAAGATGAGGCGTTCTTCCTCCAGGCGTCTGGAGGTGAGGGAGTGGCAGTGAAGGAGGCCCAGGACCTCCATCTCCTCGGCAGAGTGGGAGGGGGAGTTGAAATGTTGGGCCACAGGGTGGTGTGGTTGATTGGTGCGGATGTCCCGGAGATGTTCCCTAAAGTGCTCTGCTAGGAGGTATCCAGTCTCCCCAATGTAGAGGAGACTGCATCGGGAGCAACGGATACAATAAATGATATTGGTGGATGTGCAGGTAAAACTTTGATGGATGTGGAAGACTCCTTTAGGGCTTTGGAGGAGAGGGAGGAGGTGTGGGCGCAGGTTTTGCAATTTCTGCGGTGGCAGGGTGGGTTGTATGAGGGCGTGGACCTGACCAGGTAGTCAAGGAGGGAACGGTCTTTGCGGAAGGCGGAAAGGGGTGGGGAGGGAAATATATCCCTGATGGTGGGGTCTTTTTGGAGATGGTGGAAATGTCGGCGGATGATTTGGTTTATGCGAAGGTTGGTAGGGTAGAAGGTGAGCACCGGGGCATTCTGTCCTTGTTACGGTTGGAGGGGTGGGGTCTGAGGGCGGAGGTGCGGGATGTGGACGAGATGCGTTGGAGGGCATCTTTAACCACGTGGGAAGGGAAATTGCGGTCTCTAAAGGAGGCCGTCTGGTGTGTTCTGTGGTGGAATTGGTCCTCCTGGGAGCAGATACAGTGGAGGCGGAGGAATTGGGAATACGGGATGGCATTTTTGCAAGAGGTAGGGTGGGAAGAGGTGTAATCCAGGTAGCTGTGGGAGTCGGTGGGTTTGTAAAAAATGTCAGTGTCAAGTTGGTCGTCATTAATGGAGATGGAGAGGTCCAGGAAGGGGAGGGAGGTGTCAGAGATGGTCCAGGTAAATTTAAGGTCAGGGTGGAATGTGTTGGTGGAGTTGATGAATTGCTCAACCTCCTCGCGGAAGCACGAGGTGGCGCCAATGCAGTCATCAATGTAGCGGAGGAAGAGGTGGGGAGTGGTGCCGGTGTAATTATGAAAGATGGACTGTTCTATGTAGCCAACAAAGGCAGGCATAGCTGGGGCCCATACATGTGCCCATGGCTACCCCTTT